>NC_140168.1:140316865-140481865 GCF_963971535.1 Notolepis coatsorum | reverse complement strand
TCATTGTGGGAAGTGTTCATCATATTTATATATCATGTACTGTATGGCCAGTAATTAAAGTACATAAGACGGTAGTGGTTTAATGATACCATACTTATCAATACAGTCAGGGAATTGTACCCCTCAGTTACAATGATGATGATGATGATGATGATGATGATGATGATGATGATGATGATGATGATGATGATGATGATGATGATGATGATGATGGTGATGATGATGATGATGATGATGATGATGATGATGATGATGATGATGATGAAGACAAACTCCTGTGTCTTTCCTCTTCTGAACCACTGGAGTGTAAAGTTTCATACGCTGGGAAACTTACCGACTAGATTACTCCCTGGATCAGCTTTCTGAACCGCAGCAATGGCCTGTGGAGATCCTGAGGACATCAGGACCAGGTCTCGACCCCAGGAACAAAGGAACCATCAGATGGCGTGGGAAGAGAGCTGGGATCCGTAACAGACTGAGAACCAGACGACACCGAACGCCACTACCCAGTATATTGCTAGCCAATGTACAATCGATTGACAATAAACTAGACGACATCCGAGCAAGGATTAAATTCCAGAGAGACGTTAGAGATTGTAATGTTCTCTGCTTCATTGAAACGTGGCTGTCGCCAGAAATCCCAGACCACGCCATCCAACCGGCCGATCACTTCTTCATTCACCGCAAGGATAGAACAGCTGAATCCGGCAAACAGCGCGGAGGTGGTATCGCCTTCATGGTGAACAACAATTGGAGCGATCCAGCCAACGTGAAGGAATTATCGAACCACTGCTGCCCCAACCTGGAATATATAACCATCAAGTGTCGACCTTTCTTCCTTCCGAGGGAGTTAACGGCGATCATCCTTGTCGGAGTGTATATTCCACCGCAAGCCAGCGATAGTGCCGCGTTCTCCAGGCTTCAAGACGAAGTAAACAAACTCCAAGCAGCGAACGTTAACGCCGCCATTGTAGTAGTGGGTGATTTCAATAGCGCCAATCTGAGAAAGGTTTTGCCTGACTTCTATCAGCATGTGACTTGTAACACCAGAGGCGGTAACATTTTAGACCACTGTTACACGCAATTCAAGGGTGGATACAAGGCTCATTCTGCTAGTGGCTTTGGGAAGTCTGATCATGCGGCCATCTTTCTTTCTCCAAAGTACAAACAAAAAATCAAGAGCACACCTGTAGTCTCGCGAGAGGTGCAGAAATGGGATGTGACGTCAGAGGAGACGCTCCAAGCTGCGCTTGAGTGCACAGACTGGGGTGTGTTCCGCGACACAGATAACATTAATGTCTACACGGAGACAGTGCTGGACTTTGTTCGTACTTTGGTGGAAGAAACAATCCCCACTACCACAATTAAGGTTTACCCAAATCAAAAACCCTGGGTAGACAAATCCGTCCGTGAAGCTCTGAAAGCGCGCACCAAAGCATACAACGACGGCCTGGTGGCAGGCAACATGAATGACCACAAGGTGGCGCGATACAACGTAAGGAGGACAGTAATAGAGGCAAAACGGCGCTACAGGGATAAAATTGAACTCCAGTTTGAACAGGCCGACTCCAGAGCTATGTGGCAGGGGCTCAAAACGATGACAGACTGCAAAGGCACCTCCCTCAAACTGAACAGTGACATCTCCTTAGCAAATGACCTCAATACCTTCTATGCGAGGTTTGATGCTGGTAATAACAACACCAGCCCACAAGCCACGGCAATGGGGGGGGGGGGGGGGGGGGGTCTGCTGCTGATGGAGACTCAGTGTTCAGGGTAACAGAGCATGAGGTGAGGCGGACCTTTAAAAAAGTGAATATCAGGAAGGCAGCAGGACCGGACGGCATCCCCGGCCGCGTCCTAAAAGTCTGTGCCGACCAACTGGCCCCGGTATTCACTGACATATTTAACCTGTCCTTAGAACAGGCTGTCATCCCCACCTGCCTGAAGAAGTCCACTATTATCCCTGTACCCAAGAAATCCAAGCCTGCTTGCCTCAACGACTACCGCCCTGTAGCTCTCACCTCCATAGCCATGAAGTGCTTTGAGAAGCTAGTAAAGGGCTACATCTGCTCCTCCCTCCCCATCAACATGGACCCCCTGCAATTTGCATACCGCCCCAACAGGTCCACGGAGGACGCCATAGCCCATGTGCTGCACACAGCAGCATCACACCTGGACAAGAGGAAGGGGAACTATGTGAGAATGCTATTCATCGACTACAGCTCTGCATTCAATACCATAGTCCCCTCCAAACTCATAGCCAAGCTCAGGGACCTGGGCTTGAACTATGACCTCTGCCAGTGGGTCTTGGACTTCCTGACGGGCAGACCCCAGGTGGTGAGAGCAGGCAACTGCACCTCCTCATCCATCACCCTCAACATAGGGGCCCCCCAGGGCTGTGTTCTGAGTCCCCTCCTCTACTCCCTGTACACACACGACTGTGTGGCTCAGCGGAGTAGCAACACAATCATCAAATTCGCTGACGACACAGTGGTGGTGGGCCTGATCTCTGCAAACGACGAGAGGGCCTACCTGGATGAGGTCAAGGTCCTGGCGGGATGGTGCCAGGAAAACAGCCTCTCCCTGAACGTCAGCAAAACAAAGGAGATGATTGTGGACTTCAGGAGGTCGGGGGTCAAGGACTACAGCCCCCTCAGCATCGACGGGGCACCGGTTGAGAGAGTGAACAGCTTTAAGTACCTCGGAGCCTACATATCCGAGGACTTGACATGGACCACACACATTGACAGTGTTGTGAAGAAGGCACGACAACGCCTCTACTTCCTCAGGCGCCTAAGGAAGTTCCAAGTCAGTCAGAAGATCCTTAAGAACTTCTACTCATGTACAATAGAGAGCATCCTGACTGGCAACATCACCTCCTGGTTTGGGAATAGCACTGCACAAGACCAAAGCAGACTACAAAGAGTGACGCGTTCAGCTGAACGCACAATTGGAGGGGGGCTCCCCACCCTCCAGAACATTTACAACAAGCGGTGCAGGGGCAAGGCTAAGAGAATCATTAAGGACTCCAGTCACCTGAACAACTGCCTCTTTGAACTGCTGCGGTCAGGCAAGCGATACCGGAGTCTCAAGGCGAGCACAGAAAGACTCAGAAGAAGCTTCTATCCCCAGGCCATCAGGCTGCTCAACGAACAATGAACACTACACAACAACCATCAAACGCACATAGCACACACATCCACACGCACACACTCACTTTAAACAAACACACTGTAGCACCCACTCCCCACACTTTATAGCACACACTCACTTTAAACAAACACACTGTAGCACCCACTCCCCACACTTTATATTTATTGATAAAGGATTGCACTACAACTCGTACACCTTACTGTAAATTGTACCTAAATTGTACCTCATCCCATTTCTGCTTTGCACTATATAGTATTGTATATTAGTACACTGCATAGTATTGTATATTATATGGTAACTCAGTTACGTCTATTCTGCATCGAACATTGTACATATGTCTATACTGAACACTGTGACCTCATTTTCTACTTCTAATTTACATGCTATACTATGTTATTTGATACTTATCTTGTCTAGCACAGTCTCTGGAGCGTAACAGTAAGAAGCATTTTGTATAAAAGTATTCTGTACTTCTGTATGACAACTATTAAAGAAACTTGAAACTTGGTTTGATTCCTCTGGGGCTTTGTTGAACTGTATGTCACCCAGGCCTAACAAAAATAATGGTTGGTTTCCGATTGCCGACCGACCCTGCCGATTTAGGTGCGACCCAATATATTTGATGAGTTTAAAAAAATATATATATATATAAAAAAAAAATTAAAAAATTAAGAATAAAGTTTCATAGAAATCTTAGTCAAACATTTAGTATTATGGATATTAAACATACTGGCAGAGTACATGCATCCATGTTGTTGTGAACATTTTAATTAAATAAAGAAATTCCCTATCCATAGTCGCCGTGGGAAAGAATAAAATAAAAAAATAAAATAAAATAAATTCCCTACCTACCCATGGCCAAACTGACAACCAACAGGAAACCAACAATATTTTTTATTATGCCCCAGTAAACATGTCCTGGTATCCTGTTCGCGTCTATGCTTTTACCAACGCGTTCCTGTTTCCGGGTTCTTGTTTTGCGCTCTGATTGGCCAGGTCATGTGACATGTGCGCCAATTGTGGGACGGCAAGTTCTGCGCCTATTTCCGGGTCGAACAGCCTGCAAACTACCTAACGCCTAGTTAAGTTTCTACACTGGTTAAGCTTAGGCGACTCTTTCGAAGTTGGTTAAGGTTAGAGTTTGGAATCAGGGCAGGCGTTCTATCGCCATGCTCTAAGACAAACTCTAACCTTAACCAACTTCGAAAGAGCGCCTAAGCTTAACCAGTGTAGAAACTTGCGGTCCCACGATTGGGCGTACATGTCACATGACCTGGCCAATCAGAGACGCGGAAACACGAACGCGTTGGTAAAAGCAATCAGGCATCCTGTTCCCACTTTATCCAATCAGGAGAGAGAAGATATTTGTACTTATTTCAAGAAATCTTGCCAAGACAGATTTGCTTACTGTACTAGCAGATTATTGTACCCGTTTAAAAACTAGTTTTTTTTTTTATTTCTTATTTTTGTGTAGAGTTCTCTCTTCTGATTGGATCAAATGTAATCCCTGTTTACTGCAGAGTGGAAGGACTGGGAGACCCATGTTACTGACCAAGCACTCTGTGATGGCTGTCAGGATGTAGAGCTATTCACCACTTACTTTAACAAATAAATACCACTTACAGTACAAAAATTAAATAAAACCAAGGCACACGATTTGTATTCCTTTTTTTATTTATTCTCAGCTCTCCTACAGTCTCGGAGAAGTCGCCAGGCCTCCGGATCTAATGGCGGAAGGTCTGGGGGTACGAGATTAATCAAAATACAATGAAGTGAACTGACCTGCAGGAGTTCTGGCAGCGTGTGTGACTGTTGTACTCGTCAGAGGCGTCACAGCAATCTGAGGAGGCACAAGACAAACAAACAAACACACAGAGTTGTCAAAGCAGTGTTCTTATCTTGGACTATGGTGATGTAATGTATAGGCATGTTGCGGCCTCAGCCCTTAAATCCCTGGACTCTGTATATCACTCTGCCCTCAAGATTCATCACTAACGATAGCTAAGGACACTCATCACGGTGTCCTTTATGAGAAGGTTGGTTGGTTCTCGCTTATGGAGAGGCGCAACACACACTGGCATTTGTTAATTTTTAAAGGACCTTACTGGTAAGCTACCTCCTTATACATCATTATTGGAATGGAATGTTGGAACCTATGAAACCTGTTATAGTCCATTCTGGTCCTTAAAGGGGACATGCATTGCTATTCCTAGCACTATTTAGGCAACTTTACACAATTCCTGTGAGTCTATTGAACACATCTGTAAGCTTTTATTCCAAAAAAATGCATTGTTTTATATTTCTAATCAAGTACTCAAAAGCCACATTTTTGGATTTCAGGCTGTGTTGGCCTGGCTCCGCCCATAAGCACTATGTAAATGAGCATGTGCTACTGCTGCTTCCCCGCGAGGTCCAGGTTGTGTGTAAATGAGTATGTGCTACTGCTGCTTCCTCGCGCGCAGTTTGTTTCCCCGACAGAAGCCCCTCCCTCTCTCTCTCTCTCTCTCCCTCTCTCTCTCTCTCTCTCTCTCTCTCTCTCTCTCTCTCTCTCTCTCACTCGCTCGTTGTCTGCCTCGCTCTGTTTGAGGAAGTGTCGGGTTACACTATTTGCCTCGCTGTGCTGTCGCTCTCAACCATAGAGGGGGCGTTAGTTATGCAAATCAGTGCTATATTAACATCAGCAACGTCAAATCAGAACAGCTTAGTTGAGTGAGGGAGGATCTCGTGAACTCGAGACTAGACTGATGAGTCAATATGGTAATTAGAGACACAGACCCCATTGATACTAACCCGTATTACTATAAAGCCATGCTAAACACAGAAAAAAGCCATTTATAATGCATGTCCCCTTTAAGGTCCCCAGAGTTTGCTCTTAACACTTTGCCGCCCAACCACGAGTTAACTCGGGTTTCGGTGCCATGCGTTGAGGACCAGAGCCACGAGTTAACTCGTGGCAAGGTGTTATTGTTTTATTCCATATTAATAAACGGATCAAGATCCCCCATCGACTCTGCAGATTTACCGGCCTCTTTGAAATCGGCGACATGCAATACCGGCCAGATCCTCTTAGGGGCGCCATCGCTCCACTGCAGTATCATTGTGGGCGAGTGGATATATATATATTTTTTTTTTACAGTCTATGGGCGTTTCATTTTAGCCTGATCCCAATCGAACATCCTGCACCGTTGATCACGGTTCGAAGTGCAGATTTCAGTCTGGAATAATGGGATTTATGATCAGCCAATGGACACATCGATCTACCAGATGCCAATGAATAATGTGGAAATGCTGCGGGCGATCACATGGGCTGACGGTAGGACCCTCTTCACCCAAATTACAGCCGGATCAGACATTGTTGTAAAACGCAAGCAATCGATTAGTGAATGTGGCTACTTGCACGGACACACTATTGCTAATCAATAATACTAATCGACGTCCCCCGCCGCCCCCATTTCATCTATAGATGCTCTGTAATAGTCCGGATGATAAGCCGTTTGTTTTATTTCATTCGAATATATACAACAGAAATGCCGTTCGATATAACGTGAGTAGCCTTTAGCCTCATATCTAGCTTCCCAGAAAATATTTGAGACGAAAAGTGCGATAAACCTTATATTCGCGACGCTATAAAATGACAACCAACCGATGGATTTTTTTTCTTTAAGCCATTATGAAGGCACGGTTTATGCACTCAAGTGACAATGAGAATGGACAGATAGCAATACTATAAAGTATAGATATATCGGTTTGTTTACAAAGCGTTGTCCTCCAGCCACATATTAGACGGCGACGGCCGGCCCTCAATGTGTTAACAGGGTAGATCTGCATTTTGCTATGATGCCCCTCTAGCTCATGGAATGAACTCCAACAGTCCTTAAAGCTTGAGATTATCCCCTCTGTTGCAGTTTAAAGCCTTGATCTCCAACCTTTGTCAATCAAGTTGTACGTGTTTTTATTGATTTGTTATCCTTAATCTTTCTTTACCTCCTCTTGTTGTCTTATTGTTATGATTTGATATGCTTTTATGCTTATTTGTGACTGTAAATGAGGGAAACCTCAGTTGCCTTCCAATGAAATGAAACAGACAGAAACAGATGCTCCAAGAAACACAGCGGGCCTACTGAGAAAAGAAAAGCAGCCTCTTTGTCACTTTATTGTCACCAGGGCCTGACTGATACTCATACTCCGACTCTCGTGTGAACAGCAAGTGTCTGACGGCAGAATATCTACCAGGAAAAGTACGGAGGAAGGCTTTCCACCACCAGACATGTGAAAACACTTGAGACTCGAAGCAGGGCGTCTGTTGGGCATGTGTCCGTGTGGAGCCGCAGCGCGTGCTCGAGAAACACAGCAAGCCGTGTGTGATCTCTCCAAAGACGGTGTGACTCATCCCAGAGAGCCAGAGACTCTGGACGTCTTTGATTAAATTATCTGTATCTAATCGAATAAATAGTTCCATCAAATACGAACGGTACAAACTCTGTCCCAAATGACCTGCATGCTTTGTTGCGACGGCATCAGCTGGTTGAGCGGTGGTTGTTTGAAGCTGGACGCACAATTGGAGGTGGGCTTCCCACTCTCCAGGACATTTACACCAGGCGTTGCAGGGCCAAGGCTAAGAGAATAGTCAAAGACTTGTATAAATATAACTCAAAACCCATTTAATAAACCAAAAAGCACAAAGAGTTTACATTTCAGACGAAGATGACAATCCGTTCTGCGTATTCCATTTCTGTCTGGAATGATGATAATAAAGTACATTCCTCTTCTTTCTCGACAGGCTTCGGCGTTCTTCCTGAAATGCTGCGGTGGTGGAGGACGACAGGAGGAACGTTTGCGTGAGCAGGTTTTGTCATCGTCTCTCCTTGAAGAATAATGATATCCGGTCTGAACACACTTGTCCTCCCGTCATGTCTGACGGTGCGGCTCATCATCAGAGAGGATCCTAAAACACCTACCTGGGCTGGATAATTAGACAGCTTTTCCCCCGCAAATTGAAAGCCAGACAGCCAGACGAGTGGCTCGGCTCACTAACCACGGGCTGTCGGGGTAAGAATAGATCTCACAGTGTGTGATGAGAGTAGAGGGCCTCTTTAGATCAATCACCTGCAGGCTCGGCCGGTTACGGTAGTTAGTGTTTAGATCTGCCCCCCCCTCTCAGGTGTGTTTCCGGAGGAGAGGAGAGAGGGGGAAAGAGAGAAAGAGAGAAGAGAAAGAGAGAAGAGAGAGAGAGAGAGAGAGAGAGAGAGAGAGAGAGAGAGAGAGAGAGAGAGAGAGAGAGAGAGAGAGAGAGAGAGAGAGAGAGAGAGAGAGAGAGAGAGATTTGTGTTTTGATAATGGGTTCTCTGAGAACGGGACAGGAGGTGGTGGTGCTCCGCAAAACAATCTAATTAAAGAGGATGGAGTGTGACAAGAAGAGAGCCTGGAGAGAGAGAGAGCCTGGAGAGAGAGAGAGAGAGAGAGAGAGAGAGAGAGAGAGAGAGAGAGAGAGAGAGAGAGAGAGAGAGAGAGAGACTTGTTTGCCTTCTCTACCTCTTCATCGCACTTGTTTCAGCTACAAACAGAAGTGAGTGGATATAACCACTTCATCCATCCTGTCAATCTTTTTTTTTTAACAAATGTTTTTTATTTTCAATCTTCTGACAGCATGGCCAATACACAGTGTGTGTGTGTGTGAGTGTGTGAGTGTATGCGTGTATGCGTGTGTACAGTACGCACACACACACACACTCACAAACATACAAAGTACAATAGGCAGACGAGCGGTAGGTACTAGGCATGACTTGAGAAGGAGCATACAGAGTCTCGCCTGCTGTTTCAGAAGTGTTGATAGAATATAATCCTTATCCTCGTCTCTTACAGTATCTTCATGTGGGGAGGGGGGGTGGTCGAGGCGATTTCATTTCACGCAGTGCCTGAGTGAGACAGTGCTTCGTTGAGACTAGGGATGGGCGTGAGTAATAATCGATTACTCGTAGCTATGAGGAAAAATCGATCTTAAAATTATTAATAATTTTTATGAATTATAAAAAAATATATATATATATTTATTTTTTTACATATTTGTTTCACATGTATGTGTAAGATTATAACTGTTTGTTGGTTTCCTTAATTAAATATACAAGTAAATTAAGTAAAAAAAAAAATCCCTGTTCGAGTAATACACGATCACTCGAGTATAGCATGCGATCAATCGATGTGGATTCTTCTTAAAAAATGCCCATCCCTCGTTGAGACGGTGCTCGTTGAGACGGTGCCTCGTGGAGCTCCTCACAGATACGTCTCTCCTTTGTGATACGGAGCAACACCTGAACTACATGTAGGGCCGGGGCGATATGGCCTAAAAATCAAAAATCTACGATTTTGGATGCTCTCAATCGTACAGCGATAAAAGTTCACTAGCACGGGAGGGGGTCGGTGGAGTTTGCCCAACTTCCTCAGGAAAAAGAGGCGCTTGTGGGCCTTCTTGACCAGGGTCGAGGCGTTGGTGGTCCAGGACAGGTCCTCAGAGATGTGGACTCCCAGGAATTTTAAACTACAGACATGCTCAACCCCCTCTCCATTGGAAGTGGATGGGGCTGTGCGTGCCTGTTTTATTTCTCCTGAAGTCCACCACTATCTCCTTAATTTGTTTTGGTGTCGAGGGCCAGGTTGTTATTAGCACACCACTGAGCTAGGTACTGGACCTCCTCCCTGATAATTAGATAATGAAATGTAATGTCATGTAATAATGGAACACTGCTACAGTATTTTTGGTGTCTTATAAACGGCCATGAGGGGTTGGGCACTTTGTGTACATGACACGAAAATAAAAGAATCAAATCAAATCAAATGTTCTGTAAACAGGGGGGTCATAGGTCGTATCTTTCATACATTTATTGTCAAATGAACTGTTTCATGCTAAGAATAAAGTGATTTTTGTGTTTTTTTCTAAAAGAAATATTAGTTAATGACATATTTAATGGTTTAACATTGCTGACTCTCTAATAAACGACACACCCGCCACAACACTGCGATCATCAGATGCAGGTCTATTAGAGGTCACAAGAAAGAGTCATAAGAAGATCGGTGATGCAGCCTTTGTAAACTACGCCCCAAAACTGTGGAACACGTTACCCAACAATATAGGGAAGCCAATACATTAGAAATGTTTTAAAGGCAGCTTAAAACCTATCTCTTTACCAAAGCATTTGACTGACTTTACACTATTATACTGTACAATGTCTCTGTGATTGACATTGCACTATTTATGTTTTATTCCCCATGTTTTTATTCTCTTTTATTTTATATATCCGAGGATTTTATAGTATGTCTGCACTTTATGTGCTTATTTTATCATTCATGTATTTTACATTATACTAAAACTGAATCAAACCATAAACAAGGTGGCCTGTTGGGATGTTAGATCCTATTTATATGTCTACTCATTTTACCCTTGCTATTATTTTACTTATTTTTATATTTACGCCCCACAATCCGCTGGGTGCATACTATAACCTTCATCATGTTTTGTAACAGATTACAGAAGCCTATTGGAACGTGAGGTTCTGATATGATTTGATTAATATATCTGCATTATTTTATCCCACTTTATGCTTTGCTCTTGCTGCTTGTTTTACACAGATTTTATGTTTTATTTCTTACTGATGTAAAGCACTTTGAACTGCAATCCCCTGTATGAAAGGTGCTATACAAATAAAGTTATTATTATTATTATTATATAATCCTCAGGAACCCAGTCTAATAAAGACAATAGAACTCTCTGGAACCCGGTCTAATAAAGACAATAGAATCCTCTAGAACCCAGTGTAATAAAGACAATAGAATCCTCTAGAACCCAGTGTAATAAAGACAATAGAACCCTCTAGAACCCAGTGTAATAAAGACAATAGAACCCTCAGGAACCCAGTCTAATAAAGACAATAGAACCATCTAGAACCCGGTCTAATAAAGACAATATAACCCTCTAGAACCCAGTCTAATAAAGACAATAGAACCCTCTAGAACCCGGTCTAATAAAGACAATAGAATCCTCAGAGGTCACGTGGATCAGTCAGGAAGCTGAGATCTTACCACAGATGCCGTCGTTGATGCGTGAAGACTGGATGTAATGTGGACGGAACCCCAGGTTGGTGCAGTAGAAGCGGCCAGTAGGACAGGCTGCAGTACCTTCAGAGGACAGAGGACAGAGACAGAGGACAGAGACAGAGGACAGTCAGAGGACAGAGACAGAGGACAGTCAGAGGACAGAGGACAGAGACAGAGGACAGAGACAGAGGACAGAGACAGAGGACAGAGACAGAGGACAGAGACAGAGGACAGTCAGAGGACAGAGACAGAGGACAGAGACAGAGGACAGAGGACAGAGACAAAGGACAGAGACAGAGGACAGAGGACAGAGACAGAGGACAGAGGTCAGCGTCAGAGGACAGAGACAAAGGACAGAGACAGAGGACAGAGACAGAGGACAGAGGTCAGCGTCAGAGGACAGAGACAGAGGACAGAGAACAGATTCAGAGACAGAGGACAGAGGACAGAGACAGAGGGCAGAGACAGAGGACAGAGGACAGAGACAGAGGACAGAGACAGAGGACAGATACAGAAGACAGAGACAGAGGACAGAGGACAGAGACAGAGGACAGAGGACAGAGACAGAGGACAAAGACAGAGGACAGACAGAGGACAGAGAACAGTCAGAGGACAGAGGACAGAGACAGAGGACAGAGACAGAGGACAGAGACAAAGGACAGAGACAGAGGACAGAGGACAGAGACAGAGGACAGAGGTCAGCGTCAGAGGACAGAGACAAAGGACAGAGACAGAGGACAGAGACAGAGGACAGAGGTCAGCGTCAGAGGACAGAGACAGATGACAAAGACAGAGGACAGAGACAGAGGACAGAGACAGAGGACAGATACAGAGGACAGAGGACAGAGTCAGAGGACAGAGTCAGAGGACAGAGACAGAGGACAGATACAAAAGACAGAGACAGAGGACAGAGACAGAGGAGAGAGACAGAGGACAGAGACAGAGGACAGAGACAGAGGACAGAGCACATAGACAGAGGAGAGAGGACAGAAACAGAGGACAGAGACAGAGGACAGAGACAGAGGACAGAGACAGAGGACAGAGACAGAGGACAAAGACAGAGGACATACAGAGGACAGAGACAGAGGACAGTCAGAGGACAGAGACAGAGACAGAGGACAGAGACAGAGGACAGAGACAAAGGACAGAGACAGAGGACAGAGACAGAGGACAGAGGTCAGCGTCAGAGGACAGAGACAAAGGACAGAGACAGAGGACAGAGGACAGAGGACAGAGACAGAGGACAGATTCAGAGACAGAGGACAGAGACAGAGGACAGAGGGCAGAGACAGAGGACAGAGACAGAGGACAGAGACAGAGGACAGATACAGAAGACAGAGACAGAGGACAGAGGACAGAGACAGAGGACAGAGACAGAGGACAGAGACAGAGGGCAGAGACAGAGGACAGAGGACAGAGACAGAGGACAGAGGTCAGCGTCAGAGGACAGAGACAAAGGACAGAGACAGAGGACAGAGGTCAGCGTCAGAGGACAGAGACAGATGACAAAGACAGAGGACAGAGACAGAGGACAGAGACAGAGGACAGATACAGAGGACAGAGGACAGAGTCAGAGGACAGAGTCAGAGGACAGAGACAGAGGACAGATACAAAAGACAGACAGAGGACAGAGACAGAGGAGAGAGACAGAGGACAGAGACAGAGGACAGAGACAGAGGACAGAGCACATAGACAGAGGAGAGAGGACAGAAACAGAGGACAGAGACAGAGGACAGAGACAGAGGACAGAGACAGAGGACAGAGACAGAGGACAAAGACAGAGGACATACAGAGGACAGAGACAGAGGACAGTCAGAGGACAGAGACAGAGGACAGAGACAGAGGACAGAGGACAGAGACAAAGGACAGAGACAGAGGACAGAGACAGAGGACAGAGGTCAGCGTCAGAGGACAGAGACAAAGGACAGAGACAGAGGACAGAGACAGAGGACAGAGGTCAGAGGACAGAGACAGAGGACAGAGACAGAGGACAGATTCAGAGACAGAGGACAGAGACAGAGGACAGAGGGCAGAGACAGAGGACAGAGGACAGAGGACAGAGACAGAGGACAGATACAGAAGACAGAGACAGAGGACAGAGACAGAGGACAGAGACAGAGGACAGAGACAGAGGGCAGAGACAGAGGACAAAGACAGAGGACAGACAGAGGACAGAGAACAGTCAGAGGACAGAGGACAGAGACAGAGGACAGAGACAGAGGACAGAGGACAGAGACAGAGGACAGAGGGCAGAGACAGAGGACAGAGGACAGAGACAGAGGACAGAGACAGAGGACAGATACAGAAGACAGAGACAGAGGACAGAGGACAGAGACAGAGACAGAGGACAGAGACAGAGGGCAGAGACAGAGGACAGTCAGAGGACAGATACAGAGGACAGAGACAGAGGACAGTCAGAGGACAGAGACAGAGGACAGAGAACAGAGGACAGATGACAAAGACAGAGGACAGAGACAGAGACAGAGGACAGAGACAGAGGACAGAGGACAGAGGACAGAGACAGAGGACAGAGGGCAGAGACAGAGGACAGAGGACAGAGGACAGAGACAGAAGACAGAGGACAGATACAGAAGACAGAGGACAGATACAGAAGACAGAGGACAGTCAGAGGACAGAGACAGAGGACAGAGACAGAGGACAGAGAACAGATGACAAAGACAGAGGACAGAGACAGAGGACAGAGACAGAGGACAGAGGACAGAGTCAGAGGACAGAGTCAGAGGACAGAGACAGAGGACAGATACAGAAGACAGAGACAGAGGACAGAGACAGAGGACAGAGACAGAGGACAGAGACAGAGGACATAGACAGAGGAGAGAGGACAGAAACAGAGGAGAGAGACAGAGGACAGAGACAGAGGACAGATACAGAGGACAGAGACAGAGGACAGAGGCAGAGGAGAGAGGACAGAAACAGAGGAGAGAGGAAAGAGGACAGAGGACATAGGCAGAGGAGAGAGGACAGAAACAGAGGAGAGAGACAGAGGACAGAGACAGAGGACAGATACAGAGGACAGAGACAGAGGACAGAGGCAGAGGAGAGAGGACAGAAACAGAGGAGAGAGGAAAGAGGACAGAGGACATAGACAGAGGAGAGAGGACAGAAACAGAGAAGAGAGGACAGAGGACAGAGACAGAGGCAAGAGGACAGAAACAGAGGAGAGAGGAAAGAGGACAGAGGACATATACAGAGGAGAGAGGACAGAAACAGAGGAGAGAGGACAGAGGACAGAGGACAGAGGCAGAGGAGAGAGGACAGAAACAGAGGAGAGAGGAAAGAGGACAGAGGACATAGACAGAGGAGAGAGGACAGAAACAGAGAAGAGAGGACAGAGGACAGAGACAGAGGCAAGAGGACAGAGGACAGAGACAGAGGACAGAGGCAGAGGAGAGAGGACAGAAACAGATGAGAGGAAAGAGGACAGAGGACATAGACAGAGGAGAGAGGACAGAAACAGAGGACAGAGGACAGAGGACAGAGACAGATGACAGAGGACAGAAACAGAGGACAGAGGACAGAGGACAGAGACAGAGGAGAGAGTCAGAGGACAGAGGACAGAGTCAGAGGACAGATACAGAGGACAGATACAGAAGACAGAGACAGAGGACAGAGACAGAGGAGAGAGACAGAGGACAGAGACAGAGGACAGAGACAGAGGACATAGACAGAGGAGAGAGGACAGAAACGGAGGAGAGAGACAGAGGACAGAGACAGAGGACAGATACAGAGGACAGAGACAGAGGACAGAGGCAGAGGAGAGAGGACAGAAACAGAGGAGAGAGGAAAGAGGACAGAGGACATAGGCAGAGGAGAGAGGACAGAAACAGAGGAGAGAGACAGAGGACAGAGACAGAGGACAGATACAGAGGACAGAGACAGAGGACAGAGGCAGAGGAGAGAGGACAGAAACAGAGGAGAGAGGACAGAGGACATAGACAGAGGAGAGAGGACAGAAACAGAGAAGAGAGGACAGAGGACAGAGACAGAGGCAAGAGGACAGAAACAGAGGAGAGAGGAAAGAGGACAGAGGACATATACAGAGGAGAGAGGACAGAAACAGAGGAGAGAGGACAGAGGACAGAGGCAGAGGAGAGAGGACAGAAACAGAGGAGAGGAAAGAGGACAGAGGACATAGACAGAGGAGAGAGGACAGAAACAGAGAAGAGAGGACAGAGGACAGAGACAGAGGCAAGAGGACAGAAACAGAGGAGAGAGGAAAGAGGACAGAGGACATATACAGAGGAGAGAGGACAGAAACAGAGGAGAGAGGACAGAGGACAGAGGCAGAGGAGAGAGGACAGAAACAGAGGAGAGGAAAGAGGACAGAGGACATAGACAGAGGAGAGAGGACAGAAACAGAGAAGAGAGGACAGAGGACAGAGACAGAGGCAAGAGGACAGAAACAGAGGAGAGAGGAAAGAGGACAGAGGACATATACAGAGGAGAGAGGACAGAAACAGAGGAGAGAGGACAGAGGACAGAGGACAGAGGCAGAGGAGAGAGGACAGAAACAGATGAGAGGAAAGAGGACAGAGGACATAGACAGAGGAGAGAGGACAGAAACAGAGGACAGAGGACAGAGACAGATGACAGAGGACAGAAACAGAGGACAGAGGACAGAGGACAGAGACAGAGGAGAGAGTCAGAGGACAGAGGACAGAGGACAGAGGGCAGAGACAGAGGACAGAGACAGAGGGCAGAGACAGAGGACAGAGGACAGTCAGAGGACAGAGACAGAGGGCAGAGACAGAGGACAGAGGACAGTCAGAGGACAGAGACAGAGGACAGAGACAGAGGACAGTCAGAGGACAGAGACAGAGGACAGAGAACAGAGGACAGATGACAAAGACAGAGGACAGAGACAGAGACAGAGGACAGAGACAGAGGACAGAGACAGAGGACAGAGACAGAGGACAGATTCAGAGACAGAGGACAGAGACAGAGGACAGAGGACAGAGACAGAGGACAGAGACAGAAGACAGAGACAGAGGACAGAGACAGAGGACAGAGACAGAGGACAGATACAGAAGACAGAGGACAGAGACAGAGGACAGAGGACAGTCAGAGGACAGAGACAGAGGACAGAGACAGAGGACAGTCAGAGGACAGAGACAGAGGACAGAGAACAGAGGACAGATGACAAAGACAGAGGACAGAGACAGAGGACAGAGACAGAGGACAGAGACAGAGGACAGATACAGAGGACAGAGTCAGAGGACAGAGTCAGAGGACAGAGACAGAGGACAGATACAGAAGACAGAGACAGAGGACAGAGACAGAGGACAGAGACAGAGGACAGAGACAGAGGACATAGACAGAAGAGAGAGGACAGAAACAGAGGAGAGAGACAGAGGACAGAGGACAGAGACATAGGACAGAGACAGAGGACAGAGGCAGAGGAGAGAGGACAGAAACAGAGGAGAGAAACAGAGGAGAGAGACAGAGGACAGAGACAGAGGACAGAGACAGAGGACAGAGGCAGAGGAGAGAGGACAGAAACAGAGGAGAGAGGAAAGAGGACAGAGGACATAGACAGAGGAGAGAGGACAGAAACAGAGGAGAGAGGACAGAGGACAGAGACAGAGGCGAGAGGACAGAAACAGAGGAGAGAGGAAAGAGGACAGAGGGCATATACAGAGGAGAGAGGACAGAAACAGAGGAGAGAGGACAGAGGACAGAGGACAGAGGACAGAGACAGAGGAGAGAGGACAGAAACAGAGGACAGAGGACAGATACAGAGGACGGAAACAGAGGACAGAGGACAGAGACAGAGGCAGAGGAGAGAGGACAGAAACAGAGGAGAGAGGACATAGGACAGAGACAGAGGACAGAGACAGAGGACAGAGACAGAGGACAGAGGCAGAGGAGAGAGGACAGAAACAGATGAGAGGAAAGAGGACAGAGGACATAGACAGAGGAGAGAGGACAGAAACAGAGGACAGAGACAGAGGACAGAGGACAGAAACAGAGGACAGAGGACAGAGACAGAGGAGAGAGTCAGAGGACAGAGGACAGAGACAGAGGGCAGAGACAGAGGACAGAGACAGAGACAGAGGACAGAGACAGAGGGCAGAGACAGAGGACAGAGTCAGAGGACAGAGACAGAGGACAGAGACAGAGGACAGAGTCAGAGGACAGAGACAGAGGACAGAGTCAGAGGGCAGATAAAGAGACAGAGGACAGAGTCAGAGGACAGAGGACAGAGACAGAGGACAGAGACAGAGTACAGAGACAGAGGACAGAGACAGAGGACAGAGACAGAGGGCAGAGACAGAGACAGTGGACAGAGTCAGAGGACAGAGACAGAGGACAGAGACAGAGGACAGAGACAGAGGACATGGACAGAGGGCAGAGACAGAGACAGAGGACAGAGACAGAGGGCAGAGACAGAGACAGAGGACAGAGGAGAGAGACAGAGGACAGAGACAGAGGACAGAGACAGAGGACATAGACAGAGGAGAGAGGACAGAAACAGAGGAGAGAGACAGAGGACAGAGACAGAGGACAGAGACAGAGGACAGAGGCAGAGGAGAGAGGACAGAAACAGAGGAGAGAGACAGAGGAGAGAGACAGAGGACAGAGACAGAGGACAGAGACAGAGGACAGAGACAGAGGACAGAGGCAGAGGAGAGAGGACAGAAACAGAGGAGAGAGGAAAGAGGACAGAGGACATAGACAGAGGAGAGAGGACAGAAACAGAGGAGAGAGGACAGAGGACAGAGGAGAGAGGACAGAAACAGAGGAGAGAGGACAGAGGACATAGACAGAGGAGAGAGGACAGAAACAGAGGAGAGAGGACAGAGGACAGAGACAGAGGAGAGAGGACAGAAACAGAGGAGAGAGGACAGAGGACAGAGGACAGAGGCAGAGGAGAGAGGACAGAAACAGATGAGAGGAAAGAGGACAGAGGACATAGACAGAGGAGAGAGGACAGAAACAGAGGACAGAGGACAGAGGACAGAGACAGATGACAGAGGACAGAAACAGAGGACAGAGGACAGAGACAGAGGAGAGAGTCAGAGGACAGAGGACAGAGGACAGAGGGCAGAGACAGAGGACAGAGACAGAGGGCAGAGACAGAGGACAGAGGACAGTCAGAGGACAGAGACAGAGGGCAGAGACAGAGGACAGAGGACAGTCAGAGGACAGAGACAGAGGACAGAGACAGAGGACAGTCAGAGGACAGAGACAGAGGACAGAGAACAGAGGACAGATGACAAAGACAGAGGACAGAGACAGAGGACAGAGACAGAGGACAGAGACAGAGACAGAGGACAGATTCAGAGACAGAGGACAGAGACAGAGGACAGAGGACAGAGACAGAGGACAGAGACAGAAGACAGAGACAGAGGACAGAGACAGAGGACAGAGACAGAGGACAGATACAGAAGACAGAGGACAGAGACAGAGGACAGAGGACAGTCAGAGGACAGAGACAGAGGACAGAGACAGAGGACAGTCAGAGGACAGAGACAGAGGACAGAGAACAGAGGACAGATGACAAAGACAGAGGACAGAGACAGAGGACAGAGACAGAGGACAGAGACAGAGGACAGATACAGAGGACAGAGTCAGAGGACAGAGTCAGAGGACAGAGACAGAGAACAGATACAGAAGACAGAGACAGAGGACAGAGACAGAGGACAGAGACAGAGGACAGAGACAGAGGACAGAGGCAGAGGAGAGAGGACAGAAACAGAGGAGAGAGACAGAGGCGAGAGACAGAGGACAGAGACAGAGGACAGAGACAGAGGACAGAGACAGAGGACAGAGGCAGAGGAGAGAGGACAGAAACAGAGGAGAGAGGAAAGAGGACAGAGGACATAGACAGAGGAGAGAGGACAGAAACAGAGGAGAGAGGACAGAGGACAGAGGACAGAGGAGAGAGGACAGAAACAGAGGAGAGAGGACAGAGGACATAGACAGAGGAGAGAGGACAGAAACAGAGGAGAGAGGACAGAGGACAGAGACAGAGGAGAGAGGACAGAAACAGAGGAGAGAGGACAGAGGACAGAGGACAGAGGCAGAGGAGAGAGGACAGAAACAGATGAGAGGAAAGAGGACAGATGACAAAGACAGAGGACAGAGACAGAGGACAGAGACAGAGGACAGAGACAGAGGACAGAGACAGAGGACAGATTCAGAGACAGAGGACAGAGACAGAGGACAGATGACAGAGGACAGAGGACATATACAGAGGAGAGAGGACAGAAACAGAGGAGAGAGGACAGAGGACAGAGGACAGAGGCAGAGGAGAGAGGACAGAAACAGAGGAGAGAGGAAAGAGGACAGAGGACATAGACAGAGGAGAGAGGACAGAAACAGAGAAGAGAGGACAGAGGACAGAGACAGAGGCAAGAGGACAGAGGACAGAGACAGAGGACAGAGGCAGAGGAGAGAGGACAGAAACAGATGAGAGGAAAGAGGACAGAGGACATAGACAGAGGAGAGAGGACAGAAACAGAGGACAGAGGACAGAGGACAGAGACAGATGACAGAGGACAGAAACAGAGGACAGAGGACAGAGGACAGAGACAGAGGAGAGAGTCAGAGGACAGAGGACAGAGTCAGAGGACAGATACAGAGGACAGATACAGAAGACAGAGACAGAGGACAGAGACAGAGGAGAGAGACAGAGGACAGAGACAGAGGACAGAGACAGAGGACATAGACAGAGGAGAGAGGACAGAAACGGAGGAGAGAGACAGAGGACAGAGACAGAGGACAGATACAGAGGACAGAGACAGAGGACAGAGGCAGAGGAGAGAGGACAGAAACAGAGGAGAGAGGAAAGAGGACAGAGGACATAGGCAGAGGAGAGAGGACAGAAACAGAGGAGAGAGACAGAGGACAGAGACAGAGGACAGATACAGAGGACAGAGACAGAGGACAGAGGCAGAGGAGAGAGGACAGAAACAGAGGAGAGAGGACAGAGGACATAGACAGAGGAGAGAGGACAGAAACAGAGAAGAGAGGACAGAGGACAGAGACAGAGGCAAGAGGACAGAAACAGAGGAGAGAGGAAAGAGGACAGAGGACATATACAGAGGAGAGAGGACAGAAACAGAGGAGAGAGGACAGAGGACAGAGGCAGAGGAGAGAGGACAGAAACAGAGGAGAGGAAAGAGGACAGAGGACATAGACAGAGGAGAGAGGACAGAAACAGAGAAGAGAGGACAGAGGACAGAGACAGAGGCAAGAGGACAGAAACAGAGGAGAGAGGAAAGAGGACAGAGGACATATACAGAGGAGAGAGGACAGAAACAGAGGAGAGAGGACAGAGGACAGAGGACAGAGGCAGAGGAGAGAGGACAGAAACAGATGAGAGGAAAGAGGACAGAGGACATAGACAGAGGAGAGAGGACAGAAACAGAGGACAGAGGACAGAGACAGATGACAGAGGACAGAAACAGAGGACAGAGGACAGAGGACAGAGACAGAGGAGAGAGTCAGAGGACAGAGGACAGAGGACAGAGGGCAGAGACAGAGGACAGAGACAGAGGGCAGAGACAGAGGACAGAGGACAGTCAGAGGACAGAGACAGAGGGCAGAGACAGAGGACAGAGGACAGTCAGAGGACAGAGACAGAGGACAGAGACAGAGGACAGTCAGAGGACAGAGACAGAGGACAGAGAACAGAGGACAGATGACAAAGACAGAGGACAGAGACAGAGACAGAGGACAGAGACAGAGGACAGAGACAGAGGACAGAGACAGAGGACAGATTCAGAGACAGAGGACAGAGACAGAGGACAGAGGACAGAGACAGAGGACAGAGACAGAAGACAGAGACAGAGGACAGAGACAGAGGACAGAGACAGAGGACAGATACAGAAGACAGAGGACAGAGACAGAGGACAGAGGACAGTCAGAGGACAGAGACAGAGGACAGAGACAGAGGACAGTCAGAGGACAGAGACAGAGGACAGAGAACAGAGGACAGATGACAAAGACAGAGGACAGAGACAGAGGACAGAGACAGAGGACAGAGACAGAGGACAGATACAGAGGACAGAGTCAGAGGACAGAGTCAGAGGACAGAGACAGAGGACAGATACAGAAGACAGAGACAGAGGACAGAGACAGAGGACAGAGACAGAGGACAGAGACAGAGGACATAGACAGAAGAGAGAGGACAGAAACAGAGGAGAGAGACAGAGGACAGAGGACAGAGACATAGGACAGAGACAGAGGACAGAGGCAGAGGAGAGAGGACAGAAACAGAGGAGAGAAACAGAGGAGAGAGACAGAGGACAGAGACAGAGGACAGAGACAGAGGACAGAGGCAGAGGAGAGAGGACAGAAACAGAGGAGAGAGGAAAGAGGACAGAGGACATAGACAGAGGAGAGAGGACAGAAACAGAGGAGAGAGGACAGAGGACAGAGACAGAGGCGAGAGGACAGAAACAGAGGAGAGAGGAAAGAGGACAGAGGGCATATACAGAGGAGAGAGGACAGAAACAGAGGAGAGAGGACAGAGGACAGAGGACAGAGGACAGAGACAGAGGAGAGAGGACAGAAACAGAGGACAGAGGACAGATACAGAGGACGGAAACAGAGGACAGAGGACAGAGACAGAGGCAGAGGAGAGAGGACAGAAACAGAGGAGAGAGGACATAGGACAGAGACAGAGGACAGAGACAGAGGACAGAGACAGAGGACAGAGGCAGAGGAGAGAGGACAGAAACAGATGAGAGGAAAGAGGACAGAGGACATAGACAGAGGAGAGAGGACAGAAACAGAGGACAGAGACAGAGGACAGAGGACAGAAACAGAGGACAGAGGACAGAGACAGAGGAGAGAGTCAGAGGACAGAGGACAGAGACAGAGGGCAGAGACAGAGGACAGAGACAGAGACAGAGGACAGAGACAGAGGGCAGAGACAGAGGACAGAGTCAGAGGACAGAGACAGAGGACAGAGACAGAGGACAGAGACAGAGGACAGAGTCAGAGGGCAGATAAAGAGACAGAGGACAGAGTCAGAGGACAGAGGACAGAGACAGAGGACAGAGACAGAGTACAGAGACAGAGGACAGAGACAGAGGACAGAGACAGAGGGCAGAGACAGAGACAGTGGACAGAGTCAGAGGACAGAGACAGAGGACAGAGACAGAGGACAGAGACAGAGGACATGGACAGAGGGCAGAGACAGAGACAGAGGACAGAGACAGAGGGCAGAGACAGAGACAGAGGACAGAGGAGAGAGACAGAGGACAGAGACAGAGGACAGAGACAGAGGACATAGACAGAGGAGAGAGGACAGAAACAGAGGAGAGAGACAGAGGACAGAGACAGAGGACAGAGACAGAGGACAGAGGCAGAGGAGAGAGGACAGAAACAGAGGAGAGAGACAGAGGAGAGAGACAGAGGACAGAGACAGAGGACAGAGACAGAGGACAGAGACAGAGGACAGAGGCAGAGGAGAGAGGACAGAAACAGAGGAGAGAGGAAAGAGGACAGAGGACATAGACAGAGGAGAGAGGACAGAAACAGAGGAGAGAGGACAGAGGACAGAGGAGAGAGGACAGAAACAGAGGAGAGAGGACAGAGGACATAGACAGAGGAGAGAGGACAGAAACAGAGGAGAGAGGACAGAGGACAGAGACAGAGGAGAGAGGACAGAAACAGAGGAGAGAGGACAGAGGACAGAGGACAGAGGCAGAGGAGAGAGGACAGAAACAGATGAGAGGAAAGAGGACAGAGGACATAGACAGAGGAGAGAGGACAGAAACAGAGGACAGAGGACAGAGGACAGAGACAGATGACAGAGGACAGAAACAGAGGACAGAGGACAGAGACAGAGGAGAGAGTCAGAGGACAGAGGACAGAGGACAGAGGGCAGAGACAGAGGACAGAGACAGAGGGCAGAGACAGAGGACAGAGGACAGTCAGAGGACAGAGACAGAGGGCAGAGACAGAGGACAGAGGACAGTCAGAGGACAGAGACAGAGGACAGAGACAGAGGACAGTCAGAGGACAGAGACAGAGGACAGAGAACAGAGGACAGATGACAAAGACAGAGGACAGAGACAGAGGACAGAGACAGAGGACAGAGACAGAGACAGAGGACAGATTCAGAGACAGAGGACAGAGACAGAGGACAGAGGACAGAGACAGAGGACAGAGACAGAAGACAGAGACAGAGGACAGAGACAGAGGACAGAGACAGAGGACAGATACAGAAGACAGAGGACAGAGACAGAGGACAGAGGACAGTCAGAGGACAGAGACAGAGGACAGAGACAGAGGACAGTCAGAGGACAGAGACAGAGGACAGAGAACAGAGGACAGATGACAAAGACAGAGGACAGAGACAGAGGACAGAGACAGAGGACAGAGACAGAGGACAGATACAGAGGACAGAGTCAGAGGACAGAGTCAGAGGACAGAGACAGAGAACAGATACAGAAGACAGAGACAGAGGACAGAGACAGAGGACAGAGACAGAGGACAGAGACAGAGGACAGAGGCAGAGGAGAGAGGACAGAAACAGAGGAGAGAGACAGAGGCGAGAGACAGAGGACAGAGACAGAGGACAGAGACAGAGGACAGAGACAGAGGACAGAGGCAGAGGAGAGAGGACAGAAACAGAGGAGAGAGGAAAGAGGACAGAGGACATAGACAGAGGAGAGAGGACAGAAACAGAGGAGAGAGGACAGAGGACAGAGGACAGAGGAGAGAGGACAGAAACAGAGGAGAGAGGACAGAGGACATAGACAGAGGAGAGAGGACAGAAACAGAGGAGAGAGGACAGAGGACAGAGACAGAGGAGAGAGGACAGAAACAGAGGAGAGAGGACAGAGGACAGAGGACAGAGGCAGAGGAGAGAGGACAGAAACAGATGAGAGGAAAGAGGACAGATGACAAAGACAGAGGACAGAGACAGAGACAGAGGACAGAGACAGAGGACAGAGACAGAGGACAGAGACAGAGGACAGATTCAGAGACAGAGGACAGAGACAGAGGACAGAGGACAGAGACAGAGGACAGAGACAGAGGAGAGAGGACAGAAACAGATGAGAGGAAAGAGGACAGAGGACATAGACAGAGGAGAGAGGACAGAAACAGAGGACAGAGGACAGAGGACAGAGACAGATGACAGAGGACAGAAACAGAGGACAGAGGACAGAGGACAGAGACAGAGGAGAGAGTCAGAGGACAGAGGACAGAGTCAGAGGACAGAGACAGAGGACAGATACAGAAGACAGAGACAGAGGACAGAGACAGAGGAGAGAGACAGAGGACAGAGACAGAGGACAGAGACAGAGGACATAGACAGAGGAGAGAGGACAGAAACGGAGGAGAGAGACAGAGGACAGAGACAGAGGACAGATACAGAGGACAGAGACAGAGGACAGAGGCAGAGGAGAGAGGACAGAAACAGAGGAGAGAGGAAAGAGGACAGAGGACATAGGCAGAGGAGAGAGGACAGAAACAGAGGAGAGAGACAGAGGACAGAGACAGAGGACAGATACAGAGGACAGAGACAGAGGACAGAGGCAGAGGAGAGAGGACAGAAACAGAGGAGAGAGGACAGAGGACATAGACAGAGGAGAGAGGACAGAAACAGAGAAGAGAGGACAGAGGACAGAGACAGAGGCAAGAGGACAGAAACAGAGGAGAGAGGAAAGAGGACAGAGGACATATACAGAGGAGAGAGGACAGAAACAGAGGAGAGAGGACAGAGGACAGAGGCAGAGGAGAGAGGACAGAAACAGAGGAGAGGAAAGAGGACAGAGGACATAGACAGAGGAGAGAGGACAGAAACAGAGAAGAGAGGACAGAGGACAGAGACAGAGGCAAGAGGACAGAAACAGAGGAGAGAGGAAAGAGGACAGAGGACATATACAGAGGAGAGAGGACAGAAACAGAGGAGAGAGGACAGAGGACAGAGGACAGAGGCAGAGGAGAGAGGACAGAAACAGATGAGAGGAAAGAGGACAGAGGACATAGACAGAGGAGAGAGGACAGAAACAGAGGACAGAGGACAGAGACAGATGACAGAGGACAGAAACAGAGGACAGAGGACAGAGGACAGAGACAGAGGAGAGAGTCAGAGGACAGAGGACAGAGGACAGAGGGCAGAGACAGAGGACAGAGACAGAGGGCAGAGACAGAGGACAGAGGACAGTCAGAGGACAGAGACAGAGGGCAGAGACAGAGGACAGAGGACAGTCAGAGGACAGAGACAGAGGACAGAGACAGAGGACAGTCAGAGGACAGAGACAGAGGACAGAGAACAGAGGACAGATGACAAAGACAGAGGACAGAGACAGAGACAGAGGACAGAGACAGAGGACAGAGACAGAGGACAGAGACAGAGGACAGATTCAGAGACAGAGGACAGAGACAGAGGACAGAGGACAGAGACAGAGGACAGAGACAGAAGACAGAGACAGAGGACAGAGACAGAGGACAGAGACAGAGGACAGATACAGAAGACAGAGGACAGAGGACAGAGGACAGTCAGAGGACAGAGACAGAGGACAGAGACAGAGGACAGTCAGAGGACAGAGACAGAGGACAGAGAACAGAGGACAGATGACAAAGACAGAGGACAGAGACAGAGGACAGAGACAGAAGACAGAGACAGAGGACAGATACAGAGGACAGAGTCAGAGGACAGAGTCAGAGGACAGAGACAGAGGACAGATACAGAAGACAGAGACAGAGGACAGAGACAGAGGACAGAGACAGAGGACATAGACAGAGGAGAGAGGACAGAAACAGAGGAGAGAGACAGAGGACAGAGACATAGGACAGAGACAGAGGACAGAGGCAGAGGAGAGAGGACAGAAACAGAGGAGAGAAACAGAGGAGAGAGACAGAGGACAGAGACAGAGGACAGAGACAGAGGACAGAGGCAGAGGAGAGAGGACAGAAACAGAGGAGAGAGGAAAGAGGACAGAGGACATAGACAGAGGAGAGAGGACAGAAACAGAGGAGAGAGGACAGAGGACAGAGACAGAGGCGAGAGGACAGAAACAGAGGAGAGAGGAAAGAGGACAGAGGGCATATACAGAGGAGAGAGGACAGAAACAGAGGAGAGAGGACAGAGGACAGAGGACAGAGGACAGAGACAGAGGAGAGAGGACAGAAACAGAGGACAGAGGACAGATACAGAGGACGGAAACAGAGGACAGAGGACAGAGACAGAGGCAGAGGAGAGAGGACAGAAACAGAGGAGAGAGGACATAGGACAGAGACAGAGGACAGAGACAGAGGACAGAGACAGAGGACAGAGGCAGAGGAGAGAGGACAGAAACAGATGAGAGGAAAGAGGACAGAGGACATAGACAGAGGAGAGAGGACAGAAACAGAGGACAGAGACAGAGGACAGAGGACAGAAACAGAGGACAGAGGACAGAGACAGAGGAGAGAGTCAGAGGACAGAGGACAGAGACAGAGGGCAGAGACAGAGGACAGAGACAGAGACAGAGGACAGAGACAGAGGACAGAGACAGAGGGCAGAGACAGAGGACAGAGTCAGAGGACAGAGACAGAGGACAGAGACAGAGGACAGAGTCAGAGGACAGAGACAGAGGACAGAGTCAGAGGGCAGATAAAGAGACAGAGGACAGAGTCAGAGGACAGAGGACAGAGACAGAGGACAGAGACAGAGTACAGAGACAGAGGACAGAGACAGAGGACAGAGACAGAGGGCAGAGACAGAGACAGTGGACAGAGTCAGAGGACAGAGACAGAGGACAGAGACAGAGGACAGAGACAGAGGACATGGACAGAGGGCAGAGACAGAGACAGAGGACAGAGACAGAGGGCAGAGACAGAGACAGAGGACAGAGGAGAGAGACAGAGGACAGAGACAGAGGACAGAGACAGAGGACATAGACAGAGGAGAGAGGACAGAAACAGAGGAGAGAGACAGAGGACAGAGACAGAGGACAGAGGCAGAGGAGAGAGGACAGAAACAGAGGAGAGAGACAGAGGAGAGAGACAGAGGACAGAGACAGAGGCCAGAGACAGAGGACAGAGACAGAGGACAGAGGCAGAGGAGAGAGGACAGAAACAGAGGAGAGAGGAAAGAGGACAGAGGACATAGACAGAGGAGAGAGGACAGAAACAGAGGAGAGAGGACAGAGGACAGAGGAGAGAGGACAGAAACAGAGGAGAGAGGACAGAGGACATAGACAGAGGAGAGAGGACAGAAACAGAGGAGAGAGGACAGAGGACAGAGACAGAGGAGAGAGGACAGAAACAGAGGAGAGAGGACAGAGGACAGATGACAGAGGCAGAGGAGAGAGGACAGAAACAGATGAGAGGAAAGAGGACAGAGGACATAGACAGAGGAGAGAGGACAGAAACAGAGGACAGAGGACAGAGACAGATGACAGAGGACAGAGGACAGAGACAGAGGAGAGAGTCAGAGGACAGAGGACAGAGGACAGAGGGCAGAGACAGAGGACAGAGACAGAGGGCAGAGACAGAGGACAGAGGACAGTCAGAGGACAGAGACAGAGGGCAGAGACAGAGGACAGAGGACAGTCAGAGGACAGAGACAGAGGACAGAGACAGAGGACAGTCAGAGGACAGAGACAGAGGACAGAGAACAGAGGACAGATGACAAAGACAGAGGACAGAGACAGAGGACAGAGACAGAGGACAGAGACAGAGGACAGAGACAGAGGACAGATTCAGAGACAGAGGACAGAGACAGAGGACAGAGGACAGAGACAGAGGACAGAGACAGAAGACAGAGACAGAGGACAGAGACAGAGGACAGAGACAGAGGACAGATACAGAAGACAGAGGACAGAGACAGAGGACAGAGGACAGTCAGAGGACAGAGACAGAGGACAGAGACAGAGGACAGTCAGAGGACAGAGACAGAGGACAGAGAACAGAGGACAGATGACAAAGACAGAGGACAGAGACAGAGGACAGAGACAGAGGACAGAGACAGAGGACAGATACAGAGGACAGAGTCAGAGGACAGAGTCAGAGGACAGAGACAGAGAACAGATACAGAAGACAGAGACAGAGGACAGAGACAGAGGACAGAGACAGAGGACAGAGACAGAGGACAGAGGCAGAGGAGAGAGGACAGAAACAGAGGAGAGAGACAGAGGAGAGAGACAGAGGACAGAGACAGAGGACAGAGACAGAGGACAGAGACAGAGGACAGAGGCAGAGGAGAGAGGACAGAAACAGAGGAGAGAGGAAAGAGGACAGAGGACATAGACGGAGGAGAGAGGACAGAAACAGAGGAGAGAGGACAGAGGACAGAGGACAGAGGAGAGAGGACAGAAACAGAGGAGAGAGGACAGAGGACATAGACAGAGGAGAGAGGACAGAAACAGAGGAGAGAGGACAGAGGACAGAGACAGAGGAGAGAGGACAGAAACAGAGGAGAGAGGACAGAGGACAGAGGACAGAGGCAGAGGAGAGAGGACAGAAACAGATGAGAGGAAAGAGGACAGAGGACAGAAACAGAGGAGAGAGGACAGAAACAGAGGACAGAGGACAGAGGACAGAGACAGATGACAGAGGACAGAAACAGAGGACAGAGGACAGAGGACAGAGACAGAGGAGAGAGTCAGAGGACAGAGGACAGAGGACAGAGGGCAGAGACAGAGGACAGAGGGCAGAGACAGAGGACAGAGGACAGTCAGAGGACAGAGACAGAGGGCAGAGACAGAGGACAGTCAGAGGACAGAGACAGAGGACAGAGACAGAGGACAGTCAGAGGACAGAGACAGAGGACAGAGAACAGAGGACAGATGACAAAGACAGAGGACAGAGACAGAGACAGAGGACAGAGACAGAGGACAGAGACAGAGGACAGAGACAGAGGACAGATTCAGAGACAGAGGACAGAGACAGAGGACAGAGACAGAGGACAGAGACAGAAGACAGAGACAGAGGACAGAGACAGAGGACAGAGACAGAGGACAGATACAGAAGACAGAGGACAGAGACAGAGGACAGAGGACAGTCAGAGGACAGAGACAGAGGACAGAGACAGAGGACAGTCAGAGGACAGAGACAGAGGACAGAGAACAGAGGACAGATGACAAAGACAGAGGACAGAGACAGAGGACAGAGACAGAGGACAGAGGACAGATACAGAGGACAGAGTCAGAGGACAGAGTCAGAGGACAGAGACAGAGGACAGATACAGAAGACAGAGACAGAGGACAGAGACAGAGGACAGAGACAGAGGACATAGACAGAGGAGAGAGGACAGAAACAGAGGAGAGAGACAGAGGACAGAGGACAGAGACATAGGACAGAGACAGAGGACAGAGGCAGAGGAGAGAGGACAGAAACAGAGGAGAGAAACAGAGGAGAGAGACAGAGGACAGAGACAGAGGACAGAGACAGAGGACAGAGGCAGAGGAGAGAGGACAGAAACAGAGGAGAGAGGAAAGAGGACAGAGGACATAGACAGAGGAGAGAGGACAGAAACAGAGGAGAGAGGACAGAGGACAGAGACAGAGGCAAGAGGACAGAAACAGAGGAGAGAGGAAAGAGGACAGAGAGCATATACAGAGGAGAGAGGACAGAAACAGAGGAGAGAGGACAGAGGACAGAGGACAGAGGACAGAGACAGAGGAGAGAGGACAGAAACAGAAGACAGAGACAGAGGACAGAGGACAGAGACAGAGGACAGAGACAGAGGACAGAGACAGAGGGCAGAGACAGAGGACAGAGGACAGAGACAGAGGACAGAGGTCAGCGTCAGAGGAGAGAGACAAAGGACAGAGACAGAGGACAGAGGTCAGCGTCAGAGGACAGAGACAGATGACAAAGACAGAGGACAGAGACAGAGGACAGAGACAGAGGACAGATACAGAGGACAGAGGACAGAGTCAGAGGACAGAGTCAGAGGACAGAGACAGAGGACAGATACAAAAGACAGACAGAGGACAGAGACAGAGGAGAGAGACAGAGGACAGAGACAGAGGACAGAGACAGAGGACAGAGCACATAGACAGAGGAGAGAGGACAGAAACAGAGGACAGAGACAGAGGACAGAGACAGAGGACAGAGACAGAGGACAGAGACAGAGGACAAAGACAGAGGACATACAGAGGACAGAGACAGAGGACAGTCAGAGGACAGAGACAGAGGACAGAGACAGAGGACAGAGGACAGAGACAAAGGACAGAGACAGAGGACAGAGGTCAGCGTCAGAGGACAGAGACAAAGGACAGAGACAGAGGACAGAGACAGAGGACAGAGGTCAGAGGACAGAGACAGAGGACAGAGACAGAGGACAGATTCAGAGACAGAGGACAGAGACAGAGGACAGAGGGCAGAGACAGAGGACAGAGGACAGAGGACAGAGACAGAGGACAGATACAGAAGACAGAGACAGAGGACAGAGACAGAGGACAGAGACAGAGGACAGAGACAGAGGGCAGAGACAGAGGACAAAGACAGAGGACAGACAGAGGACAGAGAACAGTCAGAGGACAGAGGACAGAGACAGAGGACAGAGACAGAGGACAGAGGACAGAGACAGAGGACAGAAGGCAGAGACAGAGGACAGAGGACAGAGACAGAGGACAGAGACAGAGGACAGATACAGAAGACAGAGACAGAGGACAGAGGACAGAGACAGAGGACAGAGACAGAGGACAGATACAGAGGGCAGAGACAGAGGACAGTCAGAGGACAGATACAGAGGACAGAGACAGAGGACAGTCAGAGGACAGAGACAGAGGACAGAGAACAGAGGACAGATGACAAAGACAGAGGACAGAGACAGAGACAGAGGACAGAGACAGAGGACAGAGACAGAGGACAGAGAACAGAGACAGAGGACAGAGGGCAGAGACAGAGGACAGAGGACAGAGGACAGAGAGAGAAGACAGAGGACAGATACAGAAGACAGAGGACAGATACAGAAGACAGAGGACAGTCAGAGGACAGAGACAGAGGACAGAGACAGAGATAGGAGAACAGATGACAAAGACAGAGGACAGAGACAGAGGACAGAGACAGAGGACAGAGGACAGAGTCAGAGGACAGAGTCAGAGGACAGAGACAGAGGACAGATACAGAAGACAGAGACAGAGGACAGAGACAGAGGACAGAGACAGAGGACAGAGACAGAGGACATAGACAGAGGAGAGAGGACAGAAACAGAGGAGAGAGACAGAGGACAGAGACAGAGGACAGATTCAGAGGACAGAGACAGAGGACAGAGGCAGAGGAGAGAGGACAGAAACAGAGGAGAGAGGAAAGAGGACAGAGGACATAGGCAGAGGAGAGAGGACAGAAACAGAGGAGAGAGACAGAGGACAGAGACAGAGGACAGATACAGAGGACAGAGACAGAGGACAGAGGCAGAGGAGAGAGGACAGAAACAGAGGAGAGAGGAAAGAGGACAGAGGACATAGACAGAGGAGAGAGGACAGAAACAGAGAAGAGAGGACAGAGGACAGAGACAGAGGCAAGAGGACAGAAACAGAGGAGAGAGGAAAGAGGACAGAGGACATATACAGAGGAGAGAGGACAGAAACAGAGGAGAGAGGACAGAGGACAGAGGACAGAGGCAGAGGAGAGAGGACAGAAACAGAGGAGAGAGGAAAGAGGACAGAGGACATAGACAGAGGAGAGAGGACAGAAACAGAGAAGAGAGGACAGAGGACAGAGACAGAGGCAAGAGGACAGAGGACAGAGACAGAGGACAGAGGCAGAGGAGAGAGGACAGAAACAGATGAGAGGAAAGAGGACAGAGGACATAGACAGAGGAGAGAGGACAGAAACAGAGGACAGAGGACAGAGGACAGAGACAGATGACAGAGGACAGAAACAGAGGACAGAGGACAGAGGACAGAGACAGAGGAGAGAGTCAGAGGACAGAGGACAGAGTCAGAGGACAGAGACAGAGGACAGATACAGAAGACAGAGACAGAGGACAGAGACAGAGGAGAGAGACAGAGGACAGAGACAGAGGACAGAGACAGAGGACATAGACAGAGGAGAGAGGACAGAAACGGAGGAGAGAGACAGAGGACAGAGACAGAGGACAGATACAGAGGACAGAGACAGAGGACAGAGGCAGAGGAGAGAGGACAGAAACAGAGGAGAGAGGAAAGAGGACAGAGGACATAGGCAGAGGAGAGAGGACAGAAACAGAGGAGAGAGACAGAGGACAGAGACAGAGGACAGATACAGAGGACAGAGACAGAGGACAGAGGCAGAGGAGAGAGGACAGAAACAGAGGAGAGAGGACAGAGGACATAGACAGAGGAGAGAGGACAGAAACAGAGAAGAGAGGACAGAGGACAGAGACAGAGGCAAGAGGACAGAAACAGAGGAGAGAGGAAAGAGGACAGAGGACATATACAGAGGAGAGAGGACAGAAACAGAGGAGAGAGGACAGAGGACAGAGGACAGAGGCAGAGGAGAGAGGACAGAAACAGAGGAGAGAGGAAAGAGGAAAGAGGACAGAGGACATAGACAGAGGAGAGAGGACAGAAACAGAGAAGAGAGGACAGAGGACAGAGACAGAGGCAAGAGGACAGAAACAGAGGAGAGAGGAAAGAGGACAGAGGACATATACAGAGGAGAGAGGACAGAAACAGAGGAGAGAGGACAGAGGACAGAGGACAGAGGCAGAGGAGAGAGGACAGAAACAGATGAGAGGAAAGAGGACAGAGGACATAGACAGAGGAGAGAGGACAGAAACAGAGGACAGAGGACAGAGGACAGAGACAGATGACAGAGGACAGAAACAGAGGACAGAGGACAGAGGACAGAGACAGAGGAGAGAGTCAGAGGACAGAGGACAGAGGACAGAGGGCAGAGACAGAGGACAGAGACAGAGGGCAGAGACAGAGGACAGAGGACAGTCAGAGGACAGAGACAGAGGGCAGAGACAGAGGACAGAGGACAGTCAGAGGACAGAGACAGAGGACAGAGACAGAGGACAGTCAGAGGACAGAGACAGAGGACAGAGAACAGAGGACAGATGACAAAGACAGAGGACAGAGACAGAGACAGAGGACAGAGACAGAGGACAGAGACAGAGGACAGAGACAGAGGACAGATTCAGAGACAGAGGACAGAGACAGAGGACAGAGACAGAAGACAGAGACAGAGGACAGAGACAGAGGACAGAGACAGAGGACAGATACAGAAGACAGAGGACAGAGACAGAGGACAGAGGACAGTCAGAGGACAGAGACAGAGGACAGAGACAGAGGACAGTCAGAGGACAGAGACAGAGGACAGAGAACAGAGGACAGATGACAAAGACAGAGGACAGAGACAGAGGACAGAGACAGAGGACAGAGACAGAGGACAGATACAGAGGACAGAGTCAGAGGACAGAGTCAGAGGACAGAGACAGAGGACAGATACAGAAGACAGAGACAGAGGACAGAGACAGAGGACAGAGACAGAGGACAGAGACAGAGGACATAGACAGAGGAGAGAGGACAGAAACAGAGGAGAGAGACAGAGGACAGAGGACAGAGACATAGGACAGAGACAGAGGACAGAGGCAGAGGAGAGAGGACAGAAACAGAGGAGAGAAACAGAGGAGAGAGACAGAGGACAGAGACAGAGGACAGAGACAGAGGACAGAGGCAGAGGAGAGAGGACAGAAACAGAGGAGAGAGGAAAGAGGACAGAGGACAGAGACAGAGGCGAGAGGACAGAAACAGAGGAGAGAGGAAAGAGGACAGAGGCAGAGGCGAGAGGACAGAAACAGAGGAGAGAGGAAAGAGGACAGAGGGCATATACAGAGGAGAGAGGACAGAAACAGAGGAGAGAGGACAGAGGACAGAGGACAGAGACAGAGGAGAGAGGACAGAAACAGAGGACAGAGGACAGATACAGAGGACGGAAACAGAGGACAGAGGACAGAGACAGAGGCAGAGGAGAGAGGACAGAAACAGAGGAGAGAGGACATAGGACAGAGACAGAGGACAGAGACAGAGGACAGAGACAGAGGACAGAGGCAGAGGAGAGAGGACAGAAACAGATGAGAGGAAAGAGGACAGAGGACATAGACAGAGGAGAGAGGACAGAAACAGAGGACAGAGACAGAGGACAGAGGACAGAAACAGAGGACAGAGGACAGAGACAGAGGAGAGAGTCAGAGGACAGAGGACAGAGACAGAGGGCAGAGACAGAGGACAGAGACAGAGGACAGAGACAGAGGGCAGAGACAGAGGACAGAGTCAGAGGACAGAGACAGAGGACAGAGACAGAGGACAGAGACAGAGGACAGAGTCAGAGGACAGAGACAGAGGACAGAGTCAGAGGGCAGATAAAGAGACAGAGGACAGAGTCAGAGGACAGAGGACAGAGACAGAGGACAGAGACAGAGTACAGAGACAGAGGACAGAGACAGAGGACAGAGACAGAGGGCAGAGACAGATACAGTGGACAGAGTCAGAGGACAGAGACAGAGGACAGAGGACAGAGACAGAGGACATGGACAGAGGGCAGAGACAGAGACAGAGGACAGAGACAGAGGGCAGAGACAGAGACAGAGGACAGAGGAGAGAGACAGAGGACAGAGACAGAGGACAGAGACAGAGGACATAGACAGAGGAGAGAGGACAGAAACAGAGGAGAGAGACAGAGGACAGAGACAGAGGACAGAGACAGAGGACAGAGGCAGAGGAGAGAGGACAGAAACAGAGGAGAGAGACAGAGGAGAGAGACAGAGGACAGAGACAGAGGACAGAGACAGAGGACAGAGGCAGAGGAGAGAGGACAGAAACAGAGGAGAGAGGAAAGAGGACAGAGGACATAGACAGAGGAGAGAGGACAGAAACAGAGGAGAGAGGACAGAGGACAGAGGACAGAGGAGAGAGGACAGAAACAGAGGAGAGAGGACAGAGGACATAGACAGAGGAGAGAGGACAGAAACAGAGGAGAGAGGACAGAGGACAGAGACAGAGGAGAGAGGACAGAAACAGAGGAGAGAGGACAGAGGACAGAGGACAGAGGCAGAGGAGAGAGGACAGAAACAGATGAGAGGAAAGAGGACAGAGGACATAGACAGAGGAGAGAGGACAGAAACAGAGGACAGAGGACAGAGGACAGAGACAGATGACAGAGGACAGAAACAGAGGACAGAGGACAGAGGACAGAGACAGAGGAGAGAGTCAGAGGACAGAGGACAGAGGGCAGAGACAGAGGACAGAGACAGAGGGCAGAGACAGAGGACAGAGGACAGTCAGAGGACAGAGACAGAGGGCAGAGACAGAGGACAGAGGACAGTCAGAGGACAGAGACAGAGGACAGAGACAGAGGACAGTCAGAGGACAGAGGACAGAGAACAGAGGACAGATGACAAAGACAGAGGACAGAGACAGAGACAGAGGACAGAGGACAGAGACAGAGGACAGAGACAGAGGACAGATTCAGAGACAGAGGACAGAGACAGAGGACAGAGGACAGAGACAGAGACAGAAGACAGAGACAGAGGACAGAGACAGAGGACAGAGACAGAGGACAGATACAGAAGACAGAGGACAGAGACAGAGGACAGAGGACAGTCAGAGGACAGAGACAGAGGACAGAGACAGAGGACAGTCAGAGGACAGAGACAGAGGACAGAGAACAGAGGACAGATGACAGTCAGAGGACAGAGACAGAGGACAGAGACAGAGGACAGTCAGAGGACAGAGACAGAGGACAGAGAACAGAGGACAGATGACAAAGACAGAGGACAGAGACAGAGGACAGAGACAGAGGACAGAGACAGAGGACAGATACAGAGGACAGAGTCAGAGGACAGAGTCAGAGGACAGAGACAGAGAACAGATACAGAAGACAGAGACAGAGGACAGAGACAGAGGACAGAGACAGAGGACAGAGACAGAGGACAGAGGCAGAGGAGAGAGGACAGAAACAGAGGAGAGAGACAGAGGAGAGAGACAGAGGACAGAGACAGAGGACAGAGACAGAGGACAGAGGCAGAGGAGAGAGGACAGAAACAGAGGAGAGAGGAAAGAGGACAGAGGACATAGACAGAGGAGAGAGGACAGAAACAGAGGAGAGAGGACAGAGGACAGAGGACAGAGGAGAGAGGACAGAAACAGAGGAGAGAGGACAGAGGACATAGACAGAGGAGAGAGGACAGAAAGAGAGGAGAGAGGACAGAGGACAGAGACAGAGGAGAGAGGACAGAAACAGAGGAGAGAGGACAGAGGACAGAGGACAGAGGCAGAGGAGAGAGGACAGAAACAGATGAGAGGAAAGAGGACAGAGGACATAGACAGAGGAGAGAGGACAGAAACAGAGGACAGAGGACAGAGGACAGAGACAGATGACAGAGGACAGAAACAGAGGACAGAGGACAGAGACAGAGGAGAGAGTCAGAGGACAGAGGACAGAGGACAGAGGGCAGAGACAGAGGACAGAGGGCAGAGACAGAGGACAGAGGACAGTCAGAGGACAGAGACAGAGGGCAGAGACAGAGGACAGAGGACAGTCAGAGGACAGAGACAGAGGACAGAGACAGAGGACAGTCAGAGGACAGAGACAGAGGACAGAGAACAGAGGACAGATGACAAAGACAGAGGACAGAGACAGAGGACAGAGACAGAGGACAGAGACAGAGGACAGAGACAGAGGACAGATTCAGAGACAGAGGACAGAGACAGAGGACAGAGGACAGAGACAGAGGACAGAGACAGAAGACAGAGACAGAGGACAGAGACAGAGGACAGAGACAGAGGACAGATACAGAAGACAGAGGACAGAGACAGAGGACAGAGGACAGTCAGAGGACAGAGACAGAGGACAGAGACAGAGGACAGTCAGAGGACAGAGACAGAGGACAGAGAACAGAGGACAGATGACAAAGACAGAGGACAGAGACAGAGGACAGATACAGAGGACAGAGACAGAGGACAGATACAGAGGACAGAGTCAGAGGACAGAGTCAGAGGACAGAGACAGAGGACAGATACAGAAGACAGAGACAGAGGACAGAGACAGAGGACAGAGACAGAGGACAGAGACAGAGGACATAGACAGAGGAGAGAGGACAGAAACAGAGGAGAGAGACAGAGGACAGAGGACAGAGACATAGGACAGAGACAGAGGACAGAGGCAGAGGAGAGAGGACAGAAACAGAGGAGAGAAACAGAGGAGAGAGACAGAGGACAGAGACAGAGGACAGAGACAGAGGACAGAGGCAGAGGAGAGAGGACAGAAACAGAGGAGAGAGGAAAGAGGACAGAGGACATAGACAGAGGAGAGAGGACAGAAACAGAGGAGAGAGGACAGAGGACAGAGACAGAGGCGAGAGGACAGAAACAGAGGAGAGAGGAAAGAGGACAGAGAGCATATACAGAGGAGAGAGGACAGAAACAGAGGAGAGAGGACAGAGGACAGAGGACAGAGGACAGAGACAGAGGAGAGAGGACAGAAACAGAGGACAGAGGACAGATACAGAGGACGGAAACAGAGGACAGAGGACAGAGACAGAGGCAGAGGAGAGAGGACAGAAACAGAGGAGAGAGGACATAGGACAGAGACAGAGGACAGAGACAGAGGACAGAGACAGAGGACAGAGGCAGAGGAGAGAGGACAGAAACAGATGAGAGGAAAGAGGACAGAGGACATAGACAGAGGAGAGAGGACAGAAACAGAGGACAGAGACAGAGGACAGAGGACAGAAACAGAGGACAGAGGACAGAGACAGAGGAGAGAGTCAGAGGACAGAGGACAGAGACAGAGGGCAGAGACAGAGGACAGAGACAGAGACAGAGGACAGAGACAGAGGGCAGAGACAGAGGACAGAGTCAGAGGACAGAGACAGAGGACAGAGACAGAGGGCAGAGACAGAGGACAGAGACAGAGACAGAGGACAGAGACAGAGGACAGAGACAGAGGGCAGAGACAGAGGACAGAGACAGAGACAGAGGACAGAGACAGAGGACAGTCAGAGGACAGAGACAGAGGACAGAGACAGAGGACAGAGACAAAGGACAGAGACAGAGGACAGAGACAGAGGACAGAGGTCAGCGTCAGAGGACAGAGACAAAGGACAGAGACAGAGGACAGAGACAGAGGACAGAGGTCAGCGTCAGAGGACAGAGACAGAGGACAGAGACAGAGGACAGATTCAGAGACAGAGGACAGAGACAGAGGACAGAGGACAGAGACAGAGGACAGAGACAGAGGACAGGGACAGAGGACAGAGACAGAGGACAGAGACAGAGGACAGAGACAGAGGACAGAGACAGAGGACAAAGACAGAGGACAGACAGAGGACAGAGACAGAGGACAGTCAGAGGACAGAGACAGAGGACAGAGACAGAGGACAGAGGACAGAGACAAAGGACAGAGACAGAGGACAGAGGACAGAGACAGAGGACAGAGGTCAGCGTCAGAGGACAGAGACAAAGGACAGAGACAGAGGACAGAGGTCAGCATCAGAGGACAGAGACAGAGGACAGATTCAGAGACAGAGGACAGAGGACAGAGACAGAGGACAGAGGGCAGAGACAGAGGACAGAGGACAGAGACAGAGGACAGAGACAGAGGACAGATACAGAAGACAGAGACAGAGGACAGAGACAGAGGACAGAAGACAGAGGACAAAGTCAGAGGACAGAGGACAGTCAGAGGACAGAGACAGAGGACAGAGAACAGAGGACAGATGACAAAGACAGAGGACAGAGACAGAGGACAGAGACAGAGGACAGAGACAGAGGACAGAGACAGAGGACAGAGTCAGAGGACAGTCAGAGGACAGAGACAGAGGACAGAGACAGAGGACAGAGACAGAGGACAGAGACAGAGGAGAGAGACAGAGGACAGAGACAGAGGACAGAGGACATAGACAGAGGAGAGAGGACAGAAACAGAGGAGAGAGACATAGGACAGAGACAGAGGACAGAGACAGAGGACAGAGACAGAGGACAGAGGCAGAGGAGAGAGGACAGAAACAGAGGAGAGAGACAGAGGACAGAGACAGAGGACAGAGACAGAGGACAGAGACAGAGGCAGAGGAGAGAGGACAGAAACAGAGGAGAGAGGAAAGAGGACAGAGGACATAGACAGAGGAGAGAGGACAGAAACAGAGGAGAGAGGACAGAGGACAGAGACAGAGGCGAGAGGACAGAAACAGAGGAGAGAGGAAAGAGGACAGAGGACATATACAGAGGAGAGAGGACAGAAACAGAGGAGAGAGGACAGAGGACAGAGACAGAGGAGAGAGGACAGAAACAGAGGACAGAGGACAGATACAGAGGACAGAAACAGAGGACAGAGGACAGAGACAGAGGCAGAGGAGAGAGGACAGAAACAGAGGAGAGAGGACATATGACAGAGACAGAGGACAGAGACAGAGGACAGAGACAGAGGACAGAGGCAGAGGAGAGAGGACAGAAACAGATGAGAGGAAAGAGGACAGAGGACATAGACAGAGGAGAGAGGACAGAAACAGAGGACAGAGGACAGAGACAGAGGACAGAGGACAGAAACAGAGGACAGAGGAGAGAGTCAGAGGACAGAGGACAGAGACAGAGGACAGAGACAGAGGACAGAGACAGAGGGCAGAGACAGAGGACAGAGACAGAGGACAGAGACAGAGGGCAGAGACAGAGGACAGAGTCAGAGGACAGAGTCAGAGACAGAGGACAGAGTCAGAGGACAGAGACAGAGGGCAGAGACAGAGGACAGAGTCAGAGGACAGAGACAGAGGACAGAGTCAGAGGACAGAGACAGAGGACAGAGTCAGAGGGCAGAGAAAGAGACAGAGGACAGAGTCAGAGGACAGAGGACAGAGACAGAGGACAGAGACAGAGTACAGAGTACAGAGACAGAGTACAGAGACAGAGGACAGAGGGCAGAGACAGAGACAGAGGACAGAGTCAGAGGACAGAGACAGAGGACAGAGACAGAGTCAGAGGACAGAGACAGAGGACAGAGACAGAGGACAGAGTCAGAGGACAGAGACAGAGGACAGAGACAGAGGGCAGAGACAGAGACAGAGGACAGAGACAGAGGGCAGAGACAGAGACAGAGGGCAGAGACAGAGGAGAGAGACAGAGGACAGAGACAGAGGACAGAGACAGAGAACAGAGACAGAGGACATAGACAGAGGAGAGAGGACAGAAACAGAGGAGAGAGACAGAGGACAGAGACAGAGGACAGAGACAGAGGACAGAGGCAGAGGAGAGAGGACAGAAACAGAGGAGAGAGACAGAGGAGAGAGACAGAGGACAGAGACAGAGGACAGAGACAGAGGACAGAGGCAGAGGAGAGAGGACAGAAACAGAGGAGAGAGGAAAGAGGACAGAGGACATAGACAGAGGAGAGAGGACAGAAACAGAGGAGAGAGGACAGAGGACATAGACAGAGGAGAGAGGACAGAAACAGAGGAGAGAGGACAGAGGACAGAGACAGAGGAGAGAGGACAGAAACAGAGGACAGAGACAGAGGACAGAGACAGAGGACAGAGACAGAGGCAGAGGAGAGAGGACAGCAACAGAGGAGAGAGGACAGAGACAGAAGACAGAGACAGAGGACAGAGGCAGAGGAGATAGGACAGAAACAGAGGAGAGAGGAAAGAGGACAGAGGACATAGACAGAGGAGAGAGGACAGAAACAGAGGAGAGAGGACAGAGACAGAGGACAGAAACAGAGGACAGAGACAGAGGACAGAGACAGAGGAGAGAGTCAGAGGACAGAGGACAGAGACAGAGGACAGAGGGCAGAGACAGAGACAGAGGACAGAGACAGAGGACAGAGACAGAGACAGAGGGCAGAGACAGAGACAGAGGACAGAGACAGAAGACAGAGACAGAGACAGAGGACAGAGACAGAGACAGAGGACAGAGTCAGAGGACAGAGACAGAGGGCAGAGACAGAGGACAGAGTCAGAGGACAGAGACAGAGGACAGAGACAGAGGACAGAGACAGAGGGCAGAGAGAGACAGAGGACAGAGTCAGAGGACAGAGACAGAGACAGAGGACAGAGACAGAGGACAGAGACAGAGGACAGAGACAGAGGGCAGAGACAGAGTCAGAGGACAGAGACAGAGGACAGAGACAGAGGGCAGAGACAGAGACAGAGGGCAGAGGAGAGAGACAGAGGACAGAGACAGAGGACAGAGACATAGGACAGAGACAGAGGACAGAGTCAGAGGACAGAGGACAGAGGAGAGAGACAGAGGACAGAGACAGAGGACAGAAGACAGAGGAGAGAGACAGAGGACAGAGACAGAGGACAGAGACAGAGGACAGAGGACAAAGACAGAGGACAGAGACAGAGGACAGTCAGAGGACAGAGACAGAGGACAGAGACAGAGGACAGAGACAAAGGAAAGAGACAGAGGACAGAGGACAGAGACAGATGACAGAGGACAGAGACAGAGGACATAGACAAAGGACAGAGACAGAGGACAGAGACAGAGGACAGAGGTCAGAGGACAGAGACAGAGGACTGGTTCAGAGACAGAGGACAGAGGGCAGAGACAGAGGACAGAGACAGAGGACAGAGACAGAGGACAGATACAGAAGACAGAGGACAGAGACAGAGGACAGATACAGAGACAGAGGACAGAGACAGAGGACAGAGACAGAGGACAAAGTCAGAGGACAGTCAGAGACAGAGGACAGTCAGAGACAGATGACAGTCAGAGGACAGAGACAGAGGACAGTCAGAGGACAGAGACAGAGGACAGAGACAGAGAACAGAGGACAGATGACAAAGACAGAGGACAGAGACAGAGGACAGATGACAGATGACAGAGGACAGAGACAGAGGACAGAGACAGAGGACAGAGACAGAGGACAGATACAGAGGACAGAGACAGAGTCAGAGGACAGAGACAGAGGACAGAGTCAGAGGACAGAGACAGAGGACAGAGGACAGAGTCAGAGGACAGAGTCAGAGACAGAGGACAGATACAGAAGACAGAGACAGATGACAGAGACAGAGGAGAGAGACAGAGGAGAGAGACAGAGGACAGGTACAGAGGACAGAGACAGAGGACAGAGGACATAGACAGAGGAGAGAGGACAGAAACAGAGGAGAGAGACAGAGGACAGAGGCAGAGGAGAGAGGACAGAAACAGAGGAGAGAGACAGAGTATAGAGACAGAGGACAGAGACAGATGACAGAGACAGAGGACAGAGACAGAGGAGAGAGGACAGAAACAGAGGAGAGAGGACAGAGGACAGACAGAGGAGAGAGGACAGAAACAGAGGACAGAGGACAGAGGACAGAGACAGAGGAGAGAGGACAGAAACAGAGGACAGAGGACAGAGACAGAGGACAGAGACAGAGGACAGATGCAGAGGAGAGAGGACAGAAATAGAGGAGAGAGGAAAGAGGACAGAGGACATAGACAGAGGAGAGAGGACAGAAACAGAGGAGAGAAGACAGAGGACAGAGACAGAGGACAGAGACAGAGGACAGAGGCAGAGGAGAGAGGACAGAAACAGAGGAGAGAGGAAAGAGGACAGAGGACATAGACAGAGGAGAGAGGACAGAAACAGAGGAGAGGGGAGAGAGGACAGAGACAGAGGACAGAGGACAGAAACAGAGGACAGAGACAGAGGAGAGAGTCAGAGGACAGAGGACAGAGACAGAGACAGAGGACAGAGACAGAGGGCAGAGACAGAGGACAGAGACAGAGGACAGAGACAGAGACAGAGGGCAGAGACAGAGACAGAGACAGAGGACAGAGACAGAGGACAGAGACAGAGGGCAGAGACAGAGACAGAGGACAGAGTCAGAGGACAGAGTCAGAGACAGAGGACAGAGTCAGAGGACAGAGACAGAAGACAGAGACAGAGGGCAGAGACAGAGGACAGAGTCAGAGGACAGAGGACAGAGACAGAGGACAGAGTCAGAGGACAGAGACAGAGGACAGAGACAGAGGGCAGAGAGAGAGACAGAGGACAGAGTCAGAGGACAGAGACAGAGGACAGAGACAGAGGACAGAGACAGAGTACAGAGACAGAGGGCAGAGACAGAGGACAGAGTCAGAGGACAGAGACAGAGGACAGAGACAGAGTCAGAGGACAGAGACAGAGGACAGAGACAGAGGGCAGATACAGAGACAGATGACAGAGACAGAGGGCAGAGACAGAGTCAGAGGACAGAGGAGAGAGACAGAGGACAGAGACAGAGGACAGAGACAGAGGACAGAGGACAGAGACAGAGGACAGAGACAGAGGACAGAGGAGAGAGACAGAGGAGAGAGACAGAGGACAGAGACAGAGGACAGAGTCAGAGGACAGAAGACAGAGGAGAGAGACAGAGGACAGAGACAGAGGACAGAGACACAGTCAGAGGACAGAGACAGAGGGCAGAGACAGAGGACAGAGTCAGAGGACAGAGACACAGGACAGAGTCAGAGGACAGAGACAGAGGACAGAGACAGAGGACAGAGGACAGAGGGCAGAGACAGAGGACAGAGAGCAGAGACAGAGGACAGAGACAGAGGGCAGAGACAGAGGACAGAGGGCAGAGACAGAGGACAGAGACAGAGGACAGAGACAGAGAGCAGAGACAGAGAACAGAGGACAGAGACAGAGGACAGAGGGCAGAGACAGAGGACAGAGTCAGAGGACAGAGGACAGAGACAGAGAACAGAGACAGAGGACAGAGACAGAGACAGAGGACAGAGACAGAGGGCAGAGACAGAGACAGAGGGCAGAGACAGAGGACAGAGACAGAGACAGATGACAGAGACAGAGAGCAGAGAACAGAGGACAGAGACAGAGGATAGAGGACAGAGACAGAGGTCAGAGGACAGAGGACAGAGACAGAGGACAGAGACAGAGGACAGATACAGAGGAGAGAGACAGAGAGCAGAGGGCAGAGACAGAGGACAGATACAGAGACAGAGGACAGAGACAGAGGGCAGAGACAGAGGACAGAGACAGAGGACAGAGACAGAGGACAGATACAGAGGAGAGAGACAGAGAGCAGAGGGCAGAGACAGAGGACAGAGACAGAGGACAGAGTCAGAGAGCAGAGACAGAGGACAGACACAGAGGACAGAGACAGAGGGCAGAGACAGAGTCAGAGGACAGAGGAGAGAGACAGAGGACAGAGGACAGAGGAGAGAGACAGAGGACAGAGACAGAGGACAGAGACAGAGGACAGAAGACAGAGGAGAGAGACAGAGGACAGAGACAGAGGACAGAGACAGAGGGCAGAGACAGAGGACAGAGTCAGAGGACAGAGACACAGGACAGAGTCAGAGGACAGAGACAGAGGACAGAGACAAAGGACAGAGACAGAGGACAGAGACAGAGGACAGAGGGCAGATACAGAGGACAGAGTCAGAGGACAGAGACAAAGGACAGAGACAGAGGACAGAGACAGAGGACAGAGACAGAGGGCAGATACAGAGGACAGAGACAGAGGGCAGAGACAGAGGACAGAGGACAGAGACAGAGAACAGAGGGCAGAGGACAGAGAGCAGAGACAGAGGACAGAGGACAGAGAGCAGAGACAGAGGACAGAGACAGAGACAGAGGACAGAGACAGAGGACAGAGACAGAAGACAGAGGACAGAGACAGAGGACAGAGGACAGAGAACAGAGACAGAGGACAGAGAGCAGAGGACAGAGACAGAGAACAGAGGGCAGAGACAGAGACAGAGAGCAGAGACAGAGGACAGAGAGCAGAGACAGAGGACAGAGACAGAGACAGAGAACAGAGGGCAGAGACAGAGGACAGAGAGCAGAGACAGAGGACAGAGACAGAGACAGAGAACAGAGACAGAGAGCAGAGACAGAGAGCAGAGACAGAGGACAGAGAGCAGAGGACAGAGACAGAGAACAGAGGGCAGAGGACAGAGACCGAGGACAGAGACAGAGGACAGAGAGCAGAGACAGAGGACAGAGACAGAGACAGAGGACAGAGGACAGAGAGCAGAGACAGAGGACAGAGGACAGAGACAGAGGACAGAGAGCAGAGACAGAGAACAGAGACAGAGGACAGAGAGCAGAGACAGAGGACAGAGACAGAGGACAGAGGACAGAGGACAGAGAACAGAGACAGAGGACAGAGAGCAGAGACAGAGGACAGAGACAGAGAACAGAAGACAGAGACAGAGACAGAGAGCAGATACAGAGGACAGAGACAGAGACAGAGAACAGACGGCAGAGGACAGAGACAGAGAGCAGAGACAGAGGACAGAGACAGAGGACAGAGAACAGAGGACAGAGACAGAGAACAGAGACAGAGAGCAGAGACAGAGACAGAGAGCAGAGACAGAGAACAGAGGGCAGAGGACAGAGAGCAGAGGACAGAGACAGAGAACAGAGGGCAGAGGACAGAGAGCAGAGGACAGAGACAGAGAACAGAGACAGAGAGCAGAGACAGAGGACAGAGACAGAGGACAGAGAACAGAGGACAGAGGACAGAGACAGAGGACAGATACAGAGGACAGAGACAGAGAGCAGAGACAGAGGACAGAGGACAGATACAGAGGACAGAGACAGAGGACAGATACAGAGGACAGAGACAGAGGAGAGAGACAGAGAGCAGAGAACAGAGGACAGAGGACAGAGATAGAGGACAGAGACAGAGGACAGAGACAGAGTCAGAGAGCAGAGACAGAGAACAGAGACAGAGGACAGAGAGCAGAGACAGAGGACAGAGACAGAGAACAGAAGACAGAGACAGAGACAGAGAGCAGAGACAGAGAACAGACGGCAGAGGACAGAGACAGAGGACAGAGACAGAGGACAGAGACAGAGACAGAGAACAGACGGCAGAGGACAGAGACAGAGGACAGAGACAGAGGACAGAGAACAGAGGACAGAGACAGAGAACAGAGACAGAGAGCAGAGACAGAGACAGAGAGCAGAGAACAGAGGGCAGAGGACAGAGAGCAGAGGACAGAGACAGAGAACAGAGGGCAGAGGACAGAGAGCAGAGGACAGAGACAGAGAACAGAGACAGAGAGCAGAGACAGAGGACAGAGACAGAGGACAGAGAACAGAGGACAGAGGACAGAGACAGAGGACAGATACAGAGGACAGAGACAGAGGAGAGAGACAGAGAGCAGAGACAGAGGACAGATACAGAGGACAGAGACAGAGGACAGATACAGAGGACAGAGACAGAGGAGAGAGACAGAGAGCAGAGAACAGAGGACAGAGGACAGAGATAGAGGACAGAGACAGAGGACAGAGACAGAGTCAGAGAGCAGAGACAGAGGACAGAGACAGAGGACAGAGGACAGAGACAGAGGACAGAGACAGAGGGCAGAGACAGAGGACAGAGACATAGGACAGAGACAGAGGACAGAGACAGAGGAGAGAGACAGAGAGCAGAGACAGAGGACAGAGACAGAGGGCAGAGACAGAGGACAGAGACAGAGGACAGAGACAGAGTCAGAGGACAGAGACAAAGGACAGAGACAGAGGAGAGAGACAGAGAGCAGAGACAGAGGACAGAGACAGAGGGCAGAGACAGAGGGCAGAGGACAGAGACAGAGGACAGAGACAGAGGGCAGAGACAGAGACAGAGGACAGAGACAGAGGACAGATGACAGAGACAGAGAACAGAGACAGAGGACAGAGACAGAGGAGAGAGACAGAGGACAGAGACAGAGGACAGAGACAGAGGACAGAGGAGAGAGACAGAGGACAGAGACAGAGGACAGAGACAGAGGACAGAGGAGAGAGACAGAGGAGAGAGACAGAGGACAGAGTCAGAGGACAGAAGACAGAGGAGAGAGACAGAGGACAGAGACAGAGGACAGAGACAGAGGACAGAGTCAGAGGACAGAGACAGAGGGCAGAGACAGATGACAGAGTCAGAGGACAGAGACACAGGACAGAGTCAGAGGAGAGAGACAGAGGACAGAGACAGAGGACAGAGTCAGAGGACAGAAGACAGAGGACAGAGTCAGAGGACAGAGACAGAGGACAGAGGACAGAGGGCAGAGACAGAGAACAGAGGGCAGAGACAGAGGGCAGAGACAGAGGACAGAGACAGAGAACAGAGACAGAGGACAGAGGGCAGAGACAGAGGGCAGAGACAGAGACAGAGACAGAGGACAGAGGACAGAGACAGAGGGCAGAGGACAGAGGACAGAGAACAGAGACAGAGGACAGAGAGCAGAGAACAGAGACAGAGAACAGAGGACAGAGACAGAGGATAGAGGACAGAGACAGAGGTCAGAGGACAGAGACAGAGGACAGAGACAGAGGACAGAGACAGAGGAGAGAGACAGAGAGCAGAGGACATAGGACAGAGACAGAGGGCAGAGACAGAGGGCAGAGACAGAGGACAGAGACAGAGGAGAGCGACAGAGACAGAGGGCAGAGACAGAGGGCAGAGACAGAGGACAGAGACAGAGGGCAGAGACAGAGGACAGAGACAGAGGACAGAGACAGAGGGCAAAGACAGAGGACAGACACAGAGGACAGAGACAGAGGACAGAGACAGAGACAGAGGGCAGAGACAGAGGGCAGAGACAGAGGACAGAGACAGAGGGCAGAGACAGAGGACAGAGACAGAGGACAGAGACAGAGGGCAAAGACAGAGGACAGAGACAGAGGACAGAGACAGAGGACAGAGACAGAGGGCAGAGACAGAGGACAGAGACAGAGGACAGAGACAGAGGGCAAAGACAGAGGACAGACACAGAGGACAGAGACAGAGGACAGAGACAGACAGAGGGCAGAGACAGAGGGCAGAGACAGAGGACAGAGACAGAGGGCAGAGACAGAGGACAGAGACAGAGGACAGAGACAGAGGGCAAAGACAGAGGACAGACACAGAGGACAGAGACAGAGGACAGAGACAGAGGGCAGATACAGAGGACAGAGTCAGAGGACAGAGACAAAGGACAGAGACAGAGGGCAGATACAGAGGACAGAGACAGAGGGCAGAGACAGAGAACAGAGACAGAGGGCAGAGACAGAGGACAGAGGACAGAGACAGAGGACAGAGACAGAGGACAGAGGAGAGAGACAGAGGAGAGAGACAGAGGAGAGAAACAGAGGACAGAGACAGAGGACAGAGACAGAGGACAGAGTACAGAGGAGAGAGACAGAGGACAGAGACAGAGGACAGAGGACAGAGGAGAGAGACAGAGGAGAGTCAGAGGACAGAAGACAGAGGAGAGAGACAGAGGACAGAGACAGAGGACAGAGACAGAGGACAGAGTCAGAGGACAGAGGGCAGAGACAGAGGACAGAGGACAGAGTCAGAGGAGAGAGACAGAGGACAGAGTCAGAGGACAGAAGACAGAGGACAGAGTCAGAGGACAGAGACAGAGGACAGAGGGCAGAGACAGAGGGCAGAGACAGAGAACAGAGACAGAGGACAGAGACAGAGAGCAGAGACAGAGAACAGAGGACAGAGACAGAGGACAGAGACAGAGGAGAGAGACAGAGAGCAGAGGACAGAGGAGAGAGACAGAGAGCAGAGGACAGAGGACAGAGACAGAGGACAGAGGACAGAGACAGATGGCAGAGACAGAGGGCAGAGACAGAGGACAGAGACAGAGGACAGAGGAGAGAGACAGAGAGCAGATGGCAGAGACAGAGGACAGAGACAGAGAGCAGAGACAGAGGACAGACACAGAGGACAGAGACAGAGGACAGAGACAGAGGGCAGAGACAGAGGACAGAGACAGAGGACAGAGACAGAGGGCAGAGTCAGAGGACAGAGACAGAGGACAGAGACAGAGGACAGAGACAGAGGACAGAGACAGAGGGCAGAGTCAGAGGACAGATACAGAGGACAGAGTCAGAGGACAGAGACAAAGGACAGAGACAGAGGACAGAGACAGCGGACAGAGACAGAGGGCAGATACAGAGACAGAGGACAGAGGACAGAAAGCAGAGACAGAGACAGAGGACAGAGAGCAGAGACAGAGGACAGAGACAGAGACAGAGGACAGAGACAGAGGACAGAGGACAGAGAGCAGAGACAGAGGACAGAGGACAGAGAACAGAGACAGAGGACAGAGACAGAGAACAGAGGGCAGAGACAGAGAGCAGAGACAGAGGACAGAGAGCAGAGACAGAGGACAGAGACAGAGAACAGACGGCAGAGGACAGAGACAGAGAGCAGAGACAGAGGACAGAGACAGAGAACAGAGGACAGAGACAGAGAACAGAGACAGAGAGCAGAGACAGAGACAGAGAGCAGAGACAGAGGACAGAGAGCAGAGGACAGAGACAGAGAACAGAGGGCAGAGGACAGAGACAGAGAACAGAGACAGAGAGCAGAGACAGAGGACAGAGACAGAGGACAGAGAGCAGAGACAGAGGACAGAGACAGAGACAGAGGACAGAGACAGAGGACAGAGGACAGAGAGCAGAGACAGAGGACAGAGAACAGAGACAGAGGACAGAGAGCAGAGACAGAGGACAGAGGGCAGAGACAGAGGAGAGAGGACAGAAACAGAGGAGAGAGACAGAGGACAGAGACAGAGGACAGAGACAGAGGACAGAGACAGAGGACAGAGGCAGAGGAGAGAGGACAGAAACAGAGGAGAGAGACAGAGGACAGAGACAGAGGACAGAGACAGAGGAGAGAGGACAGAAACAGAGGAGAGAGACAGAGGACAGAGGCAGAGGAGAGAGGACAGAAACAGAGGAGAGAGACAGAGTATAGAGACAGAGGACAGAGACAGATGACAGAGACAGAGGACAGACAGAGGAGAGAGGACAGAAACAGAGGAGAGAGGACAGAGGACAGACAGAGGAGAGAGGACAGAAACAGAGGACAGAGGACAGAGGACAGAGACAGAGGAGAGAGGACAGAAACAGAGGACAGAGGACAGAGACAGAGGACAGAGACAGAGGACAGATGCAGAGGAGAGAGGACAGAAATAGAGGAGAGAGGAAAGAGGACAGAGGACATAGACAGAGGAGAGAGGACAGAAACAGAGGAGAGAAGACAGAGGACAGAGACAGAGGACAGAGACAGAGGACAGAGACAGAGGACAGAGGCAGAGGAGAGAGGACAGAAACAGAGGAGAGAGGAAAGAGGACAGAGGACATAGACAGAGGAGAGAGGACAGAAACAGAGGAGAGGGGAGAGAGGACAGAGACAGAGGACAGAGGACAGAAACAGAGGACAGAGACAGAGGAGAGAGTCAGAGGACAGAGGACAGAGACAGAGACAGAGGACAGAGACAGAGGGCAGATACAGAGGACAGAGACAGAGGACAGAGACAGAGGGCAGAGACAGAGACAGAGGACAGAGACAGATGACAGAGACAGAGGACAGAGACAGAGGGCAGAGACAGAGACAGAGGACAGAGTCAGAGGACAGAGTCAGAGACAGAGGACAGAGTCAGAGGACAGAGACAGAAGACAGAGACAGAGGGCAGAGACAGAGGACAGAGTCAGAGGACAGAGACAGAGGACAGAGACAGAGGACAGAGTCAGAGGACAGAGACAGAGGACAGAGACAGAGGGCAGAGAGAGAGACAGAGGACAGAGTCAGAGGACAGAGACAGAGGACAGAGACAGAGGACAGAGACAGAGTACAGAGACAGAGGGCAGAGACAGAGGACAGAGTCAGAGGACAGAGACAGAGGACAGAGACAGAGTCAGAGGACAGAGACAGAGGACAGAGACAGAGGGCAGATACAGAGACAGATGACAGAGACAGAGGGCAGAGACAGAGTCAGAGGACAGAGGAGAGAGACAGAGGACAGAGACAGAGGACAGAGACAGAGGACAGAGGACAGAGACAGAGGACATAGGAGAGAGACAGAGGAGAGAGACAGAGGACAGAGACAGAGGACAGAGTCAGAGGACAGAAGACAGAGGAGAGAGACAGAGGACAGAGACAGAGGACAGAGACACAGTCAGAGGACAGAGACAGAGGGCAGAGACAGAGGACAGAGTCAGAGGACAGAGACACAGGACAGAGTCAGAGGACAGAGACAGAGGACAGAGACAGAGGACAGAGGACAGAGGGCAGAGACAGAGGACAGAGAGCAGAGACAGAGGACAGAGACAGAGGGCAGAGACAGAGGACAGAGGGCAGAGACAGAGACAGAGGACAGAGGACAGAGACAGAGAGCAGAGACAGAGAACAGAGGACAGAGACAGAGGACAGAGGGCAGAGACAGAGGACAGAGTCAGAGGACAGAGGACAGAGACAGAGGACAGAGACAGAGACAGAGGACAGAGGGCAGAGACAGAGGGCAGAGACAGAGACAGAGGGCAGAGACAGAGGACAGAGACAGAGACAGATGACAGAGACAGAGAACAGAGGACAGAGACAGAGGATAGAGGACAGAGACAGAGGTCAGAGGACAGAGGACAGAGGACAGAGACAGAGGACAGAGACAGAGGACAGATACAGAGGAGAGAGACAGAGGAGAGAGACAGAGAGCAGAGGGCAGAGACAGAGGACAGATACAGAGACAGAGGACAGAGACAGAGGGCAGAGACAGAGGACAGAGACAGAGGACAGAGACAGAGGACAGATACAGATGAGAGAAACAGAGAGCAGAGGGCAGAGACAGAGGACAGAGACAGAGGACAGAGTCAGAGAGCAGAGACAGAGGACAGACACAGAGGACAGAGACAGAGGGCAGAGACAGAGTCAGAGGACAGAGGAGAGAGACAGAGGACAGAGGAGAGAGACAGAGGAGAGAGACAGAGGACAGAGACAGAGGACAGAAACAGAGGACAGAAGACAGAGGAGAGAGACAGAGGACAGAGACAGAGGACAGAGACAGAGGGCAGAGACAGAGGACAGAGTCAGAGGACAGAGACACAGGACAGAGTCAGAGGACAGAGACAGAGGACAGAGACAAAGGACAGAGACAGAGGACAGAGACAGAGGACAGAGGGCAGATACAGAGGACAGAGTCAGAGGACAGAGACAAAGGACAGAGACAGAGGACAGAGACAGAGGACAGAGACAGAGGGCAGATACAGAGGACAGAGACAGAGGGCAGAGACAGAGGACAGAGGACAGAGACAGAGAACAGAGGGCAGAGGACAGAGAGCAGAGACAGAGGACAGAGGACAGAGAGCAGAGACAGAGGACAGAGACAGAGACAGAGGACAGAGACAGAGGACAGAGACAGAGGACAGAGGACAGAGAACAGAGACAGAGGACAGAGAGCAGAGGACAGAGACAGAGAACAGAGGGCAGAGACAGAGACAGAGAGCAGAGACAGAGGACAGAGAGCAGAGACAGAGGACAGAGACAGAGACAGAGAACAGAGGGCAGAGACAGAGGACAGAGAGCAGAGACAGAGGACAGAGACAGAGACAGAGAACAGAGACAGAGAGCAGAGACAGAGAGCAGAGACAGAGGACAGAGAGCAGAGGACAGAGACAGAGAACAGAGGGCAGAGGACAGAGACCGAGGACAGAGACAGAGGACAGAGAACAGAGAACAGAGACAGAGGACAGAGACAGAGACAGAGGACAGAGGGCAGAGACAGAGGGCAGAGACAGAGACAGAGGGCAGAGACAGAGGACAGAGACAGAGACAGATGACAGAGACAGAGAACAGAGGACAGAGACAGAGGATAGAGGACAGAGACAGAGGTCAGAGGACAGAGGACAGAGACAGAGGACAGAGACAGAGGACAGATACAGAGGAGAGAGACAGAGAGCAGAGGGCAGAGACAGAGGACAGATACAGAGACAGAGGACAGAGACAGAGGGCAGAGACAGAGGACAGAGACAGAGGACAGAGACAGAGGACAGATACAGATGAGAGAGACAGAGAGCAGAGGGCAGAGACAGAGGACAGAGACAGAGGACAGAGTCAGAGAGCAGAGACAGAGGACAGACACAGAGGACAGAGACAGAGGGCAGAGACAGAGTCAGAGGACAGAGGAGAGAGACAGAGGACAGAGGAGAGAGACAGAGGAGAGAGACAGAGGACAGAGACAGAGGACAGAGACAGAGGACAGAAGACAGAGGAGAGAGACAGAGGACAGAGACAGAGGACAGAGACAGAGGGCAGAGACAGAGGACAGAGTCAGAGGACAGAGACACAGGACAGAGTCAGAGGACAGAGACAGAGGACAGAGACAAAGGACAGAGACAGAGGACAGAGACAGAGGACAGAGGGCAGATACAGAGGACAGAGTCAGAGGACAGAGACAAAGGACAGAGACAGAGGGCAGATACAGAGGACAGAGACAGAGGGCAGAGACAGAGGACAGAGGACAGAGACAGAGAACAGAGGGCAGAGGACAGAGAGCAGAGACAGAGGACAGAGGACAGAGAGCAGAGACAGAGGACAGAGACAGAGACAGAGGACAGAGACAGAGGACAGAGACAGAGGACAGAGGACAGAGAGCAGAGACAGAGGACAGAGGACAGAGAACAGAGACAGAGGACAGAGAGCAGAGGACAGAGACAGAGAACAGAGGGCAGAGACAGAGACAGAGAGCAGAGACAGAGGACAGAGAGCAGAGACAGAGGACAGAGACAGAGACAGAGAACAGAGGGCAGAGACAGAGGACAGAGAGCAGAGACAGAGGACAGAGACAGAGACAGAGAACAGAGACAGAGAGCAGAGACAGAGAGCAGAGACAGAGGACAGAGAGCAGAGGACAGAGACAGAGAACAGAGACCGAGGACAGAGACAGAGGACAGAGAACAGAGACAGAGGACAGAGACAGAGACAGAGGACAGAGGGCAGAGACAGAGGGCAGAGACAGAGACAGAGGGCAGAGACAGAGGACAGAGACAGAGACAGATGACAGAGACAGAGAACAGAGGACAGAGACAGAGGATAGAGGACAGAGACAGAGGTCAGAGGACAGAGGACAGAGGACAGAGACAGAGGACAGAGACAGAGGACAGATACAGAGGAGAGAGACAGAGAGCAGAGGGCAGAGACAGAGGACAGATACAGAGACAGAGGACAGAGACAGAGGGCAGAGACAGAGGACAGAGACAGAGGACAGAGACAGAGGACAGATACAGATGAGAGAGACAGAGAGCAGAGGGCAGAGACAGAGGACAGAGACAGAGGACAGAGTCAGAGAGCAGAGACAGAGGACAGACACAGAGGACAGAGACAGAGGGCAGAGACAGAGTCAGAGGACAGAGGAGAGAGACAGAGGACAGAGGAGAGAGACAGAGGAGAGAGACAGAGGACAGAGACAGAGGACAGAGACAGAGGACAGAAGACAGAGGAGAGAGACAGAGGACAGAGTCAGAGGACAGAGACACAGGACAGAGTCAGAGGACAGAGACAGAGGACAGAGACAAAGGACAGAGACAGAGGACAGAGACAGAGGACAGAGGGCAGATACAGAGGACAGAGTCAGAGGACAGAGACAAAGGACAGAGACAGAGGACAGAGACAGAGGACAGAGAGAGAGGGCAGATACAGAGGACAGAGACAGAGGGCAGAGACAGAGGACAGAGGACAGAGACAGAGAACAGAGGGCAGAGGACAGAGAGCAGAGACAGAGGACAGAGGACAGAGAGCAGAGACAGAGGACAGAGACAGAGACAGAGACAGAGGACAGAGACAGAGGACAGAGACAGAGGACAGAGGACAGAGAGCAGAGACAGAGGACAGAGGACAGAGAACAGAGACAGAGGACAGAGAGCAGAGGACAGAGACAGAGAACAGAGGGCAGAGACAGAGACAGAGAGCAGAGACAGAGGACAGAGAGCAGAGACAGAGGACAGAGACAGAGACAGAGAACAGAGGGCAGAGACAGAGGACAGAGAGCAGAGACAGAGGACAGAGACAGAGAACAGAGACAGAGAGCAGAGACAGAGAGCAGAGACAGAGGACAGAGAGCAGAGGACAGAGACAGAGAACAGAGGGCAGAGGACAGAGACCGAGGACAGAGACAGAGGACAGAGAGCAGAGACAGAGGACAGAGACAGAGACAGAGGACAGAGACAGAGGACAGAGGACAGAGAGCAGAGACAGAGGACAGAGGACAGAGACAGAGGACAGAGAGCAGAGACAGAGAACAGAGACAGAGGACAGAGAGCAGAGACAGAGGACAGAGACAGAGGACAGAGGACAGAGGACAGAGGACAGAGAACAGAGACAGAGGACAGAGAGCAGAGACAGAGGACAGAGACAGAGAACAGAAGACAGAGACAGAGACAGAGAGCAGAGACAGAGGACAGAGACAGAGACAGAGAACAGACGGCAGAGGACAGAGACAGAGAGCAGAGACAGAGGACAGAGACAGAGGACAGAGAACAGAGGACAGAGACAGAGAACAGAGACAGAGAGCAGAGACAGAGACAGAGAGCAGAGACAGAGAACAGAGGGCAGAGGACAGAGAGCAGAGGACAGAGACAGAGAACAGAGGGCAGAGGACAGAGAGCAGAGGACAGAGACAGAGAACAGAGACAGAGAGCAGAGACAGAGGACAGAGACAGAGGACAGAGAACAGAGGACAGAGGACAGAGACAGAGGACAGATACAGAGGACAGAGACAGAGGAGAGAGACAGAGAGCAGAGACAGAGGACAGAGGACAGATACAGAGGACAGAGACAGAGGACAGATACAGAGGACAGAGACAGAGGAGAGAGAAAGAGAGCAGAGAACAGAGGACAGAGGACAGAGATAGAGGACAGAGACAGAGGACAGAGACAGAGTCAGAGAGCAGAGACAGAGAACAGAGACAGAGGACAGAGAGCAGAGACAGAGGACAGAGACAGAGAACAGAAGACAGAGACAGAGACAGAGAGCAGAGACAGAGACAGAGACAGAGACAGAGACAGAGAACAGACGGCAGAGGACAGAGACAGAGGACAGAGACAGAGGACAGAGAACAGAGGACAGAGACAGAGAACAGAGACAGAGAGCAGAGACAGAGACAGAGAGCAGAGACAGAGAACAGAGGGCAGAGGACAGAGAGCAGAGGACAGAGACAGAGAACAGAGGGCAGAGGACAGAGAGCAGAGGACAGAGACAGAGAACAGAGACAGAGAGCAGAGACAGAGGACAGAGACAGAGGACAGAGAACAGAGGACAGAGGACAGAGACAGAGGACAGATACAGAGGACAGAGACAGAGGACAGAGACAGAGAGCAGAGACAGAGGACAGAGGACAGAGGACAGAGTCAGAGGAGAGAGACAGAGGACAGAGTCAGAGGACAGAAGACAGAGGACAGAGTCAGAGGACAGAGACAGAGGACAGAGGACAGAGGGCAGAGACAGAGGGCAGAGACAGAGAACAGAGACAGAGGACAGAGACAGAGAGCAGAGACAGAGAACAGAGGACAGAGACAGAGGACAGAGACAGAGGAGAGAGACAGAGAGCAGAGGACAGAGGAGAGAGACAGAGAGCAGAGGACAGAGGACAGAGACAGAGGACAGAGGACAGAGACAGATGGCAGAGACAGAGGGCAGAGACAGAGGACAGAGACAGAGGACAGAGGAGAGAGACAGAGAGCAGAGGGCAGAGACAGAGGACAGAGACAGAGAGCAGAGACAGAGGACAGACACAGAGGACAGAGACAGAGGACAGAGACAGAGGGCAGAGACAGAGGACAGAGACAGAGGACAGAGACAGAGGGCAGAGTCAGAGGACAGAGACAGAGGACAGAGACAGAGGACAGAGACAGAGGACAGAGACAGAGGGCAGAGTCAGAGGACAGATACAGAGGACAGAGTCAGAGGACAGAGACAAAGGACAGAGACAGAGGACAGAGACAGAGGACAGAGACAGAGGACAGAAAGCAGAGACAGAGACAGAGGACAGAGACAGAGGACAGAGAGCAGAGACAGAGGACAGAGACAGAGACAGAGACAGAGGACAGAGACAGAGGACAGAGGACAGAGAGCAGAGACAGAGGACAGAGGACAGAGAACAGAGACAGAGGACAGAGACAGAGACAGAGAACAGAGGGCAGAGACAGAGAGCAGAGACAGAGGACAGAGAGCAGAGACAGAGGACAGAGACAGAGAACAGACGGCAGAGGACAGAGACAGAGAGCAGAGACAGAGAACAGAGGACAGAGACAGAGAACAGAGACAGAGAGCAGAGACAGAGACAGAGAGCAGAGACAGAGGACAGAGAGCAGAGGACAGAGACAGAGAACAGAGGGCAGAGGACAGAGACAGAGAACAGAGACAGAGAGCAGATACAGAGGACAGAGGACAGAGACAGAGGACAGAGAGCAGAGACAGAGGACAGAGACAGAGGACAGAGACAGAGGACAGAGGACAGAGAGCAGAGACAGAGGACAGAGGACAGAGAACAGAGACAGAGGACAGAGAGCAGAGACAGAGGACAGAGGGCAGAGACAGAGGAGAGAGGACAGAAACAGAGGAGAGAGACAGAGGACAGAGACAGAGGACAGAGACAGAGGACAGAGACAGAGGACAGAGGCAGAGGAGAGAGGACAGAAACAGAGGAGAGAGACAGAGGACAGAGACAGAGGACAGAGACAGAGGACAGAGACAGAGGCAGAGGAGAGAGGACAGAAACAGAGGAGAGAGGAAAGAGGACAGAGGACATAGACAGAGGAGAGAGGACAGAAACAGAGGAGAGAGGACAGAGACAGAGGCGAGAGGACAGAAACAGAGGAGAGAGGAAAGAGGACAGAGGACATATACAGAGGAGAGAGGACAGAAACAGAGGAGAGAGGACAGAGGACAGAGGACAGAGACAGAGGAGAGAGGACAGAAACAGAGGACAGAGGACAGATACAGAGGACAGAAACAGAGGACAGAGACAGAGGCAGAGGAGAGAGGACAGAAACAGAGGAGAGAGGACATATGACAGAGACAGAGGACAGAGACAGAGGACAGAGACAGAGGACAGAGGCAGAGGAGAGAGGACAGAAACAGATGAGAGGAAAGAGGACAGAGGACATAGACAGAGGAGAGAGGACAGAAACAGAGGACAGAGGACAGAGGACAGAGACAGAGGACAGAGGACAGAAACAGAGGACAGAGGAGAGAGTCAGAGGACAGAGGACAGAGACAGAGGACAGAGGGCAGAGACAGAGGACAGAGACAGAGGGCAGAGACAGAGGACAGAGACAGAGACAGAGGACAGAGACAGAGGGCAGAGACAGAGGACAGAGTCAGAGGACAGAGTCAGAGACAGAGGACAGAGTCAGAGGACAGAGACAGAGGGCAGAGACAGAGGACAGAGTCAGAGGACAGAGACAGAGGACAGAGACAGAGGACAGAGTCAGAGGACAGAGACAGAGGACAGAGTCAGAGGGCAGAGAAAGAGACAGAGGACAGAGTCAGAGGACAGAGGACAGAGACAGAGGACAGAGACAGAGTACAGAGTACAGAGACAGAGTACAGAGACAGAGGACAGAGGGCAGAGACAGAGACAGAGGACAGAGTCAGAGGACAGAGACAGAGGACAGAGACAGAGTCAGAGGACAGAGACAGAGGACAGAGACAGAGGACAGAGTCAGAGGACAGAGACAGAGGACAGAGACAGAGTCAGAGGACAGAGACAGAGGGCAGAGACAGAGACAGAGGACAGAGACAGAGGGCAGAGACAGAGACAGAGGACAGAGACAGAGGAGAGAGACAGAGGACAGAGACAGAGAACAGAGACAGAGGACATAGACAGAGGAGAGAGGACAGAAACAGAGGAGAGAGACAGAGGACAGAGACAGAGGACAGAGACAGAGGACAGAGACAGAGGGCAGAGGCAGAGGAGAGAGGACAGAAACAGAGGAGAGAGACAGAGGAGAGAGACAGAGGACAGAGACAGAGGACAGAGACAGAGGACAGAGGCAGAGGAGAGAGGACAGAAACAGAGGAGAGAGGAAAGAGGACAGAGGACATAGACAGAGGAGAGAGGACAGAAACAGAGGAGAGAGGACAGAGGACATAGACAGAGGAGAGAGGACAGAAACAGAGGAGAGAGGACAGAGGACAGAGACAGAGGAGAGAGGACAGAAACAGAGGACAGAGGACAGAGACAGAGGACAGAAACAGAGGACAGAGACAGAGGACAGAGACAGAGGCAGAGGAGAGAGGACAGAGACAGAGGACAGAGACAGAGGACAGAGGCAGAGGAGAGAGGACAGAAACAGAGGAGAGAGGAAAGAGGACAGAGGACATAGACAGAGGAGAGAGGACAGAAACAGAGGAGAGAGGACAGAGACAGAGGACAGAAACAGAGGACAGAGACAGAGGACAGAGACAGAGGAGAGAGTCAGAGGACAGAGGACAGAGACAGAGGACAGAGGGCAGAGACAGAGACAGAGGACAGAGACAGAGGACAGAGACAGAGGACAGAGACAGAGACAGAGGGCAGAGACAGAGACAGAGACAGAGGACAGAGACAGAAGACAGAGACAGAGGACAGAGACAGAGACAGAGGACAGAGTCAGAGGACAGAGACAGAGGGCAGAGACAGAGGACAGAGTCAGAGGACAGAGACAGAGGACAGAGACAGAGGACAGAGACAGAGGACAGAGACAGAGGGCAGAGAGAGACAGAGGACAGAGTCAGAGGACAGAGACAGAGGACAGAGGACAGAGACAGAGGACAGAGACAGAGGACAGAGACAGAGGGCAGAGACAGAGACAGAGGACAGAGTCAGAGGACAGAGACAGAGGACAGAGACAGAGGGCAGAGACAGAGACAGAGACAGAGGGCAGAGACAGAGTCAGAGGACAGAGGAGAGAGACAGAGGACAGAGACAGAGGACAGAGACATAGGACAGAGACAGAGGACAGAGTCAGAGGACAGAGGAGAGAGACAGAGGACAGAGACAGAGGACAGAGTCAGAGGACAGAAGACAGAGGAGAGAGACAGAGGAGAGAGACAGAGGACAGAGACAGAGGACAGAGACAGAGGACAGAGAACAGAGGACAGAGACAGAGACAGAGAACAGAGACAGAGAACAGAGACAGAGAGCAGAGACAGAGACAGAGAGCAGAGACAGAGGACAGAGAGCAGAGACAGAGGACAGAGGGCAGAGGACAGAGGACAGAGACAGAGAACAGAGGGCAGAGGACAGAGACAGAGAACAGAGGGCAGAGGACAGAGACAGAGAACAGAGAGCAGAGACAGACGACAGAGGACAGAGAACAGAGACAGAGAACAGAGGACAGAGACAGAGAGCAGAGACAGAGGACAGAGGACAGAGACAGAGAACAGAGGGCAGAGGACAGAGACAGAGAACAGAGAGCAGAGACAGACGACAGAGGACAGAGAACAGAGACAGAGAACAGAGGACAGAGACAGAGGACAGAGAACAGAGACAGAGAACAGAAGACAGAGACAGAGAACAGAGGGCAGAGGACAGAGACAGAGAGCAGAGACAGACGACAGAGGACAGAGAACAGAGACAGAGAACAGAGGACAGAGACAGAGGACAGAGAACAGAGACAGAGAACAGAAGACAGAGACAGAGAACAGAGGGCAGAGGACAGAGACAGGAGAGCAGAGACAGAGACAGAGAGCAGAGACAGAGGACAGAGACAGAGAACAGAGGGCAGAGGACAGAGACAGAGAGCAGAGAGCAGATACAGATGACAGAGAACAGAGAGCAGAGACAGACGACAGAGGACAGAGAACAGAGACAGAGAACAGAGGACAGAGACAGAGGACAGAGAACAGAGACAGAGAACAGAAGACAGAGACAGAGAACAGAGGGCAGAGGACAGAGACAGAGAGCAGAGACAGACGACAGAGGACAGAGAACAGAGACAGAGAACAGAGGACAGAGACAGAGGACAGAGAACAGAGACAGAGAACAGAAGACAGAGACAGAGAACAGAGGGCAGAGGACAGAGACAGGAGAGCAGAGACAGAGACAGAGAGCAGAGACAGAGGACAGAGACAGAGAACAGAGGGCAGAGGACAGAGACAGAGAGCAGAGAGCAGATACAGATGACAGAGAACAGAGACAGAGAGCAGAGGACATTTGGGACCTTGACCAGTAAAAACACATTTCAACAGCTGCTGGTTGGGAAGGGAATTTAGTTTCTGTTACATCGTTGCAAAGCCTGTGGTTTACTATGAGCTAGGCCTTACATGTAACTTTTAGTTATTCTATCTTATGTATGCCTAAAAGATACCTAAATGTATGCCTAAATTATACCTATATGTATGCCAAAGTCAGAGGACAGTTATTAGCAGCAATTACATAAAAAATAAAGATCATAGTGAACATAAAGTAGCCAGAAATGTATTTCTGAAATGTTTGAGAATGTCGGGTGAAAATTAGTTTCAATTGATTGTATCAGACGTCCTGATACATATCAACATCATAATAAAAACAGGCTTCTGAATATTGTGATATGAATTTCTTTCCATATCGCCCAGCCCTACTCTTACCTGGTTGCTGTTTGATAGGAGAAGAGAAGAGAAGAGACGAGACGAGACGAGACGAGACGAGACGAGACGAGACGAGAAGAGAAGAGAAGAGAAGAGAAGAGAAGAGAAGAGAAGAGAAGAGAAGAGAAGAGAAGAGAAGAGAAGAGAAGAGAAGAGAGGAGATGAGAGAAGAGGAGAGGAATGGAGAGAAGAGAGGAGAGGAGAGAAGAGAGGAATGGAGAGAAGAGAGGAGAGGAGAGAAGAAGAGAGGAATGGAGAGAGAAGAAGAGAGGAATGGAGAGAGAAGAAGAGAGGAATGGAGAGGAGAGACGAAGAGAGGAATGGAGAGAAGAGATGAGAGGAGAGAAGAAGAGAGGAATGGAGAGGAGAGAAGAAGAGAGGAATGGAGAGAAGAGAGGAATGGAGAGAAGAAGAGAGGAATGGAGAGGAGAGAAGAAGAGAGGAATGGAGAGAAGAGAAGAAGAGAGGAATGGAGAGAAGAGAGGAGAGGAGAGAAGAAGAGAGGAATGGAGAGGAGAGAAGAGAGGAATGGAGAGAAGAGAGGAGAGGAGAGAAGAAGAGAGGAATGGAGAGAAGAGAAGAAGAGAGGAATGGAGAGACGAGAGGAGAGGGGAGAAGAAGAGAGGAATGGAGAGGAGAGAAGAAGAGAGGAATGGAGAGAAGAGAAGAAGAGAGGAATGGAGAGAAGAGAGGCGAGGAGAGAAGAAGAGAGGAATGGAGAGGAGAGAAGAAGAGAGGAATGGAGAGAAGAGAAGAAGAGAGGAATGGACAGAAGAGAGGAGAGTAGAGAAGAAGAGAGGAATGGAGAGGAGAGAAGAAAAGAGGAATGGAGAGAAGAGAGGAGAGGAGAGAATAAGAGGGGAATGGAGAGGAGAGAAGAGAAGAAGAATGGAGAGGAGAGAAGAAGAATGGAGAGGAGAGAAGAGGAGAAGAATGAAGGAGAAGAATGGAGAGGAGAGGAGAGAAGAGGAGAAGAATGGAGAGAAGAATGGAGAGGAGAAGAATGGAGAAGAGAAGAATGGAGAGGAGAAGAATGAAGAGGAGAAGAATGAAGAGGAGAAGAATGGAGAGGAGAAGAATGGAGAAGATAAGAATGGAGAGGAGAAGAATGGAGAGGAGAGGAGAGACACAGTATGGTTCTCTCCCCCCGAAGAGTGACACACCTCCTCCTCCTCCTCCTCCTCCCTCCTCCCCCCCCCCCCCCCCCCTGGAAGTGGTAGTGTAACTACTTTCTTTCCCCAGGGAGTAATAAGTAAAGTAACATGTTACTATTAAGAGAAGTATGTGTAATACATTTCCTTTTTGTTGTTGTTGTTGTAATGACCCCTAATAACACTGGATATGACCATGAGCCTGACTACTACCTGGACGTTTTCATTTGAGTTAGCTGAGGCAGGTCGGTGTACCGCCACTGGCCTTGGGGTGGCAGTGTTGTTTTATTACAGTTTTTCTCAATTGCTTTGGTGCATTTCTCTGATCAGAATTAAAACGGGATGGGTCAAGTGCAGAGACTCAATCGCATCGGCGACCCAACTAACTGCATGTGTGTGTGTTCCTGTGTGTGTGTGCCGCCCATCGCTTGTGTGTCTGCCTGCATGCCGAATAAAGACTTCTCCAAAGTCCAGTTGTTATTATTATTATTATTATATTATACCTGAACGGTGTGGTGTGGGGCGCTAAGCGATTGTGCTTAAGTGGACTTAACCCTTTCACCGCCGCACTACCAAAACAGTTAACCCTTTCACTGCAACAACACACAAAAGGTTAACCCTTTCACTGCCACGCGACAGCCGGTTAACCGTCGGGTGTGTGATAGTAAAGGGTTAACCTTCTGTCGTGTGGCAGTGAAAGGGTTAAGTGGACTTAAGTGAAAAAAGCACACAGAGGCCTCTTCAGCATCACATTTCGTGAGTGGGCGTGCACCTTATTATCCAATTGACCCCCCCCCCCCCCCCCGGTCCGCACTGAACTATGTACCTGGTTCATCAGATCCGTCCTCACAGTCACAGTAGTCATCGTTCACCTGCTCAAACGGGATCATCTTGGAGCCGTCGATGCAGAGGAAGGACTTCCTCTCCCTGTAGAACCGCTTGTCTGTTACAGAGAAGGAAGATGTCAGATTGGTACATTTGGGACCTTGACCAGTAAAAAAACACATTTCAACAGCTGCTGGTTGGGAAGGGAATTTAGTTTATGTTACAATTGTTGCAAAGCCTGTGGTTTACTATGGGCTAGGCCTTGCATGTAACTTTTAGTTATTCTATCTTATGTATGCCTAAAATATACATAAATGTATGCCTAAAAGTAGGGATGTTCGATATTGGCTTTTTTACCGATACCGATATACCGATATTGTCCAACTCTTAATTTCCGATACCAATATCAACCGATACCGATATATGCAGGGCCCCCCCCCCCCCCCCCCCCCCAAAAAACAGAATAATTTCAGGTAATTAACATTACATATCTCTTGTCGTGGAATTAACACAACATTATGCATACTTTTGACAATAAATAAAATCTGAATTTGTTCTTACTTGCTTGCCTGGGTAAATAAAGGTTAAATAAATGTATAAAAATAAAATTTAAACAGATACCGATAATTTCCGATATCACATTTTAATGCCAATATCGGCCAATAATATCGGACATCCCTACCTAAAAGATACCTAAATGTATGCCTAAAGTATACTTAAATGTATGCCTAAAAGATACCAAAATATATGCCTAAAATATACCTAAATGTATGCCTATATGATACCTAAATGTATGTCTATATGATACCTAAATGTATGCCTAAAATATACCTGAATGTATGCCTATATGATACCTAAATGTATGCCTATATGATACCTAAATGTATGTCTATATGATACCTAAATGTATGCCTAAACGATACCTAAATGTATGCCTAAACGATACCTAAATGTATGGCTAAACGATACCTAAATGTATGCCTAAACGATACATAAATGTATGCCTAAATGTATACCTAAATGTATACCTAAAAGATACCTAAATGTATACCTAAAGTATAACTAAATGTATACCTAAAATATACCTAAATGTATGTCTATATACCTAAATGTATGCCTAAAAGATACCTAAATGTATGCCTAAAGTAAAATATACCTAAAATATACCTAAATGTATGTCTATATGATACCTAAATGTATGTCTATATGATACCTAAATGCATGGCTAAACGATACCTAAATGTATGCCTAAACGATACCTAAATGTATACCTAAATGTATGCCTAAACGATACCTAAATGTATACCTAAATGTATGCCTAAACGATACCTGAATGTATGTCTATATGATACCTAAATGTATGCCTAAAAGATACCTAAATGTATGCCTAAAACATACCTGAATGTATGTCTATATGACACCTAAATGTATGCCTAAAAGATACCTAAATGTATGCCTAAACGATACCTAAATGTATGCCTAAAAGATACATGAATGTATGTCTATATGACACCTAAATGTATGCCTAAAAGATACCTAAATGTATGCCTAAAAGATACCTGAATGTATGCCTGAAAGATACCTAAATGTATGCCTAAAAGATACTTCTTTGAATAGTAAATGCGTGAAACTATAACTTCTCAGCTAGCTTTCTGGCGTCAGTCTTTCAGGGACCCCACTTTTCTCTGAGAACAGTTTGTTGAATTTTTTGTTAGTTTATATTATTATTTTAATTATCAGAGTTTGACATTTACTCCATGTGCAAATCAATAAGACAGACAGCCTGCTAGACTTGAGTTTAGTAGTCGAACAGCGTCGCCTCATACTGGCTGCACAACAGAGGCCTTAATGTTTGCGTTGTTCTTTCTTCCAGCATGGCCGCCTGTAACATAGCAACACTGCAATGAAAGAGACCACGGCTGCCATGTGTTGATATGAGAAATATATCAACAGGGCGGCTGGGTGGCGCAGCGGTCTAAGCGCTCGTCACCAACGCGTGGGACACCGGTATCGAATCCGTCTGTCAGCGTTGCCTCCGGCTTGGACCGGCCGTCATACTGACTCAATTGGCAGAGTCAGCGGGATGAGTCGATGGGTGGTAATCTGGTCGTTGTAAACAGCGACTCCTACAGGTCGGTCAGGGAGCCTGCACAGCAAAGGACAGGAGATGTCGAGGGTAGTGTGAGCCTCCCACACGTTACACCTCGCCAATGAGAGTCCACGCTGGCAGGTGAAAAGAAGTGGCTGTGTGGAGTTTGCATGTTCTCCCCCCCCCCCCCCCCACTTGCATTGGTCCCCGGGGCGTGGCCCCTCACCGACGCCCCTATCTGCTCCCAGCTGCCCTTGGGGGGAAGGATGACGGGATGGGTCAAGTGCAGAGACATCGGCGACCCAACTAACTGCATGTGTGTGTGTTCCTGTGTGTGTGCCGCCCATCGCACGTGTGTCTGCCTGCATGCCGAATAAAGACTTCTCCAACAGACTTCTCTGTGTGCTTCCACTTAACCCTTTCACTGCCACACAACAGAAGGTTAACACTTTACTATCGATTCCCGCTCCTCCCGGGCAGCGTGTCAATGTGTCCTTGAGCAAGACACGTAACCCCTAATTGCTCCTGATGAGCAGGTTGGCACCTTGCATGGTTGCCTCCGCCGTCGGTGTGTGAATGGGTAAAAATTTGAGTAACAAATTGTAAAGCGCTTTAGATAAGAGATATATAAAAAAGCAGCCATTTACCCTTTGCCTTTACCATGTGAAATGTCAGTGATGATGAATTGAAAATGGGGGACCCTGATGTAAACAAGACGAAAGTCTTTCTCTGGTTTGCATCCCCTTAACAATTGTGTGTATTGAGCCGTACTGTATTGTACCCATTCTGCAATCTGTTAATACAATTTTCAATCAATCAATCAGTGCAACTGCAGTTATTTGGGCCTAATTGCACTTGTGGCAATGTCAATTAAAACAAGTGGGCACGTTAACACAGCAGCTGCATAGCCAACAACTAATGGCGAAGGAGTCGTTGCAGTCTGTTACGACAGACGTGAATGGGTACAATACAGTACGGCTCAATACACACAATTGTTAAGGGGATGCAGACCAGAGAAAGACTTTCGTCTTGTTTACATCAGGGTCCCCCATTTTCAATTCATCATAACATATATGACATACATGACATACAGATAGACAGTACTGCTACATCTATACATTATGACATACCAGATTTACAAATACAGTACTGTTTGTGATACAAAAAGAGTCTAGAAAAGAGAGTATTGTTTACTGCACGTTGTGTTGGAATAACTCGCTTGTTGTGTTGCATGCAGCGTGCAGCTCTCCGTTTACATGCACGGTGTTGTTGTTGACATTAGCATGAGCAGCTGGCAGGTAACAGTACAGGGGGACTTACAGGACAAGGAAATCCCTCGGATTTTCCGGGAGTCTACCACGCCGACGGACCAAAACAACACAACGGCGACAATAATGAGACAGTAACGCATGTTGTCCGAGTGGGAGAGAGGCTTCTGTCTCCGCCACACATCACTCGGGACCTCCTTCCTTCCTGCAGACGCCTCTCACTCTCTAAACCATGTTTGACATTTTCTCCAACGAGTTCACAGCCACTTCCGGAAACAAACGGTCACGTGACGCGTCCACGGGTTCCTATTTGTTGCCACGCGAGGACCTGTCATTTCTGCGGCCAATCGGCGGTTGATTGATTGATTGATTGAAAACAGATTGCTGAATGGGTACAATACAGTACGGCTCAATACATACAATTGTTAGGGGGATGCAGACCAGAGAAAGATTTTCGTCTTGTTTACATCAGGGTCCCCCATTTTCAATTCATCATTACATTTATGACATACATGACATACAGATAGACAGTACTGCTACATCTATACATTTATGACATACCAGATTTGAAAATACAGTACTGTTTGTGATACAAAAATAGTCCAGAAAAGAGAGTATATACATTTGACGTAGAAACTGTACTTTGGAGGAGGTTGGGTAGGTGGGGGGGGGGGGGGGGGGGGGACTGTACATTGGAGGTGGTTGGGTGGGTGGGTGGGGGGTGGGGGTTGGGTAGGAGGGTGGGGGACACTGTACAACTGTACAAGCAAAACTGTACATTGGAATATTGACAAAACCATACTTGGTCATTTACTGTACATTGGAGGGGGTTGGGTTAGGACATTTACAGGGGCCAGTTTCGAATTGCAGTCTCCCGTAGGTGTTCTTTGAGAGTGTTTTTGAAAGTGGGTAGTGATTCACATTCCTTTACAGCTTTGGGTAGGGCGTTCCACATTGATGTGGCATAATTGTGAAACGTGTTTAGTCCCTTGTTTGAGCCTAATCTGGGTTTAACATGATTTGTGGAGCTCCCTCTGGTGTTGTGATCGTGGTATTCACTGACCTTTGGGAAGTATTTTGACATGTACATGGGTACCTTGGTCGTGTAGTGTATCTTGTAGACCAGGCCCATTGCAAGTTGCTGTACTCTGTCGTCTACTCTAAGCCATCCTAGGTTGTCAAAGTGGGCAGGGGTGAGGTGGGTTCTAGGAGTAAGGTCAAGCAGTAGTCCAGTTTGTTTTGAGATGTTTGTAATTTTGTTTTTAGCGCCTTTGAGGTGCTTTGGTACCATGAGGTGCAAGCATAGTCGTAGTACCCTTGAATGAGTGCTCCTGCCAGAGTCTTCAGGGTATTCTTGTTTACCAGTGAGGAGATCCGGTACAAGAATCGAGTTCGTTGGTTGACTTTTTTTATTACATTGGATGCCATTTTGTCACAGGAAAGATTTGCCTCTAGGATGGAACCCAGGTAGGTAATTTCTTCTTTCCTTGTGACAATATTGTCACCCACTGTAACTGATAAGCCGTCGGTCTTGCTGAGTTTGTTATTTGAACCGAAGAGAATGGACTCTGTTTTACCCAGGTGTAATGATAGTTTGTTATCAGCGAGCCATATGCAGATTTTGCCTAGTTCCGAGCTGAGGGTTTTTTCAACCTGTAACTTGTTCTTGTCAGAGACCAGCAGGGCTGAGTCGTCCGCAAACAGGAACAAGTTGCAGTCACAAGCTGACGACATGTCATTTGCATAAATTAGGAACAGTAGCGGTCCTAGTATGCTTCCTTGTGAAACACCACAGCTCACTGTGAGGGGGGGGGGGATAGGGTACCGTTTACCTCCACCATCTGTTCTCTCCCCTCCAGGTAGGATTGCATCCAGCTCACTGATAGACTATCAAAACCAATCAGAATGGTGTGATTGACAGTGTCGAAGGCCTTTTGTAGGTCCAGCATGACCATGCCGCAGTATTTGCCCGCGTCCACCTCTTGTTTGATGTGGTCGTTTAAATAGAGAAGGCATGTGTCAGTGGAGTGGGATGTTCTGAAGCCAGATTGGAATTCGTTGATAAGATTTTTTTCCGTGAGGTACTTTTCGACCTGTTCGTATAAAAAAATGTCCATGACTTTCGAGATGGAGGTAATGATATAAACAGGGCGGTAGTTGCCTGGGTCTAATTTACTGCCCTTTTTGTGCAGGGGTGTTACTCTCGCAATTTTGAAGTCCTTGGAGACGTGTCCCTGTTTTATGGAGAGGTTTATTATGTGTGTGATGACTGGGGTGATGGTGGCTTTTGAGTCCGGAGGGGGGGGGGGGGGGGGGGGGTTAACCCTGTCCTATACAAATATAATTATTTTCTAATATCCCGTTCTTTGATCTTTGTCCTCTGTGGAGGTTTTTGAGCTACACCATTAACTCCTGTTGTCCGTTAAAGAGGACATCCTGGGCTTTCCAGTGATATCTCACTTGTTACTTGTTAATTCTGGGATCGTCCTCTTTCTTTTCAGCAAACATGGCTAGCATCGCGACAAGCATATTTTATAAAAAGAGGAGAGATAAGTCAAATAATTTACTTTCTACTATGATAAACATATATAGGAATAGAATATGAGTTTAAAATGCAATTTAACATTTTTCGTTTTGATGTGGTAGCACTTTTCTGAATGTCAATTAAAAAGGACATTGGGTCCATTCTTAACATGTCTGAACATTGTTCTAGGTGACAGATCTGATGCAGAGAGACTCCTGTACAGGATAGTGGAGGGTAACTCTGATCTGGAGCTCTCTGATAATGAGGAAGAAAGAGAAAGAGAGTTTGAAGTTGTCGCTGAACCTGAGGCAGACGAGGTAGAAAGCGAAGAAGAAGATCCTTCAGACATAGAGCCAGAGCCAAGCCTTTTCATATTGGCGTTTTTTTTACATGAAGAATCACCCCATTGTCTATTGTGAAGGACATGCTGTAATTTTTTAAATAAATACAAATTTTGGAAAAGCTAAATTGTGAGATGTTTCTTTAAGTCCAAATAGTCAGAAAATCATAAGTAAAACTGAAATTTGAAGATACATTTTTTCCTCGGTTCTCAGGAGGATATAACATGATATGTTGAACTTTGTCTTTGTTTAGATGATCGAAGACAAAGGTATTAGCAAGTCTGAACACTTCCAAAACATTTTGTAAAGCAGTATGTGAAGTTTCAAGTTTCTTTATTATTTGTCATACAGAAATACAGAATACTTTGCATGAAATGTTTCTTTCTGTTTTGCTCTTGAGAGTGTGCTAGATAACAAGATAGTATAAATAAGTATAATAAGTATAAAATAGAAAGTCAAGAAGTCAAGTAAAAACAAGTGTAAACAACAAAATTGTTCAGTATACCTCTATATACAGTATGTACATCTGGTACAAAAATGGTGAGGTATAGCATAGCTTGTGGTGCCACCTTGTGGTGGTGAGGTGCAATAAGGAATGAGAGATGTGCAATTTCCTTACCAATAATATAATAAATATAAAGTGTAAAGTGTAAAAGTGTAAAGTGTGGTAAAGTGGGTGCTACAGTGTGTTGTTTATTTAAAGTGAGTGTGTGTGCTGTGGGTGTGTTGATGGCCTGTTATTGTTCATTGTTCAATCATTGTTCATTGAGGTCACTAGTCTCGGGGTTATCATAGATTCAGAACTGAACTTCAATTCTCATATTAGCAAAGTGACGAAAACATCGTTCTTCCATCTCAGAAATATTGCAAAAGTATGACCATTTATTAATCAGAACGATGCTGAGAAGCTAATTCATGCATTCATATCTAGCCGGTTAGACTACTGTAATGCACTTTTCACAGGTCTCCCTAAGAAAACCACAGAGAGGCTTCAGCTAATCCAAAACTCTGCAGCCCGACTGCTAACTAGAACCAAAAGGAGAGAGCACATTAGTCCAGTCTTAGCTGCTTTACACTGGCTTCCTGTAACATTTAGAATTGACTTTAAGGTCCTTCTCCTTACATACAAAGCTCTAAATGGACAGGAACCTAGCTACATCGCCAACACTCTAATAAATTACACGCCAGCAAGAATACTGCGATCATCAGCTGCTGTACTACTAGAGGCAGTCAAAAGAGGATCGGTAATGCAGCCTTTATCAACTATGCCCCAAAACTGTGGAACAAACTACCCCAAAACATCAGGGAAGCCAACTCGCTAGACATCTTCAAAAGACAGCTTAAAACCTATCTCTTTGCTGAGGCATTTCAATGAAACATCAGGGATATCCTGACACAAATTGTACTTACCTTACCTGCACTATTCTTACCCTGCCTACTTTTATGCACTGCCTATCAAATTGATGTGTCGGTTCTATGCTAATTTTATCTCACTACCTCCTACTGTATGCACTGTAATTTTAACTATTTTATCACACTTTTTACTTCTTACTGATGCACTGCTCTGTTGTATGTTAAATACCCTGTTGTATGTCTGTTCTATTTCATAATTTTTTGACTATTTTTAAACTGAATCATTTTAAACTATTTTTATTATTTGTATTACTGAATGAAACTGTAAACAGAGAGCCTATTGGGATGCTAGATCCTAATGTGAAACACTGTGATTTACCATACCTTGCTACCTGTCTATCTTTCTTATGCTAGCTTATGCCTGTATTTTTTACTGTTGTGAAGCACTTTGAACTGCAACCTCTGTATGAAAAGTGCTATACAAATAAAGTTATTATTATTGAGCATCCTGATGGCCTGGGGATAGAAGCTCCTTCTGAGTCTCTCTGTGCTTGCCATGAGACTCCGGTATTGCTTGCCTGACCGCAGCAGTTCAAAGAGGCAGTTGTTTGGGTGGCTAGAGTCTTTGATTATTCGCTTAGCCTTACCCATGCACCGCTTGTTGTCAATGTTCTGGAGAGTGGGAAGCCCACCTCCAATTGTGCGTTCGGCTGAACGGGCCACTCTCTGTAGTCTGCTACGGTCTTGTGCGGTGCTATTCCCAAAACAGGAGGTGGTATTGCCAGTAAGGATGCTCTCTATTGTGCATGAGTAGAAGTTATTGAGGATCTTCGGACTCACGTTGAACTTCCTTAAGCGCCTAAGGAAGTAGAGGCGATGTTGTGCCTTCTTCACAACACTGTCAATGTGTGTGGTGTGGTCCATGTCAAGTCCTCAGATATGTGGACTCTGAGGTACTTAAAACTGTTCACTCTCCCAACTGGTGCCCCGTTAGGGTGACCAGATGCAAAAAGTCCAAAAGTGGGACAACAGTAAGATTTTGGTGGGACAAAGTGGGACAACAGTACGATTTTGGTGGGACAAAGTGGGACAGATAGATAATGTAAAATGTTTTATTAGAATAACTGCCATGGTCTTCACTGAATAGATTTAAATCAAAGGTTAAATCAAAATAAATGCAAATTAAATACCACCTAACATCTGTTTTAAATATTCAAACGTCATCACTTCAAGTTTCAAGTTTCAAGTTTCTTTAATAGTTGTCATACAGAAGTACAGAATACTTTTGTACAAAATGCTTCTTACTGTTGCGCTCCAGAGACTGTGCATGACAAGATAAGTATGAAATAAAAACATAGTAAAAATTTGAAGTAAAAAAAGAGGTCACAGTGTTCAGTTTAGACATATGTACAATGTTCGTAGACGTAGTTACCATACAATATACAATACTGTGCAGTGTACTAATATACAATACTATATAGTGCAAGGCATAAATGGACGAGGTGCAGTTTAGGTACAATTCACAGTAGGTGTACGAGTTGTAGTGCAAATCCTTTATCAATAAATATAAAGTGTAAGTGTGTTTGTGTGATCTAAAGTGTGGAGAGTGGGTGCTGCAGTGTGTTGTTTGTTTGAGTGAGTGTGTGCGTGTGGGTGTGTGTGCTGTGTGCATTTGATGGTTGTTGCATAGTGATTATTGTTCGTTTAGCGATTTTTTGTTCGTTTAGCAGCCTGATGGCCTGGGGATAGAAGCTCCTTCTGAGTCTTTCTGTGCTCGCCTTAAGACTCCGGTATCGCTTGCCTGACGGCAGCAGTTCAAAGAGGCAGTTGTTCGGGTGGCTCGAGTCCTTAATAATTCTCTTAGCCTTCCCCTTGCACCGCTTGTTGTAAATGTTCTGGAGGGTGGGAAGCCCCCCTCCAATTGTGCGTTCGGCTGAACGTGTCACTCTTTGTAGTCTGCTACGGTCTTGTGCAGTGCTATTCCCTGTTAACACAGAACTAGGGAAAACAGTGTAGTATAATACAAAAATAATAATACAAATAAATTGTGTTTCTATATTAGAATAACTGCCATGGTCTTCACCGAATAGATTTAAATCAAAGGTTAAAGGTTAAAACAGTCGGCTGACCTGTATGAATGGGAGTGTTGTACTGTGTGATAGACACTTGTTATCTCAGCTGCAGTGACCTTGTCTGTCTGGCTATCATTGTTTGGTTTAAAAAGAAACATATCCATAGATCTGGATGTTTCTTTTTGGTGAGCCACTTTCAAGTGAGACTCACGTCCACTGTGGCGCTTCAAGTTGTATTCTCCTCCATGCGCAATTGAAAACGAACTATGACACAAAACACAGAAAGCCTGCTGCGGATTGCCTGCCATCTGCCTCACCCAGTCATGTGTCGTTTGCCAGTCTTGGTTGTAACTGCAGGTCCGTTTCTTTTTACTGCTTTCCATCTTGAACTAGTTCGCTTGTAATGTTGTTGTGTTTTTTTTGACCAATCAGATTTGCGATATGAGGTAGCGTCACGACTCAGTCTCAGTCACGTCACAAGCAGGCAAGCAGCACGCTAAAGTACTATAACCAATCGGAGCAATGTGTGTGGACAAGAGGCGGGTTGCTACGTTTACTGTCTGTAGGGAGGGGCTTTTAGACGCATGTTTTTTTTGGCTTCGAAAAGAGGGACATCCTCTCAATATGAGGGACGCGGGACATTTGGTCAAATGGTGGGACAGTACAACCAAAAGGGGGACACCTGGTCACCCTATGCCCCGTCGATGCTGAGGGGGCTGTAGTCCCTGACCCCCGACCTTCTAAAGTCCACAATCATCTCCTTTGTTTAGCTGACGTTCAGGGAGAGGCTGTTCTCTTGGCACCATCCCGCTAGAACCTTTACCTCTTCGTCGTTGGCAGAGATCAGGCCCACCACTACTGTGTCGTCAGCAAATTTGATGATTGTGTTGTTGTTCCGCTGTGCCACACAGTCATGTGTGTATAGGGAGTAGAGGAGGGGACTTAGAACACAGCCCTGGGGGGCCCCTATGTTGAGAGTGATGGATGAGGAGGTGCAGTTGCCTGCTCTCACCACCTGGGGTCTGCCCATTAGCGTCTATTTTTTTACCAATGGATTTCCAGTTCCGCGTTCGCAATCTGCGATCTGATTGGCCACTGACGTTTCTGGTGCGATCTGATTGGCCACTGACGTTTCTGGTCATGTGACATGTGCGCCCAATCGTGTGACGCCTGTGTCTTTGCCCATTTCCGCCTCGAACGGCATGCAAACCACCTAACGCCTAGTTTATCACTGGTTAAGCTTAGGCGACTCTTTCGAAGTTGGTTAAGGTTAGAGTTTGGAATCAGGGCTGGTGTTCTATCGCCCTGCTCTAAGACAAACTCTAACCTTAACCAACTTCGAAAGAGTGCCTAAGCTTAACCGGTGAAAGAAACAGGCGTCACACGATTGGCCGCACATGTCACACAACCAGAAACGTCAGTGGCCAATCAGATTGCAGAACGCGCACGCGGAACTGGAAATCCGTTGGTAAAAGTATTAACGCTGCCCGTCAGGAAGTCCAAGACCCACTGGCAGAGGTCATAGTTCAAGCCCAGGTCCCTGAGCTTGGCTATGAGTTTGGAGTGGACTATGGTGTTGAATGCTGAGCTGTAGTCGATAAATAGCATTCTCACATAGTTCCCCTGTCTTTTGTCCAGGTGTGATGCTGCTGTGTGCAGCACATGGGCTATGGCGTCCTCCATGGACCTGTTGGGGCGGTATGCAAATTGCAGGGGGTCCAGGTTGATGGGGAGGGAGGAACAGATGTAGCCCTTTACTAGCTTCTCAAAGCACTTCATGGCTATGGAGGTGAGAACTACAGGGCGGTAGTCGTTGAGGCAAGCAAGCTTGGATTTTTTGGGTACAGGGATATTTATTGATAAAGGATTTGCACTACAACTCATACACCTACTGTAAATTGTACCTAAATTGCACCTCATCCTATTTCTGCCTTGCACTATATAGTATTGTATATTAGTACACTACACAGTATTGTATATTATATGGTAACTCAGTTACGTCTACTCTGCATCGAACATTGTACATATGTCTATACTGAACACTGTGACCTAATTTTTTTTACTTCTAATTTACATGCTATACTATGTTATTTTATTTCATACTTATCTTGTCTTGCACAGTCTCTGGAGCGTAACAGTAAGAAGCATTTTGTATAAAAGTATTCTGTACTTCTGTATGACAACTATTAAAGAAACTTGAAAAACTTGAAATAATGGTGGACTTCTTCAGACAGGTGGGGATGACAGCCTGTTCTAAGGACAGGTTAAATATGTCAGTGAATACCGGGGCCAGTTGGTCGGCACAGACTTTTAGGCCTGTGAAGTCTATGTGAAGACTGTGAGGTCTATGTCTACATAATATGTGTTTGCATAGGTTATTCGATTAGATTAGATTAGATTAGATTAGATTAGATTAGATTAGATTAGATTAAAATGTATTGTCATCATACGGCACAAGTACAGTACAACAAAAATAAATTTGGCATCCAACCAGAGTGCAAATGTAACAGTAAAGTGCAATAGTAATATACAATGTACAGGTGATTAAACTGAGTATAAAATGCATACACTAGTACTACTGAGTAATAGTGCTAATCAGATGTATGTACAGAGTTGTAGTATTAATATGTACAGTGATACAGGTATAAAGACATTATGGTAGTAAGTCATACTGGCCAGCAGTGTAACTAGTAAGAGTAGGTAAAGGGATATGTACAGATATAGCTATAGTATCTATATGTAAAAGGTTAGATGCAGGTATGTACAGACAGATGTGGATATATATATATATATATATATATATATATATATATATATATATATATATATATATGGTAAGAATATATATATATTTGATAGGGCTGTGTCCTTTCCCCTTGGCTCTTCTCCCTCTAAACCAACCAGTTCACCCCCCTGGACAGTTCAGTCAAGGCCTTCAAATACGCCGATGACACCACCATCCTGGGCCTCATCTCCAACAACGACATGTCCATTTACCGGCAGGAGGTGGACAGAGCTCAACACCTCAACACCTCCAAAACCAATAACCATCTCAGACCAACCCATAACCCTAACTGAATCATTCAAGTCCCTCAGCACCCACATCAGCAATAAACTCAAATGGGACATTAACACCACTGCCATCATCAAGAAGGCCCAGCAGTGCCTGTACTTCCTCAGGCAACTGAGGAAGTACAGAGTCCAACAACGCCTAGTGAAGTTTGCGGACGACACAGTGGTGGTGGGGCTGATCTCTGACAGCGACGAGAAGGCCTACCGGGAGGAGGTTGATGCACTGGCACGCTGGTGTCAAGACAACAGCCTGCTCCTGAACATTGGTAAAACCAAGGAGCTGATCGTGGATTTTAGGAGAACACAGCAGGGGACACACACACCACTGTGGATAAACAGGGCTACCGTGGACAGGGTGAGCAGTACCTGGGAGTCCACAGCTCAGAGGACCTGACATGGACAACACACATAGACTCAGTCGTTAAAAAAATGCGAAGCAGCGCCTCTACCACCTGAGACAGTTAAGGAAGTTCAGAGTATCGGGGAAGATACTCCAGTCCTTCTACTCCGGAGCTGTAGAGAGCATCTTGACTGGAAACATCACTACCTGGTATGGAAACAGCAAGGCACAGGACAAGAAGGCCCTACAGAGAGTGGTGCGCTCAGCTGAGTGCACTACGGGTATTGCACTACCACCCCTGCAGGACTTATATAACAAGAGGTGCAAATCCAGAGCCTGCAGAATAATGAAAGACCCCCCACCACCCCAATAACAGCCTGTTCAAGCTGCTGCGGTCAGGCAAACGCCTGCGCACACCAGCAACTAGGACAGAGAGACTTTGGCTCAGCTTCTTCCCCCAGGCCATCAGAGTCTTGAACACTGAACTCTCCACACACAAGCACACATGAGCACACACACAACACACACACTGTATACGCTCACACACTGAGGGCTAAATCCACAAAGAATGGATTGCACGGAGCAAGTTGCACCCTTACTTACAATTCATTATGAAATGAAAATGGGGGACCCTGATGTAAACAAGACGAAAGTCTTTCTCTGGTCTGCATCCCCTTAACAATTGTGTGTATTGAGCTGTACTGTATTGTACCCATTCTGCAATCTGCTAATAAAATGTTCATTCAATCAATCAATCTGCACGGTGATTGATTGAATGAAAATTTTATTAACAGATTGCAGAATGGGTACAATACAGTACGGCTCAATACACACAATTGTTAAGGAGATGCAGACCAGAGAAAGACTTTTGTCTTGTTTACATCAGGGTCCCCCATTTTCATTTCATAATGAATTGTAAGTAAGGGTGCAACTTGCTCCGTGCAATCCATTCTTTGTGGATTTAGCCCTAACAGTCACTTCAGCACGAACACACACACACACACACACATGCTGCACACGCTCACACTCAACGGTCACTTTACAAAATGAAAAGGTCACTTTAAAGGGAAAAAATAAAGGACAGGAGTGGTTCTTGTATAGTAAATAGGTGGATATAGCAAGATAGCATAAGGATATATAGTATAACTCTAGATTGTATAGTATTGTATAGTAGTGTACATAAGACCCAGTGCCTCATCCGTAGCTAACATTGTATTGCACTATCGCAGGACCTTAGCATGTCTTTTACCATGCTTTTGTAAACTTTATGTACATTATACCTGTTATGTCTTATTCTTATTACTTGTATTATTGCACAAATGTCTTATCTTATTACTTGTATTATTGCACAATCGCTGCGGGCATGACCTCCCGCATTTCACTGTATGCTTGTATGCCGTGACAAATAAAACTCTTAACTTGGCCTGCTGGTCCAATTCTACACCGCCATAATTCAAAGCATCCTCACCTCATCCATCACAGTCTGGTCCGGTTCCCCTGACAAACACACCAAATACAAACTCCAACGCATCACAAAGACAGCCTCCAAAATAATAGGCTGCCCCCTCCCCTCTCTGGACTCCATCTACACCTCACGCACAGTCACCCGCTCTGGTAAAATAGTCAACGATCCCTCCCACCCAGCACACCACTATTCCAGCGCATGCCCTCAGTTCGCTACAGGTCAATTTTAATCAGACAGACACACGCGCTTCACAAACAGTTTTTCCCCCACAGAAGTCCGAACACTAAACACCCTGGCCCGCCCCCCTTTGCACAGACGGGCAAGCATCCGTCACTGACTGACACTGTTACATGTGACTGTCCTGTACGTATTTATGTATCTATGTATTTATTGTGGGGATTGGGAGATGGGAGGGGGGCGTTTGATGTCTGATGTTTCATGTTGATGTCATAGTGCTTTTAACAAACTGTACCGCTACCACCAACCATCGCTGTGTGGCATTAAAGTATCTTGTATCTTGTATCTATATATATATATATATAGAGATATATATATATATATATATATATATATATATATATATATATATATATATATAATTAACGCATTAATCAATTTTTTTTTTTTTTTTTTAATTTAATTTTTTTTTTTTTTTTTTAACCTTTATTTACCCAGGGTAGGTTCGCTGAGCACAGATGCTCTTTTTCAGGAACGCCCTGCTTCACATTCACAGTTCCATTCACACCTGGGAGCTGCCCAGTACAACCACAGTTGACACCATTGGCCACTGAGCAACTCCACTGGAGCAGTTGATTCAAGCCATGTCACATAGTTCAAGTTTGAAATGATTCTTTCTGTTTTGCTCCTGAGAGTGTGCTAGATACTGTACTGGTAATATTATTTATTTGTGTTAACTTCTGAATAAAACAACTTATTAAACACAAGTACATCTTATTGAACATTATTTTGATATTTCATTACCAATTATCATAGCAAAACAGCTTTTTCAAACAGTCTGTAATGCATTTTGGTAACGGGAGATGGGCTCATGGTGTAATGGGCCACCTGGCCTGAGAAACATAAGGAGGAAAGAAAAAGTAAGGACTTACTTCTGGTCATTATTTGGGTAGAACACACATATTTTGAATGCCTTCGGCAGGTTTTTTTTTTTTTTTTTTTGAACCATTTTAATCTAGACTATTAAATCCAGGATTGCAGATAGATTAATCTAGATTAAAAAAATTTATCTATGCCCACCTCTAATATATATATATATAGATATATATATATAGAGAGAGAGAGAGTGATATATATATATATATATATATATATATATATATAGAGAGAGAGAGATATATATATATATATATATATATATATATATAGAGAGAGAGAGAGAGATATATATATATATATATATATATATATATATATATATATAGAGAGAGAGAGAGAGATATATATAATATATATATATATATATATATATATATATATATATAGATATATATATATATATATATATATATATATATATATATATATAGAGATATATATATATATATATATATATATAGATATATATATATATATATATATATATATATATATATATATATATATAGAGATATATATATATATAGAGATATATGTATTATTGTACTGGGATTAGTGTCCCAGTGCTTTTTTTTTTATTATTGATATTTTTCCCCCTCCATTTTCCTCTGATTTTCTCCCATCCCAATGTTAGTCGTTATGCCAATTCCCAATCCCCTTCCTGGTCGCTGCGCACTTACCCCCCACAGTCGGTCTGGGAGAGTGGAGGCTATCACGTGCTTCCTCCGACACACGTCCAGCCAATCAACCGCTTATTTCACCTGGCAGCGCGGATTCTCATTGAGAGGGCGTAGCGTGTGGAAGGATCACACTATCCCACTCAAGTCCTATCCGCGCTTAGCAGGCGCCCCGACCGAACTGTAGGAGTCGCTGTTTACAACGACCCGGACCCACCCCGCCAGCTTCTCCCACCCTCTAATACTGCCAATTGTATTAGTGTGAACGGCCAGCCAAGCTGGTGACAACCCCGGAGCTGTGAGCTGGATTCGAACAGGCGAATCTAGCCGCTCCGGGGTTTGGTGACGAATGCAATCTCCGTTACGCCACCTGACCGCCCGTGTCCCAGTGCTTTTAACAAACTGTACCGCTACCACCAACCATCGTTGTGTGGCATTAAAGTATCTTGTATATATATATATATATATATATATATATATATATATATATATATATATATATATATATATATATATATATATATATATATATATATATATATATATATATATAGAGAGAGAGAGAGAGAGAGAGAGAGAGAGAGAGAGAGAGAGAGAGAGAGAGAGAGAGAGAGAGAGAGAGAGAGAGAGAGAGAGAGAGAGAGAGATATATATATATATAGAGAGAGAGAGAGAGAGAGAGAGAGAGAGAGATGTATTATTGTACATGCTATCATACAGAGTTATATGGGTTATCCACATCCTTCTGCAACCTTGTAAAACAGTTATATGTGATCATTTTCAAATAGTGAATGCAAAGGATTAAGCAGCATATCTGAATTTGATACTGAATGTAGGCAACAACAACACACAATGTTTTCAATTCCTACATAGGCCTAAATGTGACAGTGCCGTCAGCAGACAATAAATCATGCAAGTCTTATGGAATTTAACAAGTACACTAAAGAGGGAGAGACGGCGGTGTTCTGATCTGGTAACTGTCTGTAACCATGCTCCCTTGTTAGGGTACACGTGGTGCAGGCTTTCAGAGCAGGTCTGGTCGACTGTAGCCATGCTCCCTTGTTAGGGTACACGTGGTGCAGGCTTTCAGAGCAGGTCTGGTCGACTGTAGCCATGCTCCCTTGTTAGGGTACACGTGGTGCAGGCTTTCAGAGCAGGTCTGGTCAACTGTAGCCATGCTCCCTTGTTAGGGTACATGTGTGCAGGCTTTCAGAGCAGGCCTGGTCAACTGTAGCCATGCTCCCTTGTTAGGGTACACATGTGCAGGCTTTCAGAGCAGGCCTGGTCAACTGTAGCCATGCTCCCTTGTTAGGGTACACGTGGTGCAGGCTTTCAGAGCAGGTCTGGTCAACTGTAACCAATGAGTGTGTGGGTTCCTATCAAGCCTCAAGTTCAAACATAGACCTTACCTTTCTATCACGCCTCAAGTTCAAACATAGACCTTACCTTTCTATCGAGCCTTCGACAGTTCAAACATACTGTAGACCTTACCTTTCTATCAAGCCTTCGACAGTTCAAACATAGACCTTACCTTTCTATCAAGCATTTCACAGTTCAAACATAGACCTTACCTTTCTATAAAGCACAACATGATTGTTACTCAGCTGTAAGAGTTGTACCCTTCCTGCTGACTTGTCTTACAGAACTTGTAAGTCGCTTTGGATAAAAGCGTCAGCTAAATGAATAAATGTAAATGTAAATGTAACCATGCTCCCTTGTTAGGGTACACGTGTGCAGGCTTTCAGAGCAGGTCTGGTCAACTGTAACCATTCTCCCTTGTTAGGGTACACGTGGTGCAGGCTTTCAGAGCAGGTCTGGTCGACTGTAGCCATGCTCCCTTGTTAGGGTACACGTGGTGCAGGCTTTCAGAGCAGGTCTGGTCGACTGTAGCCATGCTCCCTTGTTAGGGTACACGTGGTGCAGGCTTTCAGAGCAGGTCTGGTCGACTGTAGCCATGCTCCCTTGTTAGGGTACACGTGGTGCAGGCTTTCAGAGCAGGTCTGGTCGACTGTAGCCATGCTCCCTTGTTAGGGTACACGTGGTGCAGGCTTTCAGAGCAGGTCTGGTCAACTGTAACCATGCTCCCTTGTTAGGGTACACATGTGCAGGCTTTCAGAGCAGGCCTGGTCAACTGTAGCCATGCTCCCTTGTTAGGGTACACGTGGTGCAGGCTTTCAGAGCAGGTCTGGTCGACTGTAGCCATGCTCCCTTGTTAGGGTACACGTGGTAGTACAGGCTATAGGCTTTCCAGTTTCGACAAAACAATTATAGAAACGTGTGAAGTGCACAATATTTCCTCATTTTAAGCCACTGCAACGGCTTTGCCTGAAGAATTTACTACATGACCAGGACGCTCTAGCTTGTTTGCGGACAGGATTCGGGGAACGTTTGGTCCGTTCGGAAGCAGCTTCCAGGTGAAGTACATAGGTTGTTGCTGTCCCTAAACATGATCATGTCTGTGGCCCCAAAACGCTTCAAAATAAATAGGGGTGACAGTGGCTCAGGAGGTAGAGCAGTCGTCTGGCAATCCGGAGGTTCCCATCCCGTTTTGATTCCCGCTCCTCCTGGGCAGCGTGTCGATGTGTCCTTGAGCAAGACACTTAAACCCCTAACCAGACCAGGCTGCAGAAACAAATTAGTGGGGGGGCATAAAATGTTCTCGGGGGGGCACAATGGTTTTTCAACACAGGTTCCCTTTTATACGTTTCAGCTGGGACAACGGCGCTGTGGCTTGCTTGGCGTTGCCCACGGTGCTGAACTAAACAGCAGAGAGGCAATTGAAAAATCAAATTTCTCTATCTTAAGAACATTCACTTATACAAAAACAGACTGAACGGATATATATAACAGACCTGCTGGGGCAGCGGACTGAGAGCAGGGGACACAGACAGGCTGGATAAGATGGTCAGGAAGGCCAATAGCGTGGTTAGGGTGTAGCTGGACGCCCTAGCGAGGGTGGCGGAGAGGAGGAGCCTTGCTAAGCTCCAGGCCATCAGGGAAAACCCCTCCCACCCACTATACACAGACTTGGCTGACAGGAGGAGCATGTATTGTTATAGGCTCACACTACCTAAATGCAGCACTGAACGGCACAGGAAGTCCTTCATTCCGACAGCCATCAGACTATACAATGCATCACTGTGCCTCACTGCATCACTGAGCAAAGAGTGACAGTTACCATCTTCCTGGACTCTTACTTTTTAAACAGCACTGTGCAATATTACACCTACTGTAGACTTCAGTATATTTTTACTGTATTTATTTACTGTATCTTTTATTCTATTTTTATTCTATTTCATTTTATTCTATTCTTAGGCCATTTGTTTTGTTATTCTTATTCGTGACTTGTTCTGTCTAAATGTTTAATGTTGAGTGATTTGGAGTGTCAAATTTCCCTCAGGATAATACATTTCTATTCTATTCTATATCTTTGAAAAGTCTCCATTTATTCAACACTTCTGAATTCACTGACAAACTGAACTGAACTGACAAAAATAAAGTGCATAAAAAAGCAAACAAAATTCCTCCACAGGCTACTCACCATCATTAGTAGAGCGGAAAGCGGCGTTTGGGGACAGAGTGAAATCTTCTTAAAACACTGCCCCTCCACTCATTCCTGAACTTTTTTGTTAAGTCCTTCTCAAATGCCAACTGAATTAAATTGGCCTTGCGTCGATGAAGCATACTAAGGCGATGTTCTGTAAAGATGTTCTTGAGGGTAGAAAACGAATTCTCACAGAGTGCCGTGCTAGCTTCAGTAGTGTTGTTGTTGACATCAGTGCCCACTAGGGCTAAGCATTTGGATAGTCTACTTTGATTAAATTTTTTTATTTTTTATTTTTTTTTCTTCTCAGGGTGGGCACAGTTGACTCAGTGGGCGGGCCAGGCCCCCCAATGCCCGCCCATGGCACCGGGTCTGCCCCTAACTGCTCTCGATGAGCAGGTTGGCACCTTGCATGGTCGCCTCTGCCGTCTGTGTGTGAATGTGTGAGTGAACGGGTTAATGTGAGGAACAAAGATTGTAAAGCTCTTTGGATAAAAGCTGTTATATAAATGCACCATTTACCATTTAATGCACATAACGTGTTGTTGGTGTTGGACTACTCTCAGATAGAATTCTCATTATTTTTCTTTTTTGAAAAAAATATTTTTCCCCCAAGGGTCAATGGCCTCTGGAACAGTAATACAACATTTACATTTTTGAAAATAATACAGCAATCCTTCTTTTATTCCGACATTTTTCCTTCACTTCCTTCTCATAATGTGAAGAGTGAGAATGTCCTTCGATTCTTTTCCTTTGACCCAGGGTTTTTTGTTTTGGGGGTTGGGAATTAAAGAAATAAAAATGGAAAATAAAACACATAAAATGAAATAATATTAAATAAAATAAGGTAAAATAAACAAGCTAGCGTCTGAACTTGGGGGGATTTCGTCTCTTGTATCACAACGGTAAGTATAGAATTCTTAGGTTATCGTGTAAAAAGTACATTTCTCTATCTATTCTTTTAACATTTGAACTAAAGTCTGACCTTTCATGTTTGATATATTCTGTCCATTTCGTCCAAATCTGGTAGAACTTTTCTAGTTGGATTCTAATTGAAAATTACATATTTTCCATTATGTATATGTCATGAATTACATCTATCCAATCGTCTACTGTGGGCTAGGTCTGTTAGCTTGTCTTCCATTCTAGCTTGTAGCTTTAGCATCTCCGCCATGATGTCACAATTCTCATTTTCAGATAGGAACTATATATATATATATATATATAGAGCTAGCCAGTGACGGCATCCTCCTGTTTGATGAAGTAAACAGTAAAATATGGCTATATGAAGGCAGTCTATCTGAGGTCTACACCATGCTCTTTATGGCTATATGAAGGCAGTTTATCTGAGGCCTACAGCATGCTCTTTATGGCTATATGAAGGCAGTCTATCTGAGGTCTACACCATGCTCTTTATGGCTATATGAAGGCAGTCTAAGTACTAAGTACACTAAGTACAGTACTGTATATTTGCATATCTTGTATGTCACATGGTGTTACAAATACAATAATAATGGTAATGACCAACCCACCTACGTCACAATAGTATATAGTTATGTATATGAAGGCAGTCTATCTGGGGTATACATCATGCTCTTTATGGCTATATGAAGGCAGTCTATCTGAGGTCTACACCATGCTCTTTATGGCTATATGAAGGCAGTCTATCTGAGGTCTACACCATGCTCTTTATGGCTATATGAAGGCAGTTTATCTGAGGCCTACAGCATGCTCTTTATGGCTATATGAAGGCAGTCTATCTGAGGTCTACACCATGCTCTTTATGGCTATATGAAGGCAGTCTATCTGAGGCCTACACCATGCTCTTTATGGCTATATGAAGGCAGTCTATCTGAGGTCTACACCATGCTCTTTATGGCTATATGAAGGCAGTCAAAGTACTAAGTACATTAAGTACAGTACTGTATATTTGCATATCTTGTATGTCACAAATGTAACAGTAGGTCTGAGATAGACTGCCTTCATATAGCCATAAAGAGCATGGTGTAGACCCAGTCATAATGTTGAAAGCTTACCGGAGGTTGCTGGCCCCTGGCATCTTCGACGCATGTTTTCGGCGACACGATGGGCCTATGTTGATGTTCCTCGTCTGATGACAGCAGATCGAGGTTCAGCTGTACAAGATTGGCTGTCGGGCCGGCTTGTACCCAGGTAGGCCCTGTGTCTTCAGGCATGGGTATTAGTGTTAGTAATGCTGGTTTGTTTTGTTACACAACCATGTTGTGTGTTGGCGCCGGGGGCAGGATGGTTTGGTGAACGTTCACTGCAGGGAACGGTTTCCAAGCTGTCTTGGGCGTGCTACTAAACATCTAATGCTATGCTACATGCTATCGCTAATGCCACATGCTATCACTACTGCTAACTGCTATGCTGTTCTAATGTCTCTGCCGTGAGATGTTGTCACTTCTCCCTCCTCTTGCCCGGTTCATCAATGAAGGTCAGTCGGTAGCTGTTGTGGGGTTTTTTGCTGAGTCCTATTTACCTTTTTTCGGGTAAATGGGTTGACAACAGGGTAGGCCGTGGCTAGGTATCCTAGCCAGGTATGTTACCTTGTGTTCCGGCGGGGTCTATGGAACGGTGTCCCCATCTGGGGCGATGCGTGAGCTCGGCGGTGTAGCAGTAGAGCTATATTACTGCAGGATGGGACTTAACGGCGGGTTATGGCTCAGCTGGCTAGTTCCTATCTACATTGGCGTCGGGTAGTGGGGCTATGGGTCCAGCCGACATGGTAAACATGTTGCGTGTCTGTGCGCAGGCGTTGTTGATCTGGGTCCCACATCGCCTCACGCTAGGCTGTAGTAGTATAGGGGCAGGGCCGCCTGGGAGAAATGTGAGGTGCTGTGCGAATTTAAACGCGAGGCCCCCCACCCCCTGAGGCGGCCCTGTGTAGTGGGCTATTGTTTCGTTCTGTCACTCTGCTATGAGAAGGTCTGTCTTGCTACAGTTTTCTCTCCTCTCAACCATTCATACTGACGGTCAATCGGTATACTGGGGGGGTAGTGCGGGGGGGGGCTTTGTTTACCTTTTTTGGTAAATGGGCTAAGCTAGGGCTGGTGTGCTGTTGTGAATATTTTGAATGAAGGCGGGACTAGTTCGCTCTGGTCCGCCTCCCCTTAACGTTGTGTGTATGGGTTTGCTCATTCTACAGTATTTTGTGGTTTAGTTCTTTTATTCATTTAACCCTTTCATGGTGCACATCACAGTGGATGTTGCTGTTTGCAACCACCACTGGTGCTCCGTGTTAACATCAGTCCTTTGTTTTTGACATATTGAAACAGTGCCCCGCCCGGCCGACGCCATGGGTGGGTCGGCCTGGCGAGTGGCTGGTGGGCTGTTAAAGCTTGTACCGCCACGGTATGGAATTGGCAACGATTAGAACTGTGTTCGAATTGCTGTTTTTTTCTATTGAAAAAATGGTGTCTGGTGGCGGGGCCTTGAGGGCCAGCCGACGTCGACACATCGCGAGGTTGTTGACGTTATTAGCTTTGACCCAGCCGCAAGCTATAACCGCTCAGGGTTACCCTCTCCGCAGGGGATTTTGGTCTTCTGCTGGAGCGCGGGCGGTATTGTCCTAGGCCCTACACCGCCTCACACCGCGCAGCCGGAAGAAGAGAGAGCACGGCCTCGTCAGCGGCGATGACGAGGCCCTCGACAGGCAGCCATGTTTTCCCCCGCCGGAGGTATCCTGGGCGTTGATTCGACAGGTGTCCACAAGGCCGACAGCCTTGGCGGCCGAGGGATCGGCCATGTAGGATGGGTTCGGCTTGAACAAACAAGCCGTCACCGTCCTGCCGCGAGCAGCCCGCTCTCCAATCACTCCCTTCCCCAACACCAGCGGGAAAAGTGGGCTCTGATTGTTTCCTTTGGCTGCGGGCCGCGTGCCTTCGTTGATGCGCGGGCGGCCCCCCTTTCGCTTCTCATGGGGACAGGGGCTGACACCCAGTTGATGGCTGAGCCTGGGTCTGTCCGTGAGAATGTTGTGCTGTCAAGCGGCTCCCACACCTTGAACTGTGTTGGTTGAGCCTGGTGTTACGTCTGTCAACTTAAGTGTTGTCAGCAGGGGGGCTCGAAACCTTTTGAGGCACACAGTGCGGGCTTCCCCGGCCTCGCCTTCGCCAGGCCAGGTATCATGTTGGTGCCTCCCACTCCTGAAATATTGGCAAGTGGTCGCAGCTCACATGATTTGGGGTGGTAGTAATATCACTGCAGGGCTACGGTGTGTAGGAACCCATGGGGGCCTTACACCTTGCATGTCCGGCTGCAGAACAACTCCTCAGCATGTTCTGGAGGGGTGTTCAGTGGGGGGGCTTTTTTCATCGGAAGCCCCCCGTATCAGACCGGCCCTTTCTGTCGGGGTTCCCCCTTGGGTGCGATTGCCTCGTGGGTGGTGTCAGGGTCAGATTTTCCAATACGGAACGCGCTGCTCGCACGGTTCCAGGGTTGGCTACGCACAGCGGGGGGACCGGGCCAACTATCTACAGTTCCTGGCGGACCTGCGCCACGTGCGTTGGGAGTGTCGTCACATATGACTACGGCAGTACCATATGTCGAGGTGGATGGAGAGAACGCTGAGGCGGGGACTTGTGTTTACACAACCCCACCCGTTTTCAGGTTTGGTACAGACCCTATTGTCAGGGTCTCCAGCAGTGACAGCTCTGGTCAACGAGATCCAATCTCTGTGGACGAAGCAAGCCATCGTCGTGGCGTTCTCCTCCCGGTGTTCTCTGCCTGAGGGAGGAGGGAGGGAGGGGTGTAAGACCCATGCTGGACCTGTCCCATGGGAAGGTTCAGCATTTTTTGGATCGTCTCCTACCTGTTGAACACTGTCAGGTGAGGGTCTGGTTCTCCTCCATAGACCTGTAGGATGCGTATGCGCATCTCCGATCTTCCATCCTAGGGCTTACCTACGCTTCCTTTGCAGGGTTAGCGTATGAGTACCAGAGGCTGCCGTTCGGTTTTCTCTGGCTCCCCGCATCTTCACCAAGTGCGTGGAGGCCGCACTGGGGCCTCTGCGTCGTCAGGGGTTACGGAGTGTTCTGCCCTGATGACGTTCTGGTCCTTCGCGGTCAAGGTGGATCGTCAGGTCTCGTACCAGGCAGGTCTCTACCAGCCTGGGGTTGCTGTAGACTGGATGTAGAGTACTCCTCTTCCCAGTCAACGGTTGGAGGGCTATGGGCATCCATCTCAGAGCGTGTTGTCAACACGCTCGGGAGGTTCCGTCCTAGGACGGTTACGGCGCTGTCTCACGTCGCGTTTTCACCGACGCCTCCCTCGCTGGTGACGCGTCGGGCCAACGCAGTAGGGGGCAGCTGGCAAACCATGCTGCCCGGTCTGCGCTACGTTCAATGTGTTGGTGTTGAAAGCGGTCCTTCTGGTCCACAAATGGTGTTGATCAGGACGGACGATACGACGTCAGTGTCGTGTATCGACAGACAGGGAGGAGTACGCTTCTCCTGTCTGCAACCAGGCGGCGGGCGGCTGGCTATGGGCGTCCTCCATCTGCGCGGCCTGAGGGCTCCCCACATCCCCGGCAGGGAGAATGTGGGTGCAGGTGTACTGTCGCGGGGCGGTCCTCATCCTGACGGGTGAGGATTACGTCTGGACATGGCCAGGCGGGTCTGGGACCGATGCCGTGCCGCCAGGGATTCTTCAACATACATCTGTTAGGTCAGTTGTTGGGACGGGTACGTTGAGGGGCGCAGGTTCTTGATCCTGATGGTGTTACCATCTGGAATGCGCATGCTCCCTCCACTGTCGCGCTTACGCGGGCAGATGACGTATGTTCCAAGTGTGGTGTAAGGCGGGGGGCCGGGACTCAGTCTCCTGCCCCCTGGATGCTGTCCTTAGTTACCTCCAGTCTCTCCTTGATAGACTGTCGGCTTCGACGGTGAGGGTATATGCAGCAGCTATATCCTCCTATCATGAGGGGTTTGAGGGGATGTCTTGTTCAGCCACCCTCTTGTGAAGCGTTTCCTGCTTGGCGCTCGACGCGTTAAGCCGGTGCAACGCTCCTTGGCTCCGACTTGGGATCTTCAATTGGTCCTCGGTCGGTTGACCTTGGCCCCGTTTGAGCCGCTCGAGCAGGCGCCGTTGGGACAGCTGTCCTTCAAGACCGCGTTCCTACTGGCTGTCACTTCCGCTAAACGCGTAGGTGAGCTCTGTGCTCTCTCGGTACGTCCAGAGTGCCTGTCTTTTCGGACCGATTGCGGTGCCACTCTGCGACCTAATCCTGCTTTCGTGCGTAAGAATATCCGGAGTTCCTTCCGCTCCTGGGATATTGTGGTTCAGGCGTTTCGTCCTCCTCCTCACACTAGTGAGTTAGATGCGGGCCTTCACCTGTCATGTCCAGTCCGTGCTTGGGGATTTACTTCAGCCGTACTCAGGACTTCAGGGTTACCGACCAGCTTTTTGTCTGTTACGGTGGGGCTCGTGCTGGTAAGGCACTGTCGGAGCAGCGCCTGTCCCATTGGTTGTGCGAGGGCATTACCCTCTGCTACACGTTGGCTGGGCAGGATCCCCCTGGGGGCGTCAGGGCGCACTCCACTCGTGGGGTGGCTGCTTCTGCCGCTCTCCTGGGTGGGGCCTCGGTGGAGGACATCTGTGCTGCAGCTTCATGGTCCTCCCCGGGTCCCTTTGTAAGGTTTTACCTCATGGACATGACCGGGGGTTCTGTCTCCCAGGCGGTTATGGGGTCTGTGGCCTTTCCTGCTTCCCGTCCTTGGTCGGGTAGCAGGAGTGTATGGGTATGGGCCACAGTGTGTTGAGTCACACGTGGTTCCGCCTGTACGGTGTGTTCAAGGGGTTCTGGTTCCCTCTTGTTCGCATTCAGGTGGAGTTGACTGCGCCCCCCCTTCATTAGGAAGGATGGGGTGACAGGGCTCCCCGCACCCCTTGATGTGGGCTTACGGGTCCTCAGGGGGTACATCTGTCGGGCCTCGCGTCCGCTCTTCCCCATATCTCATAAGGCTCAGAGCGGGACGCGATAGGCCAATACGATATATAACGATAGGTTATGTAGATAACCTAGTTATATTAGTATTGGCTGAGCGTCCCGCTCTGCGCGGCCCTGAGTTCCCTCTTGAGGGATCTTTTCCTGGGACGGGATTGGTGAGGAAGGGCGTTTGGTGACCAGAGTCATGGTTATATGGGCTATGCCACCATAGGGGCGGGGCCCCATACAGGTGGGGTGCATGTAGTTGTTTCGTTGGAGATACAATAGGTATCATAGGAGATAAGGGGTATCTCATAAGGCTCAGAGCGGGACGCTCAGCCAATACTAATATAACTAGGTTATCTTCATAACCTATCGTTAACTATTGCTGGTCTGTTTTTCTGTGTGGCACTGTGACGCTGGGCCTCAGCGCCTCACCTTTGTTTCTCCCCCCATCCTGATGGGGTTAGTAGAGTAGGGTTATTGTTTACTGTTTGTTTGTGTTTACTGTTCTCCAGGGGTGTAAAAAGTACCCAGAAATTATACTTAGGTGAAAGTATGGCTACCGTCTCAAAATCGCACTCAAGTAAAAGTCAGAGTATCTGGCTAAAAACACACTTGAGTAAAAGTTAAAAAGTTTCTACTTTTAAATGTACTTAAGTACTAAAAAGTTAAAGAAAAAACTTTTTTCCTGATTGTCTATTCTTCTGATAGCAGGTGTTTAATCAAAGATCCCGCTTTCTAGTCTTGCACAAGGACCAATCAGCATGGGTGTGGGTGGGTACATTTCCCATTGATTGGGATTTGATTGGCTGTTTTTAAATAAAGAGCGGCCGCAGGATTAATAACGTTACCATTAGTTCGGCCAGAGAAACAAATACTAATTAAAATGGTTGGACCTGCGATTTGTACTTTGTAGGTCTGCATTTTAAGTAAGGAGTCAAAAGTATATTTTTTTCTCTGAAATGTAATTGAGTAAAAGTATAAGTATACAAACCTAATAATACTAAAGTAATAATAGTAAAGTACAAATCCTCAAAAACAGTACTTAAGTATTTTAACGAAGTACAATTACTCAAGTACTTTACACCCCTGCATATAGCCATAAAGAGCATGCTGTAGGCATGGTGCAGCCTCAGATAGAGACTGATGTGTGCATGATGTTTTCTGTAAAGTTGACCTGAACATGATGGTCAGCGTTTTTTGTTTATGACCACCTCTCCACACAAAGAGAGACATGGAGGGGAAAACTATCACCTCAGCCTGCAGGATAGATCATAAATATCTCCTGTGAAAACATCTCAGTGAGCTGATAGTTTCTGGTCCCTGCAGCCTCCTGTATGTACACTCAGAGGGCTCCCTGCTCTGCTTGTACAGTATTGTGTGCACGATGGAGTCCAAAAATGTTTCACTTTCTCTCCAAGGCTTTGAACCTGAAGCAGGACTTAATGAACGGGGCTTGACAAGCAGACGTTGATGTAAACCCTTAGTCGGCCGTCGGTTGTGTGATAGTAAAGGGTAACCTTGGATAAACATAAACACATATGAACGAAATACATGTAAACATGGTCTAGAAAATAAACTCAAAACAAGATCAGAGACGGAAAAAATGGAAGATTGACACGAGGCTCACGAGCCAATCTACCACACTATACCAAAGGGTTAACCCTTTCACAACCACGCTACAGAAGGTTAACCTTTCACTACCACACTACAGACAGTTAACCGTCTGAAATCTTTATTTCGAACATGTAAATAAATACAAACAATATAAAACAAACAAATCATCGATCTCTAGCAATAATAATAAAAAAAAAACATAACTCAATTTACATGTTCGAAAAGGAGTAGGAAGAAGTATACACTTATTTAATCCTACCCCTTTTCCACTATAAATGAATGTACTAATTTAAAACCTTACAAAACAAATATATATATTAATGGATAAAGCATTCAGCTAAATGACTAACTGTAAATATTGTTTTTTTTGTAACTTTTCTATAGAGCTGAGTTGAGACCTATACTTGATTTGATTTGATGTTTTTTATTTTCGTGTCTTACATACATACAGGTGTATGCCCAGCCCATAATGGGCTTACAAGACACATAAACAATAAGTATATAATAGCTGTAAGCAATGTATGTAAACAAAGAAACAAGAGTAATTCATATACAATTATATAGGATATAATGTGTTTTGTCAAAACTGAAGATGTCCTCCACAAAAAAACAACTCAACATACAACTATCAGACTGCCAAAACAAATCCGGATTTACAATTTGAATTTTCTCAAATAAAGCCCTCCTCAAATCATACTACTACTATACATACAGTAGGCCTACTGTATGCTGCTGTGTGTGTGTTTTGGTAGGGAAGCATCCTAAAGGCTGTGGAGTGACGTAACAGGTTTAAAGTGATGTGGTTTTGGGGGGGGGGGGGGGCAGTCAGATTCCAGACAGGCCTGGTGGGTGAGAGGTCTAATTATCATGAGATTATAGATGAGCTAATAATTTATTCTTGTGGATGATGGTATTCAAAGTAGTAGTATGTAACGTTTATATTAACCTTGCATATTCTAAAACAAACATATTCCAAAGGCAAATTGCAGCTTAAGAGGGCATTATTCAATGTTTTGTAATGATCTTTTCATTCTTATATACATTTCATAGCAAATACCATTATATGATATCATATTCTTGAGCCTTATATGGCTAACTTAATGCAATGGGGATGAGTGGAACAAGGATAAACAGGAGCACATTTTAATATTTTTATTAGCCATAAACAATCTTTACAAAATATACATTTATAAAAATCAAAACAAAGATAAACAACTTAGAACATAACATTGGCAACGATTTTTCTCCATGAAGGCACTATTCTGGAATGTCAATGACCTAAAAACGAGTTTGAGGCACTTTATTAAAAAAAAAATCTATAATTATGGATACCCAATTAATATAGAGCAATGCTAATCGATCGACTGGAGATACTTGCATGGGGGCTATTTATCGTGGTTAAGACGGGTGTATAGGCCCGCGGTACAGAACGGGTCTTTCCCCTGCAGGTAGGAGAAGTCTCGCATCATCCCCGGGAAAGAGTACTCCAGCGGCGCCCTCAGAGCAGGGAACCCAGGAGGCATCAGTCCGGACGTCACGTAGGGTGACATGAACCCCGTTATGCCCCCTGCACCTGCCGCAGAATAGGCCAGGCGCAGAGGACTGATGAACCGCGGGCTGAGTCCGTACAGACCGGCGTCCCCGGGGGGTGTCGGCGGCGCTTGCAGCAGCGGGGAGAAGGCGGACTTGTTCCCCGCGGCGGCGGCGCCCTGATGCAGTGAGGAGCCCGCAGCAGGCGACCCAAACAACAACCCCGACCGGAGCGCGTCTGACTGGGCGGACGGGGACCGTGATGAGAAGCAGCTGTCAGACGAGTCGAACTTGTTGTTGTTCTCTTTGGAGCCGCCGAGAACAAGTTCAATCGCTTTCACAATGTCACCTTTGCACGTTTTAACCACAGACTCCAGGGTGTCTCGTTTCTGGTGCGGGAATATCTTGGCCAAGACGTCGGTGGGGTCCCGGTCCTTGCTGCTCAGCTGCTGCAGGTTGGGCTCCCGGACCCGGTCCTTGCTCGTGAGCTCCAGGTTATTGTTGGGGTATTCCCTGCAGGGCCTCTCCGACTCGCTGCCCGACTCCAGGTCCGAGGAGGAGGAGAGCGACCTGGCGGGGCTCTCCGTGCGGTCAGAGCGCTGGTCGCAGCACGACACCGGGACCGGGGACCGGCGGCCGCTCTCCTCATGTTTGTTCTTGTTTGGAGAAGTTGGAGAGACCAGTGCAGGCGCGAAGAGAGAGCGACCCGTGAATCCGTTATTATACACGTTGTTGTACTTGTTGCTCAGTTTGTCATCTGAAATGTGGATTAAAAAGACGACATTTAACACGTTTTATTTTAATATACTGTATTACATATAACTGCGTGGTATTAGTCTGCCCAGAGCGTATAATGCGTAAAAGCGCAAAAGTACACAGTACATTTCGCAGAGTACATTTTACTCAAACTGAGTAAAAAAAAAAAAAAGTGTATCCGCTTTATTAAATAATGTAACGACATGTATATCAAAACGCAAATGCAAATACAACGAATAACATGCATATAACTTCACTGTTATTTATTATCAATAATAACTCACCATCATTTTGATCCTCTGTTCCGAAAACATCAAAACTGGGAGTTAATAATCTCGGCACGTTGTGGTTAATCGCCGGTATTATCCCCGCGGCGGAGGGAGACCGTGACGCCATCATCCCGGTCCCGGACTCCCCTCCTCCGGGCCCCGCAGCAGTGCCGGTCCCGGTCCCGGTGTAGAGGAACTGGAAGTCCCGGGCCTCGCTCTCCTCCTGCGCCTGTTGCCTCCGCAGCGCCACCTGCGCCGCCATCACCCGCTGGCGCTCCGCGATCAGCGTGCACTTGGCGCACACGCAGTCCCTCCAGCGGCAGAAGCGCTTGTGGCCCTTGAGCGCGGACACCACGCCGTGATTCCTGCACCGCGCGCACTTGGGGGTTCGAGGGTAGCCCCTCTCCATCAGCGCCGGACTACAGGCCACCGCGGCCCGCAGGAAGAGAGGCGGGGGCCGCTGCTGCAGGAGAGACTGCAGGGTGAGGTGGTGCCCGGTACCGGCGGGGTGCACGGTACCGGCCAGGCTCAGCGGTCTGAGGCAGCCGTCCATTTGCTCTCTGATCTCTGGTGTATTATATAATACGTCTCCCGTTCCAGTGCCAGCAGGTTCGAGTTACTCGCGGCTTTCCCCTCCCCGGTGTCTGAAACCTCTCAACTGCCGCTGGAACCTGCAGGTCGAGGCTTACTTAAACTGATCCACTGCAGGTGGTTTGACGTGTCATAGAACACCTTGGCCGCGCCCCCCTTCATCCAACCTCCAACACCCTCCATCTCCTTTATCTGAGGGGGGGGGGGGGGGGGGGGGACAGTGATCTGATCGAACATGAAATCAGCCCAGATTGGGTTGCTTTGGATTGTATGATGTTTCAGGCCCCAACCAACAACCATACATTAAAGACCCACACAGACTGATTATCGTCCATTAGTTTAGAGTAGATTAGATTACAATAGATTACAATAGATTAGATAGATTAGATTAGTCACCAGAGTGCAAATAAAGTAAAAGTGCAATAGTATTATACAATATACAGGTTATTAAACTGAGTATAAAATATATAAAATGAGTACTACTGAGTAATAGTGCTAATCAGATGTATGTACAGAGTTGTAGTATTAAAAACAGGGAAACAATGTCCAGGCACGCACTCCAGGTTTTTCCAAATTTATTGGCAGCCTGTAATCATGACGTTTCGGTGTGAACACACCTTCTTCAGAATGGCTTGCATGAAGCATGAAGGGTAAGTGACCCTAGTAAATACAAGTCAAACAGGAAGTGACAACACATGAAGTGAACACATTCCCACAAGAGATTGCAAAAAAGTACAAAATACCACTTACAAGCACAACCTTTTCAGAATTATGTAAATCAAAAAGAAAGCATGTAAATAAAAAAGAAAGAAACAGTAAATCACAAAGAGATATATCTATATATAGTTATATATATATTTTTTATACAGAGTAGGCCTACATCTTAAACTCTAAACATAAACACTCATGACCCATATAATGACTTGTATTTACTAGGGTCACTTACCCTTCATGCTTCATGCAAGCCATTCTGAAGAAGGTGTGTTCACACCGAAACGTCATGATTACAGGCTGCCAATAAATTTGGAAAAACCTGGACATTGTTTCCCTATTTTTTATGTATGATATCAGAGGTTACAGCACCCAGTGTCAAGTCTAGTGAGGTGAGCGCGTTCTACTACTTTTTTCAGTATTGAAAACAGCCAATCAAATCCCCATCAATGGAAAATGAACCCGCCCATACCCATGCTGATTGGTCCTTGTGCAAGACTAGAAAGCGGGGATCTTTGATTAAACACCTGCTATCAGAATGAATAGACAGTCAGAAAAAAAGTGTTTACTTTTACTTTTTAGTACTTAAGTACATTTAAAAATGGAAATGTTTTGACTTTTACTCAAGTGTGTTTTTAGCCAGATACTATGACTTTTACTTGAGTACGATTTTGAGACGGTACCCATACTTTCACTTTCTGGGTACTTTTTACACCCCTGACTGCTTGTCAGAACAGATGGAAAGTAACAAATTACATTTACTCTGATTACTGTAATAAAAGTAATAAAAAAGGTAGACATTACTTTTTGGGGTATTTGAAATGCATGTGCTTTTACTTTTGCTTGACTAAATTGAAAGTATTTACGTATTTGTATTTTGGCCATTGCCACCTGTGAGCACCGTGGGATGGCTTTTACAGTAAAACATTCTGAACACCACTGACACAGTGCTTTGTGATTAAAAAGCGGACCAGCTTTAATATGTACAGTGATACAGTTATACAGACACTATAGCCTATAGTAAGTCATATACTGGCCAGCAGTGTAACTAGTAAGAGTAAGGGATATGTACAGATATAGATATAGTATCTACATATATGTAAAAAGGATTATATGCAGATATGTACAGACACACACACACACACACACACACACACACACACAGTACAGCATTATTGTACATATCATACTGAGTTATATGGGTTATATGTAGGTGTATAAATGACCTCATCACTCTTTGATCAGTAACTATAAGTTTAAGGTATAAATAAAGTACGGCCGCAGGATTAATAACGTTAACGTTAGTTTGGCCAGAGAAACAAATATACTAATTAAAATTGTTGGACCTGCGAGATTTGTACTTTGTACTTTGTAGCTCTGCATTTTAAATGTAAGGAGTAAAAAGTATGTTTTTTTCCTCTGAAATGTAATTGAGTGAAAGTACAAGTAAACAAACCTAATAATACTTGCGTAAAGTACAAATCCCCCAAAACAGTAGCCTACTTAAGTATTGTAGCCTGAGGAAGTCTTTAGTTTGCCCGTTTGACCACAAATACCCACCACTGAGACGCTCTCAACACAACACTGGCTCTTTAAGAGCCACAAAGGAGCAGGTGATTAGCGAGCTGGTTATTCTGTTGAAGGAACTACCTGACAATAGATCCATCTGTCAATAAACACCAGTGACATCAGCGTCCTCACTAATCACAGCTTGTCACTCTTGTTTCAGTCGCTTCTCCTCCGTCTTAACGGGATCTGGTTACAAACAGCTTGTCGGCTGTTATTACAGGAAGACAACAACGCAACATGCAATCACCAGAGGCAACGAAACAATGTATAACACAACCATACACACACACACACACACACACACACACCCATACACAAATACACACCCATACGCACACATAATCACACGCACATACACCCACATATACACACCCATACACACACATACTCACATACACACATCAATAAAATATTATCTCATCATATTATACTTCTGTTTCAAACTGTACCCATCAGTGTGTGTGCGTGTGTGTGTGTGTGTGGCCAAAAGGAAATGTCTTTCTATTCTTAGAGAGGCCGATTTGGGGGAATATCTTTCATAACCTGCTCAAGTCAGTCAAGTCAAGTCAAGAGATTTATTTGTCAAGTATAAGTGAAATGCGGGAGGTCTTGCCCGCAACGATTGTGCAATAATACAAGTAATACAAGTAATACAATAATACAATAATAAGAATCCAAGGGATGAGAATGCAACATTTGTGCAATAATACAAGTCATAAGAGTAAAGACATAGGTATATGCTCTGTTGTGATGTTAATATGTTCAAACATAAGTTATGCCCCAATTATAGAGAGAAATGATCAAATAAATATGGGTTAAGTCTAAGCTTGAAGAACATATGATAATAATAATAATAATAATAATAATAATAATAATAATAATAATAATAATAATAATAATAATAATAATAATAATAATAATAATAATAATAATAATAATAATAATAATAATAATAATAATAATAATACTTTATTTGTATAGCACCTTTCATACAGAAACTGCAGCTCAAAGTGCTTCACAACAGAAAAAATAGCACATAAAGTGCAGACATAAAATCACAGTTTTTCACATTAGGATCTAACATCCCAACAGGCCACCTTGTTTATGGTTTTATTCAGTTTTAAAAATAGACAATAATAAAAAGAGTAAGACAGAGTAAAACAGTGCAATAGTGCAGTGCAATAAGTAGTAGAATAGAATAGACATGAAATGAGCACATAAAGTGCAGACATATAAAATCCCAGTTTTTTTTTACAGTAATAAAATAGTTCTGGATTACTGTTTAACAGTTTAAAGTCGTCTTTACCTTCTGTTTGGTATCCACAGTTTAAAACCTCACAGTCTTCCCTCCTGTTTGATACCCACTTTGACCCTTTGAACCTCCCACTCAGGGCAAACCTCCCTCTCAGGGCGCAGTTCCCTCTCTCAGGGTGCAGTTCTAGGCCTGGGTCCTACACAGTTTTAAAGCCTGACAGTCTTTCTTGTTTGATAGTCCCACACAGTTTAATACCTGAAAGGTTTTGAATCTGTAATAAAAAAGCAATAGACAGAGTAAAATAGTGCAGTGCAATAAAATAGAATAGACAATACAATTATGCAACAGCGGAGTGTAAAAGACTATGGTGAAGATGATGAAGCAGCATTACGGTCCTGAGCCCCATGATTTCTCTCTCTCTATATTCCTTAATTTCTACCAAAGCCAGAGGTCATTGTATCCTGCCCCTTGCTTTTGAAGTCGGTCGGTTCACAGTTTAATAGAATATTTCATGCTCTATTGTACATTATATGACGATTTGAGGATTCCCTTGTTTGATGAAATGCAAAATATAATACTTGAAAATGGACACTGCTCAAGCAAGGATTGTAAATAATATTGTAGCACTGGCTTTTCTAGCATGCAAACAGATTATTTTAATGAACTGGAAAGAACGCAAACCGAACTGCTTCAGTTTGGAGAACTGGCGCAAGGACTTCATGGACTTGCTATCGATGGAACAGGCTGCTCTGTCTCTTCAAGAGAGTGATAGGCCCGATGGCCTTCAAGGTCCCCTGAACTTTATTAGATCACTGTGTACTGAACCTTTGTAACGCTCTGCAACCCCCCCCCCCCCGCCCCTTGTTATTATTATTATTATTATAATTTCTTGTATTGTCTTGTTTGTGAAAAATAAAAACTCTAAATATCAAAAAAAATATAATACTTGAGCTATTCTGAGTAGATGATGGGCATACGTTGGAGTGGTTATTTTTCTATATAAGTTTGAAGTATTTGGTATTTAAAGGGGACATGCATTGCTATTCCTTGCACTATTTGGGCAATTCCTGTCTATGGAACACATCTGTATGTTTTTTTTCCCAAAAAATCCATTGTTTTATATTTCTAATCTATAAAATCTTCTAAGTACTCAAAAGCATCATTTTTCTACCTCAGGATTTCAGGCTGTTATTGGATAGGCTCCGCCCATAAGCGCTTTGAGTGACAGTCGCCCACACAGTCTGCGAGTGGCAGACAGAGAGAGAGATTGAGGGGGATACTAATTAATTTCGCCGCAGGGGGGCATAATCCCACGGGACAATGCATTGGTAACTTGTTTCAAATGACAATATATACCTCTGTGAATATTATTGCACGGATCGGAATACGGGCGTGCATGTGGGAGCATGCGCAAAGATATTTTGACAGTTATATGCGAGTGCTCCCGACTGCAAGGGAGAGAGAGAGAGATAGAGAGGGAGAGAGGGAGAGAGGGAGAGAGGGAGAGAGGGAGAGAGGAAGAGAGGGAGAGAGGGAGAGAGAGATAGAGAGAGAGAGATAGAGAGAGAGAGAGAGAGAGACACGCATTTACACACAACCTCCCGACCGCGCGCGGGGCAGGAGCTTCTCTCACATAGCCTATCATTTTCTACAAATTTTTTCCTATTGATTGACTGATTGAATTGATTGATTGATTGATTGGTTGATTGATTGATTGATTGATTGATTGATTGATTGATTGATTGATTGATTGAAAACTTTATTAACAGATTGCAGAATGGGTACAATACAGTACAGCTCAATACACACAATTGTTAAGGGGATGCAGACCAGAGAAAGACTTTCGTCTTGTTTACATCAGGGTCCCCCATTTTCAATTCATCCTATCTAGAAACACTGGTTAACAATATATTTCCAGGGGGTGCATGATTGTATCCGCTTTCCTACTCAACTAATTAGTAAAAATGTGATTATTTTGTATTGACGGCACAGATTTGCATGGGCAAAATTACATAGAAACATGTGATCACTCTAGGGATAGTTTTATTGTGATCTTTGACCCTCAAAACATGGGTCTAGACACCTCATTTGTTCAGTTATCTGCAATATTGGCTGAGATATATGAAACAGATTTCTTTTGCGATTCTTTGATAATTGCGTCCTTAATTTGCATATAAATGATACATGGGACACTCTGACAACTTGTTAACATAGCCTATCATTTCTTTCACCTTTTTTCCATTCTAGAAAGTCTGGTTAAGTATATTTCCGGGGGGTGCATGATACCCCCCTCGGGTCTCAAACTTGCGACCCGCGGGCCAATTGCGGCCCGCTGGATGATATTTTGCGGCCCCCTACTTGACATCAAAGTAAACAAAAGAATGTAATTTTTTTTTAAATATTTTTTATTTTAATTTTTATGTTGTGGGACTTGTACAGCACTTTGTTCAACTTTGTCAGTGCTGTAAAGTTTAAACCTTCTTAAATCTTAGACAAACAAAACACTTTGCTTTCATGAAATATTGTAAGCCGTCATTTGAGGCTTTATAAAAGCAGCACAATGAACACAAATCTGTCAGTGCCGAGTCTGACCTCATCTTAAATAACAAACAGCATTGCTTGTTGTAGTTAACAAAGAGAGGCAGAGTTGATTTTGCCAAAAAAATAAAGGGAAAAAAATCATATATATATAATATTTGATGCGGCCCAGCCTCACCCAGACTCTACCTCCAGCAGCCCCCAGGTAAATTGAGTTTGAGACCCCTGTACTAGACTATAAGGCCTGGGATAGAAGGCAATCTTAGCTTTTTATTAGGGATGCTCGATATTGGCTTTTTTACCGATACGGATATACCGATATTGTCCAACTCATAATTTCCGATACCGATATCAACCGATATCACATTTTAATGCCAATATCGGCCGATAATATTGGTAGGCCGATAATATCGGACATCATTTCTATAGAAATGTAAAAAAAAAATATATATATATATTTGTTTTTTTTGAAAACCGATACCGATATTTTCCGATATCACATTTTAATGCCGATATCGGCCGATAATATCGGTAGGCCGATAATTTCGGACATCCCTACTTTTTATGCTATGATATGTTTTTGTTTTTATTATTAATCCATTCCTGTCGCCGGTTCTCCGGTCATGATATGTGGGACTTCACAGGCCTGATTATGTGGCTTGGTTTGTCATCTGGTAATCCGGAGGTTCCCGGTTCGATTCCCGCACCTCCCGGGCAACATGTCAATGTGTCCTTGAGCAAGACACCTAACCCCACCTAATGTTGTTATGTTTGTTGTCAATCAAATCAAATCAAATCAAAACCCTTCATTGCTCCCAATGAGCAGGTTGACACCTTGTGTGAGTGAATGGGTAAAATGTGAGGAACAAAATGGAAAGCGCCATGGATAAAGGAATCAATCAAATCAAATTATACGCATCTACACTCATCTACGAACACACACTGGCAAAAATACTGCACTGGGACTGACCTGGAACTCTGCACTGCACTTTATACACTTTATATATATATATTTATTCAAATGATTAATCCTGCACTGCACTGTCTTTGTCCTGTGTCTGTTGTTGCTGTTGTTATGTGAAAAGAAAATGTATGGAAAAATGCATACTCTCTAACGCTGAGACAATTAACAATGTGGTTACACATATGGCTTAATAAAGGAATCTGAATCTGAATCTATGAAAGCAAAGTACGATAATCTCATAAAAATGAACCATGAACATAAAAGTCCAGACATGCATATCAATCAACTCCCCACAGACCCAGTATGGTTCTGGTTGTAATGTAGACTGAATAATACACAAGGTTTAAAGAGCAGTGCTAAGGATGCGTACACTCCAACCCCCTGTGGTATTTTTACCAGGCTAATGAATCCCCCAAGGTCACCCTGAAAGAGTGCCGCAAAGCTTTCTGGGAGAGAAAACAGGGCTTGTGGTAATACGTGGTATTATCATCATCAATTCAAAACATGTCTTCATTTGCATGCGTCAGGAGTTCACCGAGGACAAGCGCTCGTTTACAAGTTGGTTCTCACCGGTGAACTAACGGCTGGAGAACTTGAGAACTGCTAGGACTCTCTGACTCTTAATTACTAAACACTGCATGGACTCTTACACAGTGATTATTATTATTATTATTATTATTATTATTATTATTATTATTATTATTATTATTATTATTATTATTATTATTATTATTATTATTATTATTATTATTATAAGTCCAACTGTCCTACAGGTCCAACTGTCCAACAAGTCCAACTGTCCAACAAGTCCAACTGTCCAACAAGTCCAACTGTCCAAGTGTCCAACAAATCCAACTGTCCAACAAGTCCAACTGTCTGTCCAACAAGTCCAACTGTCTGTCCAACAAGTCCAACTGTCCAACAAGTCCAACTGTCCAACAAGTCCAACTGTCCAACAAGTCCAACTGTCCAACAAGTCCAACTGTCCAACAAGTCCAACTGTGCAACTGTCCAACAAGTCCAACTGTCCAACAAGTCCAACTGTCTGTCCAACAAGTCCAACTGTCTGTCCAACAAGTCCAACTGTCTGTCCAACAAGTCCAACTGTCCAACAAGTCCAACTGTCCAACAAGTCCAACTGTCCAACAAGTCCAACTGTCCAACAAGTCCAACTGTCCAACAAGTCCAACTGTGCAACTGTCCAACAAGTCCAACTGTCCAACAAGTCCAACTGTCCAACTGTCCAACAAGTCCAACTGTCCAACAAGTCCAACTGTCCAACAAGTCCAACTGTCCAACAGGCAGTGGCGGCCGGATCCATAGAGGGCGCTAGGTCGCCGCACCCCCCCCCCCCCCCCCTGCTGGAAAGAAGAAGAAAGAAGAATTTAGGTTCTGGGCGCAAGACATAAGCGCCCACTGACTCGGCGTCACTGCACAACGCAGCCAATAGAAAAATGCACAGAAAAACATAAATGGACCTAGCAACAAGATTTTGCCAATCAGCGTCTTCAAATATGATGCCGGAGGGCGCATTCTTCTAGCGCTCCAAGCAAGCAGAGTCACTGGTGTTTTCGTCACTCGTCAGTTGGTTTGGTAAGAAGTGTTGGCTAACTCGAGGCTTCTCCCGCAATTGGTACAACAAGAAGTTATGGCTAGCTGGATGCAGTCATGTAAATGCCATATTTTGCTTTCCATGCCTGCTTTTTACTGTTAGGACTGTCTGACTCTTATTAATAAACACTGTTAGGACTATCTGACTCTTAATAATAAATACTACTCGTTCAGTACCCTCTTGAGATCATGTGTACAAAAGATCGAAGGAAATTAATAAAGGGAAGATGATTAAACCGAAGGTTCTGTAGATACAGTACTGAATTCTCCCATCCGGACCAATGCAATTTGAAATATTATTATAGAATATAGAATATGATGCTTATACATTACCTTATTATAGCCAATTTGCACATTTATATATATATACATATATTATCTTTCAAATGCCCGAGTTCAATTTGGATTTAGTATCACCAGGCGTGCATAAGAACAGATAATGAAATCTACTGTAATCTAGTGTACTTTTTAATTTTCCCCACAGTGCAACCGGTTTGAAACTAATTTCAGATCTAATTGTTCCTACATGCTAACAATAGGGAGAAGAAACTAACTGCCTTTCAATATTTGTCAAAAACGTTACCTTTTGTGGCTTATTATCGCAAATCATAACAGTTATTGATATGATTCATTCAGAACGCTGAACTTTGAACCCCCACAGTATCTGACAGGAAGTGTAGTTCGGAAAAATTCCAACGCTGGTCGACAGCTATGCATGTCCTCTACAAAATGGCCTCAAAAGGACTACAATTCCCATGGTTCAAAAAGTCCATTTCCGTTTCCGTCTTGGAATAGACGTCAGAAAATCGAAAACTTAAAACTATCTAATGGCACTTTTAACCTATTGCTAAACTAACGTATTGATGATAATATACATTCTACATGCTTTTGTGACATGTTAGTGTTGTTAATACTTGAAAACGTTTGATAAGAAAATGGCAAAAAATATGCAACACTGAAAAATATTGATTTATGACCATATGTCATTTTTTGGGTCGGTACCGACCCTGTGGGGTGGAACAGGTTTTAATAAACACTGTTAGGATTATCTGACTGTTAATAATAAACACTGTTAGGACTATCTGACTCTTAATAATAAACACTGTTAGGACTATCTGACTCTTAATAATAAACACTGTTAGGACTATCTGACTCTTAATAATAAACACTGTTAGGACTATCTGACTCTTAATAATAACCACTGTTAGGACTGTCTGACTCTTAATAATAAACACTGTTAGGACTGTCTGACTCTTAATAATAAACACTGTTAGGACTATCTGACTCTTAATAATAAACACTACTCGTTCAGTACCCTCTTGAGATCATGTGTACAAAAGATCGAAGGAAATTAATAAAGGGAAGATGATTAAACCGAAGGTTCTGTAGATACAGTACTGAATTCTCCCATCCGGACCAATGCAATTTGAAATATTATTATAGAATATAGAATATGATGCTTATACATTACCTTATTATAGCCAATTCGCACATTTATATATATATACATATATTATCTTTCAAATGCCCGAGTTCAATTTGGATTTAGTATCACCAGGCGTGCATAAGAACAGATAATGAAATCTACTGTAATCTAGTGTACTTTTTAATTTTCCCCACAGTGCAACCGGTTTGAAACTAATTTCAGATCTAATTGTTCCTACATGCTAACAATAGGGAGAAGAAACTAACTGCCTTTCAATATTTGTCAAAAACGTTACCTTTTGCGGCTTATTATCGCAAATCATAACAGTTATTGATATGATTCATTCAGAACGCTGAACTTTGAACCCCCACAGTATCTGACAGGAAGTGTAGTTCGGAAAAATTCCAACGCTGGTCGACAGCTAGGCATGTCCTCTACAAAATGGCCGCAAAAGGACTACAATTCCCATGGTTCAAAATGTCCATTTCCGTTTCCGTCTTGGAATAGACGTCAGAAAATCGAAAACTTAAAACTATCTAATGGCACTTTTAACCTATTGCTAAACTAACGTATTGATGATAATATACATTCTACATGCTTTTGTGACATGTTAGTGATGTTAATACTTGAAAACGTTTGATAAGAAAATGGCAAAAAATATGCAACACTATGAAAAATATTGATTTATGACCATATGTAATTTTTTGGGTCGGTACCGACCCCGTGGGGTGGAACAGGTTTTAATAAACACTGTTAGGACTATCTGACTCTTAATAATAAACACTGTTAGGACTATCTGATTCTTAATAATAATAGGACTATCTGACTCTTAATAATAAACACTGTTAGGACTATCTGACTCTTAATAATAAACACTGTTAGGACTGTCTGACTCTTAATAATAAACACTGTTAGGACTGTCTGACTCTTAATAATAAACACTGTTAGGACTATCTGACTCTTAATAATAAACACTGTTAGGACTGTCTGACTCTTAATAATAAACACTGTTAGGACTGTCTGACTCTTAGTAATAAACACTGTTAGGACTATCTGACTCTTAATAATAAACACTGTTAGGACTATCTGACTCTTAATAATAAACACTGTTAGGACTATCTGACTCTTAATAATAAACACTGTTAGGACTGTCTGACTCTTAATAATAAACACTGTTAGGACTGTCTGACTCTTAATAATAAACACTGTTAGGACTGTCTGACTCTTAATAATAAACACTGTTAGGACTGTCTGACTCTTAATAATAAACACTGTTAGGACTATCTGACTCTTAATAATAAACACTGTTAGGACCACCAGCGGACTTGCCAACGGGCGCACCGGGAGTATTCCCGGTGGCCTGGCAGACTGGCATGGCCTAGCCCTGTCAGACTGGCAATGTTTTTTTATTTTATTTATTTGTATATTATATTATTTTGTTGCCCGCAGTCAGGCCACTGAACTCCGAAGCAGGCCAGGTCAGTATATATGTTTCTATTTGCACATATATAAGTTCAGGAATGAGTTAACTTGTTATTCACAACCCAGCGCGATGCAGTGCGCCTGCGCAGGCCTCGCCAGTCGCCAATCTCAAACAAGCCTATTAATTAAAATCATGATGAGATCAACTGCCGAAACCCGGGAGATATGAAAGTTTTGGATATCTCTAGAATGGGTGAAGACGAATGTCGGACTAAAATTGAAAGAATGAGACGAAAGCGGGGCGCAATCAGAGGTGTTATTATTACGCGAGTTTTGAATCAGATGGACATTGAAATTGACGTGGAAACTCCGTCCGGATGTTGATCACTTGATCACTTTATTGGATGTACTGCTTGGAGTTAAAGAAGACAGTTTGTTGGAACCTGACCGTGAAATAGAACAGCTATAAGTCTGATGGATGATTTGGATGCTGATATTGAAGCCGCGAGATGTAAGGAGCTCGTCATTATGTTGAACTGACGGCAGCAGCGCGAGGGTGAGTACTATCACAGAGAGCGCCAGTGAAGTAGATAAATGTAATGGGCCTGGCCAGCCTGAGTCAAATTCCCGGTAGGAATTATGGTCCCAGTTTGCGACTGGTTAGGACTATCTGACTCTTAATAATAAACACTGTTAGGACTGTCTGACTCTTAATAATAAACACTGTTAGGACTGTCTGACTCTTAATAATAAACACTGTTAGCACTGTCTGACTCTTTAATAATAAAAACTGTTAGGACTGTCTGACTGTTAATAATAAACACTGTTCTGTATCGTATCGCTCTCGCTCGGCATCGCTCTCTGCACTATCTCGCATATGTGCACGCGCACTGAATAAAGACCACAATGTACCTTTAATCCCAATATTCGTCTGACCACACCCCTATCAGCTTACCCATATAAGCAGGGGTGGGGCCACCCACTCGCCTCCTTCTCGCTTTCACCACAAGGAAGAAGTGCCTCGGTAGATCCCCACACTTGACACCATGTTGGAAAGGATTAGGAGCAGCTTTGGGAAACAAGGATACGTTGACATCATATCTTTATTTTCTCTCTCACTATTTTCGAGAAAATACGGCGATATTGTCTTCGTACTGGAGTGTCTGGAAGATGTTGATCATTCTAAAAATCCTCCACCGGTTTTCGTATTGGGAGCACGCCGCTGCATGCTTCTCAACTGCAGTTCCTTGCTGTGTTTGTTGGGGTGAAACCTGTCAGGCCACAGCTGAACTGTCGGACATGCCGCTGTTGTGAGAAGCGGTGCGTTCCAGGTTGGGTGAGTAGTGTTTTGCTGGCAGGCTCCACTTGTCTGTTAGTGCTATGGGGGCTACTTGACAATGTTTATGGAAACCGGCCCCAGGCTAGGGTCCTTTGTTCAGCCACCTAGGCGACAGAAGGCCTTGGTCTGAAGACCATTATAGTTTTAACTAGTGGGCCGCGACCATTAACACTGGTGATCCCTGTGTGTTCTGGACGAGTGGATTCTCTCTGTCACCGTGTTAAGGCCCCATCTTTCATATCCAAATGAGAGTATTCCTTCACGAGGGGATATGTGCATGGATGTGCGATAGCGGCAGATCCATGTTCAAATCAGCTACACAGGCCAGTTTGGTATTGTGCTGATTCCGTCGGGTGTTGGTAAAATCACCGTTGTAAAGCAGTGTTGACATCTTGTTTCTCTGTTCTCTTAAACAGTGAGGAGAGGTTCAGAACGGCGGCCTGTCTGGGTGAGTGTTATGTCATTGTATACATGTTCAGTTGATGGCTGCTTAGCTTACGGTTAGCCAGTCAGCTGTTAACTGCTGCGTTAGCCTGCTGGATCGCTGCATGGCCTGCTTAGGTTGGGCCTACTGTTAGCCAGTCAGCTGTTAGCTGCGGTGCTAGCGTGTCGTGATCGCTAGGTAACGTTAGCTTGCTGCTATAGGCCATGGCCTGGCGCGGGGTAGCTTTAGCTTCTCGCGCGCCGCCGTGAGCTCGCTTCTGGTCGCGTCTCGCGAGCAGGGGCAGTAGCACCCGAACGGTTGGAGCGGCCGTTAGCTTGATGCTATTTTGTTGAACGTGCTTTGATTTTAACATGTTTTACACTCTTGACTACGACGTCATCCTTGACAGGGGATGTTTCGTCGACCCTGCCCTGAGCCAGGACGGCAAGGTTGCATCAACAAAGAGGACTGTAGTGCGGGTTGGGGCGGCGACGCTGCCCAGTTCGAACAACACAGGAGCGGCTGTGTTCCTACGGTGTCTGTGACTGCACTTCGCTGATCTACGTTCCGGGTAGGAACAGGTTTGACCAGACCTTATAACACGTTTTCTGGTTTTACTTTTCTAAATGTATTGTGAATAACGATGTTTTTTCCCAAAACGTGTGTTGCTGCAATACATTTGGGATACGGCGCGGGTTATGTGTGAGCTGTTTTTGTCACTGGCAGTTAGCTTCTCCGTGCAAATCGGGATGTAATGATCTGGTTGTTGTGTGAGAAACATCATGGTGTTTATATGTACCGTGTACTCACAACTAAGGTAACTAACCTATGAAGCTATGCTTGGTGACAAGTGAGTAAAAGAATGTTCTTTTCTCAGCCTGTGATGACAATGAACAGTGTGTTCACATATTAACAGGTTTTCCTGTTTTAACTGGCCGTATTGAGGGTAAAATAAGAGGATTGTGTTTCCCCCCGGTTCCCTGGGGACTTTTTCATCCTCCTATCAGACATGTTTGTGCACTAATTGTGTCTTTTGTGTGGTAGGGATGCGATGTAACTCTTAGCTTGATTGCTGAGGTTGTGCTAAAACTGCTGGAGAAACTTTATTTTCCTAAAAGAAAAAATGGTTTGGTCGCTGTCGTGTGTGCTTAGCAAGGCCTGTGGCCGATACTAATCGAGAATGATGTATTCTCTCATTGTGAAAAATCGGCGTTCCTCTGTTGAGTGTTTTTGCCATTTTTTGTAGGTGATGATGGGTTGTGTGTGTCATGTGACCTACAACTGGGTTGGACTGGCCACAGAAGCACATGTGTATGTTGGACCGGGGCTCTTAGAGCCCTCTCTATTCTGTGTTTTTCCTTAGTAAAAATCAGATAGCAGGTTAGCTCATGCGCTGTGTGGAGCTGTCAAACGCTTCATAGAGCTGACTATGACTGTGTCATATTCTCTTTTTGTCATTACATCGTATCATGGGTGTGGGGTCGTAAAGGGGTGAACTGGTAACCTTTCCTCTCCCCCTTGTTTCTGTCGGTCAGGGGTACACCCCCTGTCCTTCAAGGTTCCCGTCACGTGGCGGTTCGGCACGTTACGGGGGGGGGGGGGGGGGGGGGAGTTTCCTGGTCCCACGGCCTGGTATATTGGGCGTGTGCACCGCAGGAATTCCCCCGCCATAGAGTACGTCACCGTGCGCGTCTCTGTTGGTAGGACTTCCGTGTGCTGTTCAGGTCCATGTGATGGATCCGTTTCAGGGGGGAGGTCAGGGCTCCTCCTCACCAAGCGCCTATTCGGGCCTTCTGTGAGTTCGGACTCCTTCTTCCATGTGAGGGAGCCTCCATCAGAGTACAGAGCCTTCCTCCTCAGATTGTCAAAGTGAGTGGACCCTCTAGAAGGGTCCTGTTCTATTGTATATGTATTCGATTCAATTCGATTATTGAGTGTGTATGGGTTCAGTGCCTCTTCCCCGGAGAGCCCTAAAACCAATTTTTTACATGGCTCAAGGTGCAATATATTCTTTTCAATCTGTACAGCTCGCGTGGGAAGTCTCTCTGGGGATCCCCGTCTCCTTCCTATGGGAGGGTGGTGGGATGTAAAAATGTGAACATTTTTTACCCCGGCTGTGTAGACTGGGATACATACTGTTGATGCTTCCTTCTTTTCTATTCCAGAAGTGTTGGAGTTAGGGAGTGTCACACCCCTCTTGTCGTTCCCCTGGGCGCCTTGGGGATTCAATGACAGGTCTAAATAGCCTGTTCATTGATGGGGGTGTGTCCCGACGCACGTATAGTGCTAGCTCGCTGTAAACAGGCGATTGACTGGCACGCCTTGGTTGCTTGTGGTTGAAACAGCGTTTTTATAAAGCAACTGAGATGGGGGTTTTTCCTCTTCCGACGACCAAATCCCACGACCTGGGTTGGTTTTTTGACGGATTCTCGTTCATGTCTGGGGGATGATGACGGGATGGATCTGAACATATGTAGAGGGGTCTCACGCCCTTGGGGTGGGCCACCAGGCGCGGTTCGCCCGAACGTCTGGGTGGCGCCTTCTTTTCATGTTAAGATCGACACGCATATCTGCCCTTCTCCTGGAGTAGGCATGTCGGCGTGGTTAGGGCACGGGACTGGTTCTGGTCACGCTGGTCCAGATCAGTTGAACCCATTGTCCGCCGGGGATGCAGATCTGCTGTTCTGGTACCCTGAGGGACTTGGGCTTTTTTCAGGGGGAAAAATGCCAGGTCGGTCTGGGTGTCACAGGGTTAAGCGCTATGGGGACCCTGGTTGGGTACGTTTTTACTCAGCACTGTCGTAATGGCTTACAGCCATGCCATTCTGTACACGCTCGATCTCGTCGGATCTCGGCCGCTACACAGGTTGGTCCTGGTTAGTACTTGGTTGGGAGACCGCCTGGGAATACCAAGTACGGTGTGCTTAGGGGCTGGTTCTCCATTCTTTTTCGCTCCTCTCTTACGCATGGCGAAGAGGGGCCTGTGGGGGTGGTTTTTGACCTCCTCTGGTGACCCTGTGCTTCCCGTACCGCCAGGCCCGGTCCGAAGTAATGTTTCGTCGACCCGTAGGCCTGGGTTAACCCTTTTTTGAAAACTGAAACACTTGTACTGCGGTATAGCCGGTGTATACCCGCAGGTGTGTTTTGGAGTTTTTTCTTGAGGGGTTATAGGAACAACCACCGCATTGGGTAACACCGAGGTGGTTGATTCCCTGGTGTGTTGGAGCAGTGTCAACTCCCGGGTTCACCGTTTGAGGGTGCCCCTGCACGTTCATGACGTCTGCCTATCGTGTCAGCCTTCTCTGCCTCGACCCCTCTGGGTGGGGGTTTTTAAATGGAGGCTTGGTCATGCAACACCGCCAGCTTACGCTCCTTCCGCCGGGGCGGCTATGTTCAGCTGTCCCCTCTGGCGCCTGTCTCGTCCGCAGTCTCCAGGCTAGGGTTAACAGCCTGTTGCCTGGTTTTTCCCCGGTGCGCTGCCTGCTTCCGTTGGTTAACCTTTTTTGTGTGCTTACGGCCATGCTGACTGCCTGTTCTGCAGGGTCAGTGTGCCAGGCGGTGTACTATTGGGGGGACAGGGCCCGCTCGGCTTACGGCCATACCAACCTGAACACGCCCGATCTCGTCCGATCTCGGAAGCTAAGCAGGTTCTGGCCTGGTTAGTACTTGGATGGGATTCCGCCTGGGAATACCAGGTGCAGTAACTGAGGGGCCTTTGTCCGAATACGCTGGCGATGTGGGGGGCGGGGCACTACGTGCCCACCTGGTGGGGTCTTGATGCTGGCATCATGGACTTCTCCGGGCCCCCATTCTAGGGAGTCCAGTCCTTTTGGTGGGTCTGGGTCTTCCTTCGTGCTCCGCTGCTACGGCCTTGCCACGGGGTTGGGTTTGCCCTTGACCCTGTGATTCTGGGGGCAGTAACGAGGTTGTTCCTCCGTTCGTTCCCGGGTGGCATGCGGGTTGTGCGTGTGTGTGGTCGTGGGGTCAAGCCACGGTCTGCTCACCCTGTGCGTTGAGTTGCTTGAGTGCCTCTTCGCACGGTCGGGTCCGTCGCCCTCCCGTGAAGCCCCTAATAGGGGGGGTGCCCGCCATTAGGGTGGGTCGGGGGGGCTCGGCCCTCCCTGTTCTGATGGTTTGTGGGGGGCTGTCAGCGGGGTGTATTTGTCGGCCGTTGGCTCTCGCTCGGCCTCCCTTGTGCAGAGAGCGATGCCGAGCGAGAGCGATACGATACAGAACGTTAGGTTATGACTATAACCAAGTTCTGTTAGTATAGCGAAGCTCGGCATCCGACGCCGCTGCAGCCTTTGACCTCGCCTTGTGGCGAAAGCTTGGGAAGGAGGCGAGTGGGTGGCCCCACCCCTGCTTATATGGGTAAGCTGATAGGGGTGTGGTCAGACGAATATTGGGATTAAAGGTACATTGTGGTCTTTATTCAGTGCGCGTGCACATATGCGAGATAGTGCAGAGAGCGATGCCGAGCTTCGCTATACTAACAGAACTTGGTTATAGTCATAACCTAACGTTAGGACTATCTGACTGTTAATAATAAACACTGTTAGGACTATCTGACTCTTAATAATAAACACTGTTAGGACTATCTGACTGTTAATAATAAACACTGTTAGGACTATCTGACTGTTAATAATAAACACTGTTAGGACTATCTGACTCTTAATCATAAACAGTTAGAACTGTCTGACTCTTAATAATAAACACTGTTAGGACTGTCTGACTCTTAATAATAAACACTGTTAGGACTGTCTGACTCTTAATAATAAACACTGTTAGGACTGTCTGACTCTTTATAATAAACACTGTTAGGACTGTCTGACTCTTAATAATAAACACTGCACAGACTCTGGTTACTACGGTTTGGACCATGTATATACCGTCATCACTATTACTACTGTCTGGTTGAATCCTGCCATTCAATACTGTTCACTACTACTACTGTTATCACTATTAACATTACTACTTGCACTTTGTTCTATGTTCTATTATTATTATTATTATTATTATTATTATTATTATTATTATTATTATTATTATTATTATTATTATTATTATTATTATTATTATTATTATTATTATTATTATTATTATTATTATTATTATTATTATTATTATTATTATTATTATTATTATTATTATTATTATTACCTATCCTACCTGTACCCCCCATGCTGCTATGACACTTTAATTTCCCCAAGGGGATTAATAAAGGAACACTTTAATTGAATACATAATTTTTGGACTGAATTAATTTCTCTAAGCACAGTTAACATTTAACATAAACTAAATTTTACACAAAGTAATATTGAGGGACATATGATTTATCCATCCTCTTGCTTCCATCTCTTCATCTCTCTCTCTCTCTCTCTCTCTCTCTCTCTCTCTCTATCTGCATCTCTTCCTCGCATGATTGGCCACTCCATCAGTCCATCAGCGGTGGGTCTTATCAGTAACATACCTACCAGCTACTGTGGGTCCCTGCTGTGGTTGTGGAGGTGCAAGTGCATGGGACTGGGACACACACACACACACACACACACACACACACACAGAGAGAGATGGGTACTAGAATTTGTCATAACGAAAACACACAGATAATCACTTGTATAAAGGGGGCTTCGCAACCCTGACCCTGACAGAGAGCGGAGCGGCTATTTGCAGAAAGATCCTCCCGGTGGATTGGGCTTCGGTAGGGGGTGGTCAGAGAGGGGGGGGGGGGGGGGCAGGGGGGGGGGCACCGTACGGCAGTACAACACGGCCCTGTGGCCTGGAGATCATCCGATAGGCAACACAGGTCGTCAACGTCGACGCATTTGCCAGAAAAGGAAGATGGAGACGTGTATATATTGGTGCTGTGTGTGGAAGCAGATGTAGCCGTTATCACTTCATCCATTGTGAAGAGAGTGGGGGGGGGGGGGGGGGGGGCTAGGGTTTACACACACACACACACACACACACACACACACACACACACACACACACACACACACACACACACACACACACACACACACACACACACACACACACACACACACACACACACACACACACACACACACACACACACACACACACACACACACACACACACACACACACACACACGCACACGCACACGCACACGCACACACGCACACACACACACACACACGCATTAAGCTGGCCTCACCTGGCCTATTGTCTAAAGGCAGCAGGTAAAAAGCATGCATGCAGGGTGAGGTTAGAAACAGCAGGATGTCAGAAGAGCTCTGTGTGTTTGTCTATCTGTTACGCAAGATCTGTATCTGTCACCGAACACGGTCGCCGTCCCGGCCTCCACCACACTCGTATTCACCAGATGGAAAGAAAAACAATAATAATGAAGTACAAGCCTCCATGAGATTGTAGATACAGCAGCCTACTACTACAGTATAGATGTGTTGAATCAGGTATGAGAGGTTGAAGACTGTTTATTTTCCCGTTCTGACTTAATGACTTCTTCCTCCTCCTCGCTCGCCGTGAGGCGCCGGCTTCATCCGGGACAAAGCCGAGGTCTGAGCACATCATGGATAATGTCTCATTATTACTTAAGTAAAAGTAGAAATACCCAGATAAATGAGTACTCTGGTAAAAGTAAAAGCCCTCCATTGCAATTCTACTTAAGTAAAAGTAGAGAAGTATTTGCGATTGAATGTGCTTGAACCATTGACCTCTGAAGGTCATGTTAAAGTGGTATGTGGTCCAGTTCTGCTGCTCTGATTAAAGGTTATGTTGAAGTGGTATGTGGTCCAGTTATGCTGCTCTGATTAAAGGTTATGTTAAAGTGGTATGTGGTCCAGTTCTGCTGTTCTGATTAAAGGTTATGTTGAAATGGAATGTGGTCCAATTCTGCTGCTCTGATTAAAGGTTATGTTAAAGTGGTATGTGGTCCAGTTATGCTGCTCTGATTAAAGGTTATGTTAAAGTGGTATGTGGTCCAGTTATGCTGCTCTGATTAAAGGTTATGTTAAAGTGGTATGTGGTCCAGTTCTGCTGCTCTGATTAAAGGTTATGTTAAAGTGGTATGTGGTCCAGTTCTGCTGCTCTGATTAAAGGTTATGTTAAAGTGGTATGTGGTCCAGTTCTGCTGCTCTGATTAAAGGTCTACATATGATTACTGGGTACAAGAATAAACAGTCAGCTCAGAATGGGGACCCCCTACTCCCTGACAAGCTCAATGAATTTTATTGCAGATTTGATGTGCACTCAGGTGATCAACCCAGGGTAGCTGATAGAATGGGTCCTGTAACCCCCCCCTTTGTAGTCGAGGAACACCAAGTCAGAGCCTTACTCTGCAAACAAAATGTTAGGAAGGCCGCAGGGCCAGACAATGTGTCTACTTTTACCCTGAAAAATGGTGCTGACCAACTCGCTACTGTTTTTACAGATCTTTTTAATTGGTCTCTCAGCACACTTAAAGTCCCGGCATGCTATAAATCTGCCATAGTCATACCTGTGCCCAAGAAATCTAGCGCTGCTTGTCTGAATGATTACAGGCCCGTCGCTCTGACCTCTGTCATTATGAAGGTGTTTGGTCTATGGTCCCCCGGCTCTGGTGGTGTTGCTGGATCTCCTGCATAAATATGTCTCATTGCTCGTGGCTTGGAGGAGGATTTACACTCCTAATGTAAATATCACAAGCTCACATATTATTATGGAAAGCAGGCTTTGCCTCCTACTCCTACTCTCTGTACGGATTTGGGTTAAAAGTTACATCTTCAGATTAACAATAAACTGTTCAGAATTACTGCCCTTTGTGATGTCACACCAAGGACACAGGCGATCGATTAGCTGCCCGTTTTGGAGTCAGGAACACGGCCTGCTCTACCTAATCTATCTAACAATATAGTGTTACGAGTGCGCTTACTCGGCATGTTGATTGGAACCCAGATAGCAGAGTGAATATGAAAGAAGGCTTGAAATGAGCAGATAAGAGACGGCGTGGTGACGATAACAATGTTTTACTCACAAGACAGGATACCGGCAAGACAATGAACCAGCAAGTATCTGCTGGTCCAGACACTTAATATACAAACACTAATTAGAGACAAAAGGTAATTACAAACAGGACACAGGTGTGGTAGACAAACCTAACAGAACACAGAGCACAGAACACAGAGCACACAGGGGAAAACAATAACAATAGAACAAACTGAGACCAACAGACTAAAACACATAAAACACAAAACACAGACAGGGAAACACAAATCTAACAAACTGGAAACAACAATGACAACATAGACAACGAACATAACAAACATAAATGGCAGATGACAATGTTAATTAGGTGCGTGAGCTGATGCCAGATCTGCCACATCTGGCTCAGCCCACCGGTTGCCAATGTTGTATTGTGAAGTGTATTGAAAGGGGGTTGTGAATGTCTGAGGCTGCGGTTAGACTTTTGTTTCGTTTTCAGATGAGTTTCGCCGCAACGTAGCGGGAGGCGAGTCACACTTTTGTTTTGTCACCTGAGCACAGTGATGTAGTACACTGCCAAAGCAGTAGGTGGCAGTAGGTGGCGAACATGAAGGCAATTTTCAACCAATCAGAACTTGAATGTGCCAATACACTTCCTGCAAAGAAAATGTCAACAAGGCGGGCGCCGCCATCTTTGCCTATTTACCCAATGCAGCACTTCTTTTTCAGCAAAGTGTAATAAAAGTGCAATAAACAAAACGGATACATTCACTGTGTGTTCTGCCTCTCATTTGTTGATGAAACAAAACTAACATCAACACAAGTGACCACCAAGAGCGGATAGTTTAGTCTCAAAAAAGATCGTGACGTTGTTAGCTACATTGTTAGCTGCATGCTAACGTGAATGGAATATGCCATTATAACAGTATAGCATTGTGGCTAGAAGCTAACGTTAGCTCACGCTAGTTAGCCAGCACCAAACTGATGATATCGGGAGCTATCAGTAGCTAGATAACATTAGAGACAACGCTGTGTCTATTAAACAAAGGTGAATAGATGACTGGGCCATTTGTTTAATGCTTGTTAAGATTGAAAGAGGAGGGTCTGATAGCTAACGCTAGCTCATGTTAGCCAGTGGCAGTGCTCATGCAATCGGTAATGCTAGCAGAATGAATGGATGTAAACTTTATTTAACATATTGCATAATGGGTACAATACAATACGGCTCAATACAAACAATAGTTAAGGGAATGCAGACTGTTGTAGCTTGGACTGACAATAACTTGACAACAACTCAGTTACAGTGGGTGACAATATTGTCACAAGGAAAGATGAAATTACCTACCTGGGTTCCATCCTAGAGGCTAATCTCTCCTGTGACAAAATGGCATCCAATGTAATAAAAAAAGTCAACCAACGAACTCGATTCTTGTACCAGATCTCCTCTCTGGTAAACAAGAATACCCTGAAGACTCTGGCAGGAGCACTCATTCAGGGGTACTACGACTATGCTTGCACCTCATGGTACCAAAGCACCTCAAAGGCGCTAAAAACAAAATTACAAACATCTCAAAACAAACTGGTCAGACTACTGCTTGACCTTACTCCTAGAACCCACCTCACCCCTGCCCACTTTGACAACCTAGGATGGCTTAGAGTAGACGACAGAGTACAGCAACTTGCAATGGGCCTGGTCTACAAGATACACTACACGACCAAGGTACCCATGTACATGTCAAAATACTTCCCAAAGGTCAGTGAATACCACGATCACAACACCAGAGGGAGCTCCACAAATCATGTTAAACCCAGATTCGGCTCAAATAAGGGACTAAACACGTTTCGCAATTATGCCACATCAATGTGGAACGCCCTACCCAAAGCTGTAAAGGAATGTGGATCACTACCCACTTTCAAAACCTCTCTCAAGGGACACCTACGGGAGACTGCAATTCAACACTGGCCCCTGTAAATATCCTAACCCAACCCCCTCCAATGTACAGTCATTTACCTAGTATGGTTTTGTCAATAGTCCAATGTACAATTTTGTTTGTTTGTACAGTGTCTCCCCCCCCCCCCTCAATGTACAGTTTTACTTGTTTATACAGTGTGCCCCCCCCCCCAACCACCTCCAATGTAAATTACCCAGTATGGTTGTCAATATCCCAATGTACCCAACCCCCCCCCACCCAACCTCCTCCAATGTACAGTTTCTACGTCAAATGTATATACTCCCTTTTCTTGACTCCTTCTGTATCACAAACAGTACTGTATTTGCAAATCTGGTATGTCATAAATGTATAGATGTAGCAGTACTGACTATCTGTATGTCATGTATGTCATATATGTCCTGATGAATTGAAAATGGGGGACCCTGATGTAAACAAGACGAAAGTCTTTCTCTGGTCTGCATCCCCTTAACAATTGTGTGTATTGAGCTGTACTGTATTGTACCCATTCTGCAATCTGTTAATAAAGTTTTCAATCAATCAATCAAAAACATGGTAGCTGCAGCTATTTGGGACAGCTCTGTCCCAAACACACACCCACACACACACACTCTGTTGTCACCGGAAGGGCACGCAGATGGTATCTACTGCGCATGGGCGTTTTCGCAACAACGGCTCTGTGCAGATTACACGGCATGTTGTCGGCGAGTTTTGGCGCTACTCCAAAACGGAAAAGACAATTTAGCGTTTTCAGTAGGGCCACAACGTATCCGCCAAAAACGGCATTTCTATGTAAAAGGGGCAGCAAACGTATTCAAAAACGTATAAAAACGAGCACAAAAACACTGTGTGTAACAAGCACCTGAGTCCTGGACCAACCGAACCGGGCGGAGGGTTGCCGGCTGGTCCCACAGGACCGGGGGAAGTGTTACAGTACCCCGCCATCGAAGGTTGACTCCCAGGCGGCCTAGCAGGCCCCCCGGGAACGGGAAGGGTGGGAGGGAGGGATGCAGCACCGGCGAAGAGGGGCTGGGGGAAGGGGGGTTGAGGAATGGGACCCCTGGGAACTGGGTTGGGGGGAGGGGGTTGACGAGGAGGACTGGAGCCGGGGAGGATGGAGGGTAGAGGCGATGGCTCCGGAGTGGGACCTGGGGCTGGGGTCTCCTCGGCGGCGAGACCCACCGCCGAACCCCGAACCAGAGGCTCCCTGGCGGCAGGACCCAGTGCAGGACCCCCGACTGGGGTCCCTCCGGCAGTGGAATCCGGCATCGTTCTCCAGGTCTGCCATGGTGGTGGCTCGTCCTCCGGAACCTCCCAGGGATGAGGAGACCTCGACCAGGACGGCGAGGAGGACCTGCGGTTCTGGGAACCCTGTCTCCCCCTGGGGCTGTGGCGTCGGGATCCGCGCCCCTTCCCAGATGCTCCACTGCGGACCAGGCGACTCCCCACCCAGGGATCCGGCACAGGAGTGGCCGCGGCGAAAGCACCCATTGTCATCGGCGCCGCTGGGCCGGCCACTCCGTCCCACGGTGCCAGACCCCGACGGCGTGGTGACGATAACAATGTTTTACTCACAAGACAGGATACATGACTGACAAACACAGGTAACATTTAGACAATGAACCAGCAAGTCTCTGCTGGTCCAGACACTTAATATACAAACACTAAGACAAAAGGTAATTACAAACAGGACACAGGTGTGGTAGACAAACCTAACAGAACACAGAGCACAGAACACAGAGCACACAGGGGAAAACAATAACAATAGAACAAACTGAGACCAACAGACATTTACAAAACACAGACAAATCTAACAAAATGGAAACAACAACGACAACATGGACAACGAATATAACAAACATAAATGGCAGATGACAATGTTAATTAGGTGCGTGAGCTGATGTGAGCTGATGCCAGATCTGCCACATCTGGCTCAGCCCACCGGTTGCCAATGTTGTATTGTGAAGTGTATTGAAGGGAGGTTGTGAATGTCTGAGTCCTGGACCTATATATATATACATCTGTCTGTACATACCTGCATATAATCCTTGTCACATATCTCTAGATACTATACCTATATCTGTACATATCCATTACTTACTCTTACTAGTTACTATATCTATATCTGTACATATCCCTTACCTACTCTTACTAGTTACTATATCTATATCTGTACATATCCCTTACCTACTCTTACTAGTTACGTTGCTGGCCAGTATGACTTACTACCATAGTGTCTTTATACCTGTATCACTGTACATATTAATACTACAACTCTGTTCATACCCAGTTTAATCACCTGTACATTGTATATTACTACCGTACTGTTACATTTGCAATCTAATCTAATCTAATCTCATCTAATCTAATCTAATGAATTTAAAAGGTGCTGTGTGTTGAATACCCACCAGAAACACCAGTTCAATACAAGGCAAGAAAGGGTCTGGAAAACCAATGATTACTGTAAAATGAGATTTAGAGCGCGGCCGGGTAGCACAGCGGACTAAAGGTGCTCCCATAGTCGAGCAGACCGTACACGGAGCGGACTTGCGCGGACTCAAAGCGGACCCAAAGCGGACTCCAAGTGCGAAGCTCCAATTTTTTTTTTTTTTTCTTTTTATCTTTTTCCCCCTCCATTTTCCTCCGATTTTTCTCCCATCCCAATGTTTTAGTCGTATGCCAATTCCCAATCCCCTTCCTGGTCGCTGCGCACTTACCCCCCACAGTCAGATCATCTGGGAGAGTGGAGGCTATCACGTGCTTCCTCCGACACACGTCCAGCCAATCAACCGCTTCTTTTCACCTGGCAGCGCGGATCCTCCCTGAGAGGGCGTAGCGTGTGGAAGGATCACACTATCCCACTCAGGTCCTATCCGCGCTTAGCAGGCGCCCCGACCAAACTGTAGGAGTCGCTGTTTTACAATGACCCGGACCCACCCCGCCAGCTTCTCCCACCCTCTAATACAGCCAATTGTATTAGTGTGAACGGCCAGCCAAGCTGGTGACAACCCCGGAGCTGTGAGCTGGATTCGAACAGGCGAATCCAGCTCACAGCTCCGGGGTTGGTGACGAACGCAATCTCCGCTACGCCACCTAACCGCCCGACGCTCCAATTTTCTAATGCGCGGACGTTCACGCCGCTCACTTGGTGTCACATAAAAGGCTGCTCGGCGTTTTGGTTGACATCGAACTGTATTTTACTCAGACCACTCGCTCCGTGCCAAGTGAAAGTAGGGCTTGAGATGTTTGAATGGCTTTTCTAAATGAATTGTGTAAAACTGCCCGTTTTATTGTCGAAATATTGGAAACGGAGATAACATGCTCTTTATTTTGACATCGGATGACGACGACATGACAGAAGTTGAATAGCGTGGGGAAAATTGTGTAAACTGGTCTGCGGAGGTCCGCGGAGGTACGCTCGACTATGAAAGCTCAAAGAGTCCACGCGGACCTCCGTGGAGTCCAGTCCGCGTACAGTCCGCTCGACCATGGGAGTACCTTAAGCGTCTGTCTACTAGTGTTGTCACGATACTGGAATTTCGACTTCGATACGATACCTTGAAAAGTATCGATACTTCGATACCATTTTTTTTTTTTTACAAATTTAGCTTTTGTTGCTGGTTGATTCTCCTCAGCTTCTCTCTTGTACTATAAGAGAAGATAAATATAACACTTTTAAAACCCTTTGTTTATCTTTAGATCACACATTTAAAAATAACTGTTCATCTCACTTCAATCATTTTTATTGCAGATGCAGAACATGGTATTTTCTCAAGCAGACAGATGTAAACACTGTAATCTGTGTTGCATGTACCTAACAAACTGAACTGTTTGTATTACAGTTAGTAACAGTTTCGATTTTTATTTAAAGATAACGAGAGAGAGAGAGAGAGAGAGAGAGAGAGAGAGAGAGAGAGAGAGAGAGAGAGAGAGAGAGAGAGAGAGAGGCTATGCTCGGAGCATTTTAGTAACATTACATTTTCAACAAGATTGCTGCTATTTAAACACTTCATGGAAACGGGGTAACGTTAACCTTATGTCGACTGTAGTATTGTATGACCTCGACATAACGTTTAAACGTTACTCCGTTTCCATGCAGTAATTATAAATGTGGCCAGCTAAGCTAAGCTAACGGAGCTAATGGCTAGCAGTAGCTAACGTTAGCTGGTAGCTGTAACGTTACTGTTACATCCCAATGTATATATTCCCCAGTGTGTGTCTCCATGTGTGTGTGTGTTCTCCATTTTGTTTCCTCCCTCCAGCCATTGTTCCCTTCACCATTGGTCCCTGCCAGGCCTGCCCTTCCATTATAGCAACACAGCACCGATTGGTGGATGGCTTTCCAGACTCCAACACTCAATCCACACCACCCAATCATGGATCACCCCACACCTGTTAAAACATGGCTTCTCACTTCAGTCTTTCTCTCTCTCTGGCATGAGGCTAGGCCTGTTGTGATTTTGCCTGTAACTTTGACAATATTGCATTTCGTTTATTGGCCTTTGGTGCTTAGTAGAAATGTCCTTGTGTGTGTATGGCCACAGAGAGAGCATTGTTAGTTATAGTTTGTTTTTGTATATATTCTGCCTTTGTTTTATGTATTATTAATGTGTTTTTCTCTCTTTCTCAGGAAGCACAGATGGGGTGAGCTGCCATTTCCTTTGGATATTGTTTTCTCCTGTTTTGGTTAGGTAAGAGTAGTTTAGGTAATGTAATTTCTTTTACCATAGATTAGATTTGGGTTTATTTGGAGTATAGTGGTGTTTGTTTGTTGTTTTGGCCTGGGCTCACCCCTGAGCTACATGTGCTTCCTTTGCATCTTTCAATAAATATCATTGTTGTTTACAAACGTGGTCCATCTTTTCTGTCAACCAACTGTTATGTTACAGCCCTTTACCCTTAGACTCACAGGGGTCGTAACATAAATGGGGGCTCGTCCGGGATTTTGTAACCCGTGTTCAATTGTTGGTTGATGGATTTGGTGAACTGTGTTTGTTTACACTTGTATAGTAATTAATTAATTTGTGTGTAAAAATGGCATTTGTGTAAAAAAAAATAATGGCAGTTAGTACTTTTGATCTGGGGAAATTCTTGAGCAATCCTACTTGGGAAGCGCTGGATAGCTGCCGCAAGGCAGACTTAGTGGAGATTGCCACACATTTTCAACTCTCGGTTCAACAAAAGCATCTTAAGCAGGATATCAGGTGTCTTGTGGTAGATAAGCTGTTGGAGCAGGGGACGCTTGTTTTACCTGTGGTCTCTGATGAACATGCAAGTCCTCCTGGTGAACCTACGGAAGCACAGCCTTCTGAGGAGCAAGCCCATGGTGCTGAAAAGGCAGGTGTGAACGTCACATTGCCACATTTTCACTTGACCTCTCCTGTGTCAACTGGGTCTCGAGAAGGGGCCCAGGTCAAGGTTAGAATAGCCCGTCTCCAGATGGAGGCTCAGGAGAAGGCACAAGCACGTGAGGCGGAGTATCGGCTTCGTAAAATGGAGCTTGAGGCGGAAAACGAAAGGGCTGTTAACATCCGTAGGTTGGAGCTTGAGGTGGAAAAAGAGCTCAGACTGCGGGAGTTGGAGCTGGGAGTCCAAAGGAGTGAATCCAACTCTGCTACACCGACTCCTCCACAAGGCCCGGGTATGTCCTCCTCCACAGCTTATTCATCACACACTTTTGATATAAGTAAACACATTGCTTTGGTGCCTCCGTTCCGAGAGACAGAAGTTGATACTTATTTTAATGTGTTTGAGCGTATTGCTGCTTCATTGCGCTGGCCAAGAGAGGTCTGGCCTTTGTTGCTTCAATGCAAATTGACTGGTAAAGCCCAAGAGGTTTGTTCAACACTTTCCCTAGAAGATAGTCTATTGTATGATACTGTGAAGGCTGCCATCCTTCGTGCATATGAGCTTGTGCCCGAAGCTTATAGGCAGAGGTTTCGCAGTCACAAGAGAGCTGTCAACCAGACCTTTGTAGAGTTTGCTAGAGAGAAGGGAACTCTCTTTGATAAATGGTGTGCAGCAAGCAAGGCCTCAGATCTTAACTCTCTCAGAGAACTCATTCTATTAGAAGAGTTTAAGAATCGTTTGCCAGAGCGTATTGTAATTTACCTGAGTGAGCAGAAAGTGTCCACTCTGCAGCAAGCTGCTGTATTAGCTGATTAGTTTGGGCTAACCCATAAAACTGTGTTTGTAGATAGGCGTGACTCGTTTCTTCCCCATGATTTCTCTCAGAAACATTCTGTCCCCAACCATTCAGAATTCACACACCCCCGACCAAAAATGTCACCTCCACGCTCAAAAGAGGAGCGGACATGTTACTACTGTCATAAATCTGGTCATGTTATTTCTGACTGTTTAACATTGAAACGTAAGCAGCAACCGTCCTCTCAGAACTTTAGACAACCCAAAGGGGTTGGTCTGATTAAAATGGCACCTGATTCCGATCAACAGATGCACAATGATCATGATGTTCTCGATCCTTGTTTCAGGCCATTTACTTCCAAGGGTTTAGTTTCCTTGACAGGGGATCCAAAAGATCAGTGTACAGTTCAGATCTTATGAGATACTGGAGCCTCACAATCCTTTATCCTCTCTGATGTACTACCTCTGTCTGAGAAATCTTCCTGTGGTTCTAGTGTCCTAGTTCAAGGTATTGAGATGGGTTTCGTGCCAGCCCCGTTACACTGTATTCATGTACAATCTGATTTGGTCACTGGTTTCTTTAAAATAGGGGTGAGACCTTCCTTGCCAGTTAAAGGCATTTCCTTTATCATGGGAAATGATTTAGCTGGAGGACAGGTGAACGCTGTGCTGGAAGTGTTGGATCACCCAGACACAGATTCTCTGCCTGATGACTTGTCACAGAACTTCCCTGAAGTTTTTTCTGCAAGTGTTGTCACTCGGGCTCAATTGAAAAAGAGAGGTGATGAAATTAATTTGTCTGACTCTGTTTTTGCTTCAGCCTTTGTCAGGGAGGAGTTGCTGGCTCCAACTTCTGATACCGCTGACAAACCACCGACTCATAGTAAGGTACCCCCACAGACAACTGTAACTAGTTCCGACGCATTGAAGTTACCCGTTACTCGTGAAATGCTAATTACTGCCCAGAAGGCTGACCCTTCTCTTGCAAAATGTTTCTCTTCTCTTGAAACAGAACAGAGGAGAGAGTTGCATTCTTATTTTGTGGATGAAGGAGTTTTGATGCGTACATGGAGGTCCCATGGTACTAGACTGGCAGAGCATGCACAATCGGAGATAGGGCTACCAGATCAGGTACCAGACTGGAGCACTGTTTATCAGATTGTTGTCCCTGCAGTTTATCGTCAGCATGTACTGTTCTTGGCCCATGACCACCCTTGGTCTGGACACTTGGGAGTCACTAAAACATACAACAGAATACTTCAACATTTCTTTTGGCCCGGTTTGAAGTCCGATGTAGCACAGTACTGTCGTACCTGTAGTACTTGTCAGATCACCGGAAAGCCAAACCAGGTAATTCCACCTGCTCCCCTCTGTCCTATACCAGCGGTCGGTGAACCATTTGAACATGTCATAGTTGACTGTGTTGGTCCGTTGCCAAGGACCAAAGCCGGCAATCAGTTTTTGTTGACAATAATGTGTACCGCCACCCGTTTCCCTGAGGCTATCCCTCTTCGCAGAATTATAGCGCCTGTAATAATTAAGGCTTTGACGAAGTTCTTCTCCACGTTTGGACTGCCTAAGGTAGTACAAACGGACCAAGGCACCAACTTCCTGTCTAGGTTATTTGAGCAAGTGTTACAGTCCCTGGGTATCCGACATATAGTGTCCAGTGCCTACCACCCTGAAACTCAGGGGGCTCTAGAACATTGGCATCAGACCTTAAAGTCCATGCTGCGTAAATATTGCTTAGACACAGAGAAAGATTGGGATGAGGGTGTCCCCCTTGTTCTATTTGCTGCGCGAGAGACCATACAGGAGTCTCTTGGTTTCAGTCCTGCTGAGCTCGTTTTCGGGCACACTGTTAGAGGGCCTCTGAAAGTTCTTAAAGAACGGTTCATGTCAAAGGGTGCCAGCACACCCACTAATGTTCTAGATTTTGTTAGCCAGTTTCGAGAGCGACTGCATCAGGCGTGCTCTCTCGCAAAAGAAGCGCTCTCTTCTTCCCAGAGAACTATGAAACGGCACTATGACGAGAAAGCTGTTTCTCGATCTTTCCAGCCAGGTGATAAGGTTCTAGTCCTGTTACCTATCCTTGGTTCTGCTCTTTCCGCTCGTTTTTCCGGACCGTATGCAATAGACAAGAAGATAAGTGATACAGACTATGTGGTTCGCACCCCTGATCGTAAACGTCACTCTCGTGTTTGCCACATCAATATGCTTAAACCATATTTTTCCAGAGATAGTGTGCAGGTGAAGACCTCAGACCAGACAGCCGGACTGGCCGTCTCTGCTGTTGCCTCAACTCCAATAGTTCCGGACTCTCCTGACGTTAGTGGTGAGGATGTAGATGGCTTGGAGTTGCGCAATGCAGCCCAGGGTGCTAGATTGTCCAACACTGAGATGTTATTGAACCTGCCCACTCACTTAGCACACTTACCTGAGGAGCAGCGAGAGGACATCACAAATTTGATTCAGGCCTACATGGCTCTGTTTGGTGATGTTCCCTCCTGTACTTCTGTATTGGCCCATGATATTAATGTTAACAATGCTGTGCCTATCAAGCAACATGCATACCGTGTTAACATCACCAAGAGGGCCATGATGCAACAGGAGGTTGACTATTTGTTAAAACATGGTTTAGCCAAGCCAAGTTGCAGTCCCTGGAGTTCACCTTGCTTGTTAGCTCCCAAATCGGATGGAACTCCTAGATTTTGTACTGATTTCCGAAAGGTAAATGCTGTCACCGTGCCTGATTCCTTCCCACTGCCCCGCATGGAAGATTGTATTGACAACCTTGGATCTGCCACCTATGTTAGCAAACTAGATTTGTTAAAGGGTTACTGGCAGGTCCCTTTGACCCCCTGTGCCTCGGAAATCTCTGCGTTTGTTACTCCTGACAATTTTTTGCAATATACTGTAATGCCTTTTGGAATGCGTAATGCCCCGGCCACTTTCCAGCGACTGGTGACCCTAGTCCTGGCTGGTGTTCCAAATTGTAATGCCTATCTCGATGACCTGGTTGTCTATTCGACCAAATGGCGTGACCACATGACAACCTTGCAAACTGTCTTTGACCGCTTAGCTGGAGCCTCCCTGACCCTTAACCTTGCCAAGTGTGAGTTCGGCAAGGCTACGGTTACCTATCTTGGTAAGCAGGTAGGACAAGGCCAAGTGCGTCCGGTGGATGCAAAAATATCTGCAATCACAACTTTTCCAGTGCCTACTACTAGGCGGGAATTGCGTAGATTCCTTGGGATGGCTGGGTATTACCGTGGTTTTTGCCGGAACTTTTCTTCTGTCGTCACTTGTCTCACTAGCCTGTGTAGCCCGTCCAAACCATTCATTTGGACAGCTGATTGTCAAAATGCATTTGATGGTGTTAAAGCTCTTTTATGCAGTTCCCCTGTTCTCTCTGCTCCAGATTTCTCCCTGCCGTTCCAGCTGGAGGTGGATGCCAGCGGGGTGGGAGCTGGAGGGGTGTTATTACAGGAAGATCACGATGGTGTCAGTCACCCGGTTTGTTATTTCTCCCGGAAATTTAACAAACATCAACTAAACTATTCCACTATTGAAAAGGAGACTTTGGCTATGTTGTATGCGTTGCAACATTTTGAGGTGTATGTCGGTTCGAGCGTATTACCAGTGGTAGTATACACCGACCACAACCCATTGGTTTTTCTGTCGCGGATGTACAACCACAATCAGCGCCTCATGCGTTGGGCGCTCATAGTGCAAAATTATAACCTCAGCATAAAGCATAAGAAGGGGTCTGAGAATGTGTTGGCGGATGCTCTATCTCGGAGTTAAATCTCTGTTGCTGTCGACTCGTTGTCTGTTGCTGTCGACTCGTTCTACTGTATATTGCTGTCGACTTGTTCTATTTTGCTGTCGACTCAGTCTCTCTTGCCGTCAACTCGTTCTGTCATTGTTGACCCGTGTGGTTGTACCAACTGCGAGTTTTTTCATAGCTCTTTGTTTTGGAGTACATGTTATCTCGTTGTAAAAAAAAAAAAAAAAAAACATGTTTAGTTGGTGTTAGGTGTCAAACATGTTTTTGTCTTATGTATGGGGGTGTTACATCCCAATGTATATATTCCCCAGTGTGTGTCTCCATGTGTGTGTGTTCTCCATTTTGTTTCCTCCCTCCAGCCATTGTTCCCTTCACCATTGGTCCCTGCCAGGCCTGCCCTTCCATTATAGCAACACAGCACCGATTGGTGGATGGCTTTCCAGACTCCAACACTCAATCCACACCACCCAATCATGGATCACCCCACACCTGTTAAAACATGGCTTCTCACTTCAGTCTTTCTCTCTCTCTGGCATGAGGCTAGGCCTGTTGTGATTTTGCCTGTAACTTTGACAATATTGCATTTCGTTTATTGGCCTTTGGTGCTTAGTAGAAATTTCCTTGTGTGTGTATGGCCACAGAGAGAGCATTGTTAGTTATAGTTTGTTTTTGTATATATTCTGCCTTTGTTTTATGTATTATTAATGTGTTTTTCTCTCTTTCTCAGGAAGCACAGATGGGGTGAGCTGCCATTTTCTTTGGATATTGTTTTCTCCTGTTTTGGTTAGGTAAGAGTAGTTTAGGTAATGTAATTTCTTTTACCATAGATTAGATTTGGGTTTATTTGGAGTATAGTGGTGTTTCTTTGTTGTTTTGGCCTGGGCTCACCCCTGAGCTACATGTGCTTCCTTTGCATCTTTCAATAAATATCATTGTTGTTTACAAACGTGGTCCATCTTTTCTGTCAACCAACTGTTATGTTACAGCCCTTTACCCTTAGACTCACAGGGGTTGTTGTGAAGGATCAGATTAAACCGAATATATATATTTATTTATGGATATATATTTAATAGTATTTGTATATCGTTTGATATCCCTTGTATATTCCTTGTACATATACACTGAATATCCCTTTAGTCTACTAACAGCCCATAATAGTTTCATTCTCTCATTGGACAAGAACTTGGCGCCAGCAGCCAAGCCCCTTGGTTCAAGTTCAATCGTGCCGACGAACATGTCGTTACTAGCCCCGGTTCCGCGTAGGAATACGTCTGGCGAAATACGAATGGTACTATTTGTTCACAGCGCATATATATATGGCGCAAGTAAAGTAGAACTTTCTTTTAGTCCCTTAGCCCTTAGTTCTTTACCCTCCAACCTAGTGGCAAGACGTTAAGCCTCACCCACGATACACGTGTGGTGCAGTATGGTCAACTTGGCCTCAGAATGGCATTGAGACATCGTGTGGATTAATAGTTGAATTGTCATAGTTTGACACTATACCGTCGAGTGGGACGTATTTCTATTAAGTTAATAATAGTCTATTATGTATGGTGCATCGTTCGGTTAGAGTTATAAAGTGAGCAGTACCCCCATCGTTTCCTCGCGTTATCTAGAGTCTTAACCAGGCTGGGCAGACCACGTGTGGTGCTTTCATCCGAGGAGTTCTGGGCTAGGACGAGTGGACCTGCACATTGGATTACCTTACCCGGACGACGGCGAGCCCTACACGGCTTGGATTATCTACTTGCTTTGGGTGCTTTGATTTATGCCATGGATAACAGCCAACACTGGTGAGTGTTGGAACTACCCCCCGAGAGGAGTCTAGGTGAGACGGCGCTCTACCCCGAGTGAGGTCGCCTCACGTCTCTTCGTTGTGGACCGGCAGCTACCGTCTACAAGAGGGCCCAACTGTATTCATCTGTGGACCAAGGTTCTGTGGGCACCGTGTTCAGCACTCTGAATTCTCCCAAGAAATCGTTGGCCAGATGGGATATCGCCAGCGGCTCTCCTAACCCCCCCCCCCCCTACTGACTTACAACCAGCGGGACCCCCTTTAGTGTATCCAGCTATAATTATTAAGTACCATCGCTATATTTCCCTAAAGAACCAGGTTGTATACTTGCTTCCTGCGTAACCAGAGATTGGACATTCAATGTTGATTTGCCTACGAATACTCATTTGCCTTACAAGTGCATTCAAATCATAAATGTCATTAAGTGAACGTTGTATATACCCTTTGCTATATATTAAATATTCGATTTATACATTTGTGTGGACTTGGTTTCATGGTGGGAAAGTGTTCATCATATCTATATCATGTACTGTGTGGCCAGTAGTTAAAGTACATAAAGCGGTAGTGGTTTAATGATACCATACTTATCAATACAGTCAGGGAATTGTACCCCTCAGTTACAATTGGTCCTTCGAGCCGGAGGGTAACTAGTGTAATATTAATATAGTGTTATTAATATTGAAATGGCCTATGATGAACACTCCACGAAACGGTCCTCCTAACGTAGAACGCCCGCGGCGCAGACGACAGACACCTCAGTACTTAGAGGATTACGCTGTCAGTCAACTACCTAGCCTTCGACAAACGGTAAACGCGGTAAAAGTAGAAAGTAAAATTATGTCTGACCTTAACGACCAGGTTACCCCGACCACAGAGGCCCTAGTGGGTTCTAATGTAACTGACCAAGCTCACGGTGGGGACCAGGAGGGAGCGGACATGCCTTTACCCCCCGCCAATACCGAAGAAGTAGTCCCCGACCAGCCCCGGGAGGAAGACAACCCTACAGAGAGAGAACTCTGCACGGAACAAGATGAGGAGAGCGCCGAGGAGATAGAGCTCCAGGACTCCCCAACGAGTACAGCCAGGAGCGGCTCACCTCTACAACCGTCTTCCCCCAGCGAAGCGGAGAGGATGCTATCACAGGCGTTCCTCGTCAGCCTGACAGCCTCTACCGAACGCGATCGACTCCAGGGTGAACGCGATCGACTTCAGGGTGAACGTGATCGACTCCAGACACAGCAACGGAGCGAAGAAGAGCGCATACGCCTGGAGATGAGACGCCTTCAGACGGAAGAGAATATGGCAAGAGACCGAGCAGACACCCAGCGTGCCGCTGCCGGTGCCCAAAGAGAAACAGAGCGCGAACTCGCTCTCATCCAGCGCGAAACCGAGCGCGACAGACTACAGGGCGAGCGCGACAGACTACAAGCCGAGCGCGACAAGTTACAAGCGCAGCTAATGGAGCAGCTGATCACCAAGGCAACACCCTCTCCCTCCGCCAGGGGTTCAAGGAACTCGTCGAGACAACAGTCAAGGGCAGCATCCCCTAACCGAGCAAGCGACCCTGAACTTGACCAACAGACCAAGCCTATACCCCCCGCAGACCCCCTTCCCCGACCGGTCCAAGCGAGACCCAGCTACAAGGAAGGAGCGGCATACACTGCGGAGAAGCTAAATAAACGACTACAGGATCTAGAGGACCTGATAGAAGAAGAAGAGGGAGAGGAGGAGAACCAAGCCCGACGACAGCACAGTACTCCACCGGACCAGGAGGTCCAGTACAGCCCAGGCTATACCCCCGCGGCGCTGCGCTACAGACCCCAGATTCTATTCACGGGTGAGCATGACGCACGACCAGCCCCGAGGAATAGCACCTGGACCAGCGGGCCATGGTACCCTGCCGGTACCAGCCCACAGAGAGGCGCAAGAGGAGACTCGCCTAGGAGGCCTCTCCCCCAACGCTCGCCGATGTATCAGCCATCCACGGCGTCATACATTGGTACACCGACGTTTCCAGACTTCACCTATGAGAATCGAGCACAGTACACGGAGCTCCGGATGTGCTTAGAGACAATGATGGTGGATGTCGCTGATGAACGCCACAAGTATGCAATATTACTGAAGCACCTGAAAGTACCCCGAGCGCACAATATAGCGCTAGCCTATGCCACCTCTACGACCCCATACACCGCGGCTCTAGCAGCGCTGGACCAGAGATATGGACGTATATGGGATTACGTAATCCAAGAGATAAGGCATATTGATCGCCTACCCCCAGCAACAGACAATCGCTCATTAGACGACCTGTCTATAAAAGTGCAGTCCCTGGTAGGGATGCTGGGAGCGCAACGAGAAAAGGGTATGCACGAGCTATACGCCAACTCTAACGTCGAGAGGATTTTAGAGAAGCTGCCACCCGCCAGACAAGAGCGCTTTAGGCGGCAGAGAGACCACCGTGATCCTAACGGTCCCGAACCATCCCTCCTCGATCTAGCCGACTTCCTGGCGAGAGAAGTCAGCAGCCTACGACTGGATACGTTCGTGCGGAGCACACCAGGCTCCAGAGAGGGACCTAGGAGAATAAACGATGGAAGAAGATCGGTGACTGTCATGCACCAATCAAAAGAGGCCGATCAGACGACCGAATCATGGTACGTGCCGCACCACAAGGTCCACCACAACGGCAAGGATCGCATTGTGTTTAACTGCAGCTACCAGATCGGATCCCAGAATCTGAATAAAGAGCTCTTGCCCGGCCCCACACTCGGCCCCTCTCTACTAGGCGTGCTACTACGCTTCCGCCAGGACAAGGTGGCTATCAGCGGGGATATCAAAGGGATGTTCCTGCAGGTGAGACTAGTGGAGGAGGATAAGCCCCTACTGCGGTTCCTATGGAGAGAGAGGATCGGAGATGAGCACCCAGCCATCTACCAATGGGAAGTCCTCCCCTTCGGAACCACATGCAGCCCGTGCTGTGCTACATTTGCACTACAGAAACACGTCGCAGAGGACCCAGCAGCAGATGAAGAGGTCCGACACAGTGTGAAGAACAGTTTCTACGTGGACAACTGTTTACAAAGCGTTTTGACTCAAGAAGAAGCCGAGGTTCTCCTACTCAAGCTACGCGCCTCCCTGATCAAAGGCGGCTTTGATCTCAGGCAGTGGGCCAGCAGCGACCCGCACGTATTGCGCAGCCTCTCCCCCGCGGACAAGGCTGCCAGCAGCGAGACCTGGATGGCGACCATCCCAGGAGAAGCCCAAGAAATGACACTAGGACTAGTCTGGCGCTTCAAAACAGACTCGCTCCACTATAGACACAAACCCCTGACCACGGAGCAGGGAAGGTCGACGGCGATACCGACCACCAGACGGAGTGTGTACAGAACACTCGCCAGACAATATGACCCATTGGGATGTATTCTACCTTACACCACCAGGGCAAAGATGATTGTACGAGCACTATGGGACAAGGACCAGGGCTGGGACGACCCAATACCCGCACCCCTTGCCTCCACATGGAGAGAGTGGGAGACGGAACTCCGCTCACTCCCAGGCGTCAATATACGCCGCAGCTACTTCCCACCCACAGTGAGGCCAGAGACATGCAAGATGGATCTACACGTCTTCAGCGACGCCTCCGAAGTAGCCTATGGATCAGTGGCCTACTTGCGTGCCCAAGAGAAGGGAGGAGAGATACACACCGCTTTCATCCTGGCTCGCTCAAGAATAGCCCCACGAAAGCAACAATCTATCCCGCGTCTAGAGCTCTGCGCAGCCCTAGCAGGAGCGCATCTAGCCACGTTAATCCAACGTGAACTCACCATTCCGGTGCACAGAACAATCTTGTGGTCAGATTCCACGACAGTACTCACATGGATCAAGTCTGATTCATGCAGATACAAAGTCTTCGTGGGAGTCAGAGTCACCGAGATTCAAGAGTTAACAGAAACAGCGAGCTGGCGGTATGTGGACACCAAACACAACCCAGCTGACGTCATCACCCGGGGAATGTCCCTAGATGACCTCACCCGTCGCAACATCTACAGTGACGGACCAGAGTTCCTCAAGCTCCCGGAAGAAGAGTGGCCTACGCCCACCCCACGGGAAGCGAGTAAAGAGGAGGCTGAGAACAAGAAACCTATGTTCTGTGGACTGAGCACATTCGCCTCCACAGACCCCAACATAGATGATTGCATTACCCTACAGAGTGCGCAGCTAAAGACATTCCTGTGGCACCACCCAGAGATTCAGCCCACTGCCGACATTTCAGCAGCTGACTACGAAGAAGCAGAACTTCTTCTACTACAACGAGCCCAGAGAGACTCGTTCCCCGACGAGCTAGACTGTCTACAGGGAGGAAAGCCCGTCCCATCAGACAGCAGATTGCTCCACCTGGCACCCGAGAGCGACGCCCATAATCTCATCAGAGTGGGTGGTTGTCTGCGGAGAGCCCCCGATCTACCGGATGACGTTAAGTACCCGATAGTCTTGAACAGCCGACACAAGGTCACAGAGCTGATCATAAAGAAATACGATGAGGATGTACACCACGCAGGAGCAGAGAGAGTCTTCGCGGAGATCAGACGTCGCTATTGGATACTTCAAGGGAGAGAAGCAGTGCGACGCTTCCAGCGAACCTGTCTAGACTGCCGAAAGTGGCGCGCGCAGCCCAGCATACCCCGGATGGCTGACCTACCTCCCTGTCGCCTCCGACTCGGCGACAAGCCCTTTCACTCCACAGGCATGGACTGTTTTGGCCCGTTGTATATAAAGAAAGGAAGAGGAACCGAGAAGCGGTGGGGTATTGTATTCAAATGCATGACCACCAGAGCGATACATATCGAACTCCTTCCAACCATGAGCACAGACTCATTCCTTATGGCCTTCCGAAGATTCACATCACGGAAAAGAAAACCGTCTACGTTGTTGTCTGATCACGGGACAAACTTCAAAGGCGGAGAAAGAGAGCTGAGAGAGAGCTTCCAAGCTATGGGCCCAGAACTTAAGACCCACCTCGCTCCATCCCAGATTGACTTCCAGTTTAATCCCCCGAACGCACCCCACTTCGGTGGAACCTGGGAACGAGAAGTACGTTCTATAAAGACAGCCCTGTACGCCGTGCTTGGGGCCCAGACTGTAGCGGAAGAAGTCTTAATGACAGTCCTCACGGAGATCGAGGGAGTATTGAACTCCAAGCCCCTCGGCTACGTCTCCAGTGATATAGCAGATGTCGACCCAGTCACCCCCAACACACTCTTGATGGGGCGGCTGGACCCCGCGCTACCCCAGACAATGTACAGGCCTGAAGAAGCGAACGGCCGAAGAATGTGGAGGTACAGTCAAGTACTAGCTGACAAGTTTTGGAACAGCTTTCTACTCCACTACCTACCGTCTCTACAGACCCGCCAGAAGTGGGTAAAAGAGAGAGACAATTTGACAGAAGGAACAGTCGTCATGATTATCGACCAGTCACTACCCAGAGCTATGTGGCCGGCTGGCCGCGTAAGCAAAGTGATCACCGGTGCCGATGGCAAGGTGCTCGTCCAAGGGCGAACTTACACACGACCCGTGGCGAGGCTAATAGAACTGCCCAGACTCCCAGACACTATCGATGACGACCATGACCCCACGACTTTGTGAGTTGACTGACCCTTACAGCGGACCTTGAGTGGTAGACAGCGCGGTTAATCTGTCTCTGCTTAGCTAATTAGGTGGGACTAATTAGGGGGCGGCTGTTGTGAAGGATCAGATTAAACCGAATATATATATTTATTTATGGATATATATTTAATAGTATTTGTATATCGTTTGATATCCCTTGTATATTCCTTGTACATATACACTGAATATCCCTTTAGTCTACTAACAGCCCATAATAGTTTCATTCTCTCATTGGACAAGAACTTGGCGCCAGCAGCCAAGCCCCTTGGTTCAAGTTCAATCGTGCCGACGAACATGTCGTTACTAGCCCCGGTTCCGCGTAGGAATACGTCTGGCGAAATACGAATGGTACTATTTGTTCACAGCGCATATATATATGGCGCAAGTAAAGTAGAACTTTCTTTTAGTCCCTTAGCCCTTAGTTCTTTACCCTCCAACCTAGTGGCAAGACGTTAAGCCTCACCCACGATACACGTGTGGTGCAGTATGGTCAACTTGGCCTCAGAATGGCATTGAGACATCGTGTGGATTAATAGTTGAATTGTCATAGTTTGGCACTATACCGTCGAGTGGGACGTATTTCTATTAAGTTAATAATAGTCTATTATGTATGGTGCATCGTTCGGTTAGAGTTATAAAGTGAGCAGTACCCCCATCGTTTCCTCGCGTTATCTAGAGTCTTAACCAGGCTGGGCAGACCACGTGTGGTGCTTTCATCCGAGGAGTTCTGGGCTAGGACGAGTGGACCTGCACATTGGATTACCTTACCCGGACGACGGCGAGCCCTACACGGCTTGGATTATCTACTTGCTTTGGGTGCTTTGATTTATGCCATGGATAACAGCCAACACTGGTGAGTGTTGGAACTACCCCCCGAGAGGAGTCTAGGTGAGACGGCGCTCTACCCCGAGTGAGGTCGCCTCACGTCTCTTCGTTGTGGACCGGCAGCTACCGTCTACAAGAGGGCCCAACTGTATTCATCTGTGGACCAAGGTTCTGTGGGCACCGTGTTCAGCACTCTGAATTCTCCCAAGAAATTGTTGGCCAGATGGGATATCGCCAGCGGCTCTCCTAACCCCCCCCCCCTACTGACTTACAACCAGCGGGACCCCCTTTAGTGTATCCAGCTATAATTATTAAGTACCATCGCTATATTTCCCTAAAGAACCAGGTTGTATACTTGCTTCCTGCGTAACCAGAGATTGGACATTCAATGTTGATTTGCCTACGAATACTCATTTGCCTTACAAGTGCATTCAAATCATAAATGTCATTAAGTGAACGTTGTATATACCCTTTGCTATATATTAAATATTCGATTTATACATTTGTGTGGACTTGGTTTCATGGTGGGAAAGTGTTCATCATATCTATATCATGTACTGTGTGGCCAGTAGTTAAAGTACATAAAGCGGTAGTGGTTTAATGATACCATACTTATCAATACAGTCAGGGAATTGTACCCCTCAGTTACAGGGGTCGTAACAGTTACTAACAACGAATCAGCTGTTGATATTATGCGCCATCAGTAGACAACGTATCATGTATTAAACTAGAGTTAATGGTTTAATGCTTCAGTCACAGTGACGTTGAAAGAGCAGCTGTCACGAACCTCTTTCATTTCTTTATGGAGATCCACGTTGGCACTGCTCTGTAACACCGCTTGCAAATAGCATTGGGGCATCTTTATCTTGTCCTTCGTTGTTTACTTCAAACCCGAAGTACCTCCAAACAGCACTTCTGCTGTTTTCTTTATCCACAAGCACAAGTTGCGGAGGCTCTGCATTTGCCATCTTCAGCTAAAATGTTTGTTTACAAACTGAAGACGGCTCTGTGAGGGGGAGGGCTGGACTCGGAGGAGGCGGAGGGGCAAGCGTGCTCTGAACAGCGTGTCAACAACTTGCGGTAGAACACTCGCCAGCTGGTACCGATACTGCAGAAAATATCGGTATTTCGGGAAATGAGTATCGAAACCATTTTAAATATTCAGTATCGATATGTATCGATACTTCGATATTTTTGACAACACTACTGTCTACCACCGCAGAGACAGTGGGATCGAATCCAACTGCCAGCGGTACCTCCGGCTTGGTCAACCGTCCGTGCTGCTGACACAATTGGCAGTGTCAGTGGGTGGGAAGCCGGTGAGGGTGGGTCCTGGTTGTTGTAAACAGCGACTCCTACAGGGCGGTCGGGGCGCCTGCACAGCAAGGGCAGGATCTGGGTGAGGTAGTGTGATCCTTCTTAGTAGTGTGATGTCTTTTATTGAGGGTAAATTAGATCCCCTTCAATTCGCATATCAGCCAGGTAAAGGGGTGGAGGATGCTATGCTCTTCATCTTGGACATTGTGTACAAACACCTGGAAACACCTGGAGCTCATGCTAGACTTTTATTTGCAGATTTCTCTTCTGCTTTTAATAAAATGCAGCCCCACATTTTAATTGAGAGGCTTGACTCTTATTTGAATCTCCCACACCAGCTTCTTGTGCTGATTCTAAATGTCCTCACTGAGAGGGTCCAGCAGGTCTTTGTCCATGGGCAGATGTCCAACATGTCGATCTCCAACACTGGCTCCCCCCAAGGTTGCATTTTGTCTCCCCTCTTATTTATTATGTACACGGACAGCTGCAGATCGCTTCATGACCAAAGGCACCTGGTTACTTTTTCAGATGACACTGTCCTTGTATCCCTACTGCAGCGCAATTACTTGGACCTCAATGTCTCTATGACTAAGGACATGATAATTGACTTCAGACACAACTCCGATCATCAAGCCAGTGTAGCTAGTGTAATTCACCATGAGGACGTCCAGATTGTTGAATCGTACAAATACCTGGGAACTGTGTTTGACTGTAAACTGAAGTTCAACGTAAATACAGAGTCCATTGTCAAAAAAGGTCAGCAGAGGATCTACCTGCTGAGAAAGCTGAACTTGTTTAATGTTAGTGCGAAGATCCTGAGCACTTTTTATAGTTATTTTATTGAAAGCATCTTAACTTTTTCTTTTATCTGCTGGTTCAGTGGCCTATCTATTAAAGATAGGAACAGCCTACAGCATAGGTGTCAAACTCACGGCCCGCGGGCCAAATCCGGCCCGCCACGTCATTTGATGTGGCCCCCCAAGAGCTTAGGTAATTTTTTTTTTTTATTTTTTTTTTACATTAATATTGGGTTAAAAAATAGCAGTGTTAAAATAATTGTGGGTTAATGCGTTAATAAAGCTTTAACTTTGACAGCCTTAGTTATTACACATTCTTACACATACATGTATGTTGAACATCTGAGGTAACAAAGGAAAAAAGCCAAAAGCACTTACTCCTCAGACATTCTTTGACAATTTTACAGCCCAAAATACAAAAAAGATCCAGGCGGAATAGGTAACAAAGGGTTGAAGAAATATTGTCTGAACCAGGGTTTCCGTTAGAAAAAATTGTTGCCGGCCTCAGTGTCCGGTCAAATGAGAGACATTCCGGTCAGAGTTTATTGAGCTTAAAAACAATTGATAGGCAAAAGAATGACAACAAAACAAAAGAATGACATCATCAAGGCATGTAGATTTATAATATTTTTACTTAAAACTAGGCTACTTTTGCGTATAAAGTCATTATATTCCAAATAAAATAAGTCCCGAGACTCGTGCAGCTGCCGACTTTAAATCAAATAGGTGTCTGTGGGAAGTCGCCCGACATTAATAAACAACAGTCTGTTATAATCACATTTTTATGAGCTAACGAATTCCGTTATATTGGACATTTGTATTAATTATATCAAGCGAAGAACTGAGAAATTTGGCAGAGAGAGACGGCAACATTATCGTGGGTCTGCGTGACGACTCTCTCTCTCTCCACCTCCCAATGACTTATTTGCAAGAGTATGGCGCTGCAGAGCAGCAGATTCAGCTGTTATTGGCTCTTTTCTGGGAACCGCACAACAGCACCCCCCACCCAACATTGAATTGAAAATGGCTGAATTGGAGTACTGCTGGAGTACTGCATTGTGCTGCTGTTGCTCCGGCTCTGCAGCTTCACAAAAGTTCGCACACCCAGCACTAAGCTCTCGCTGACAACGTCGTTGTCATTATTAGAAGCAACGATGAAACAAATCATGTAATGATTGTTTCGTTCATCGCATAGGCTATTTAATTTTAGCCTATTTTAATACAATTCAAATAATCAAATTGTGCTTAGACTCAGGGAATTATTTTCACCGGACATTAAGACCGGAGAGATTAAATATGTCGGACTTCAACAGATTTTGCCGGTCAAATACCGGTAATTACCGGCTAACGGAAACGCTGGTCTGAACTGTCAGATGCAAACTGGCTGTGTGACATAACCGAGCATCTCGCTCAATTGAATAAGTGTTATGGTTTGTAACCGACCCCAATCGCACAACACAAGACAGGTATGAGAGTAAGCCAAGAACTGGGCATTTATTGAAAACAACAGAAAACGGCACTGTCCCTGGCTAAGGGGAAGGCTAAGGGAAGGCTAACGGACTGGGCCAGGGCAAGGGACAAGGCAGGAACAGGGAGGACTAGGAGGACTGGACAGGGAGGACTAGGAGGACTGGACAAGGAGGACTAGGAGGACTAGAAGGACTGGACAGGGAGGACTAGGAGGACTAGAGAGGGGAAACAGGGACTGAGGCCCGCGGAGGCGGGCTGGGGACAGGGAGGACTAGGAGGACTAGAAGGACTGGACAGGGAGGACTAGGAGGACTAGAATGGGGAAACAGGGACAGAGGCCCGCGGAGGCGGGCTGGGGACAGGGAGGACTAGGAGGACAGGACAGGGATGACTAGGAGGACTAGGAGGAACTGGACAGGGACAGAGAGAAACAGAGTCAAGGCCTTGGACAGGGCGAGGGCTGGAGCTGCTTACAGGGAGGAGTAGGAGCGCGCAGGCTAGACGTCTGGAGGAGAGCGCATCTGGCGCGGAGGTCTGAGTGGTGCGCGTCTGCTTGGAGTACGCGCCGGTACGGAGAGCGCATCTGGCGCGGAGGTCTGAGTGGTGCGCGTCTGCTTGGAGTACGCGCCGGTACGGAGAGCGCATCTGGCGCGGAGGTCTGAGTGGTGCGCGTCTGCTTTGAGTATGCGCCGGTACGGAGAGCGCATCTGGCTCGGAGGTCTGGATGCGCGTCTGGATGCTTGTCTGGAGTGAAGAGCGCGTCTGGAGTGAAGAGCGCGTCTGGCTCGGAGGTCTGGATGCGCGTCTGGATGCGCGTCTGGAGTGAAGAGCGCGTCTGGCTCGGAGGTCTGGATGCGCGTCTGGATGCGCGTCTGGAGTGAAGAGCGCGTCTGGCTCGGAGGTCTGGATGCGCGTCTGGATGCGCGTCTGGAGTGAAGAGCGCGTCTGGCTCGGAGGTCTGGAGTGGAACACTGGAATACCTCCCGTAGAGGTTTAGAGAGCGCAGTACAGTGTCTCCCTCCAGGCAAACGGCGACAGGAGGCGAAGGCTTGAGCGCATCTCACGCCGGAGATGAAAACAGCATAAAGACAGAAACATAAACTCCCGTAGGAGCCTACAGACAGAGAACCTCCCGTAGGGGTCTTGGTGATAGAGATATGATACGGAACGACCCGACCAGGACTGAGGGGAAGAGCGAGGTACTTAAAGCCCACAGGGGTGCTAATTAGAATACACATCAGGTGCGTGATGGTAATTGATACTCGAACTAGAAGTGTGTGTTCGGCACCAGACCAATCAAACACATAATGACAGGTAGTCCAAGGGTGTGGCTGCTGAAGAGCAAACGAGAGTAAACGAACGCGAGGGTGGGGGCTAGTGAGGTGAGGAGACAGGGAATTAAAGGTCAAGGGAAAGGCGAACCTCACAGTACTCCCCCCTCCACGGGAGCCACCGGGCGACCCAAAAATACAGACAGAGTGGCAGGGGACAAAACAAGGCAACAAACAAAAAGTACCGGGCCATGCTAGCTGTACTGCTACATTAACATAGAGGCTGCGCTAGCTGCCGGAGCTAGGCTAGCAGACAGGGCTGGAACAGGGGCACTGGAGAGGGGAACAGGGAAGGGGCTAGCAGAGGGAAAGGGTAGCTGCCAGGGCACTGATAGCTACAGGGCCCATGCTAGCTGTACTGCTACATTAACATAGAGGCTGCGCTAGCTGCCGGAGCTAGGCTGGCAGACAGGGCTGGACCAGCATGAGAGAACAAGCTAGCTGGAAGGACAGTCCTAGCTGTGGGGAACTGACCTTGCTAGCTGAAGGGGCAGTCCTAGCAGTGGGGAAAACTGACCTTGCTAGCTGAAAGGGCAGTCCTAGCAGTGGGAAAACTGACCTTGCTAGCTGAAAGGGCAGTCCTAGCAGTGGGAAAAAACTGACCTTGCTAGCTGAAAGGGCAGTCCTAGCAGTGGGAGAAAACTGACCTTGCTAGCTGAAAGGGCAGTCCTAGCAGTGGGAAAAAACTGACCTTGCTAGCTGAAAGGGCAGTCCTAGCAGTGGGAGAAAACTGACCTTGCTAGCTGAAAGGGCAGTCCTAGCAGTGGGAAAACTACACGAAAAGTGGAGGCCATGCAGAGGGACCGGGTTAGCTGCCTGGGCATGGCTAGCTACAGGGCCTATGCTAGCTGCAAGGGCTGCATTAACATAGAGGCTGTGCTAACAGCCGGGGCTAAGCTAGCAGACTGGGGCCATGCAGAGGGACTGGGTTAGCTGCCTGGGCATGGCTAGCTACAGGGCCTATGCCAGCAGCAAGGCTGCATCAACATAGAGGCTGTGCTAGCAGCCGGGGCTAAGCTAGCAGACTGGGGCCATGCTGGTAGTAGAGGCCTAACAAGCCGCAGGGGAGCTAACGAGGCTAACAAGGAAGCAAACAGGGGAGTCAACAGGCTAACAGGGGAGCTAACAGGGGAGACTAACAAGCTAACGGGGGAGCTAACAGGGCTAACAGGGAAGCTAACAGGGCTAACAGGGGAGCTAACAGGGAAGCTAACAGGGAAGCTAACAGGGGAGACTAACAGGCTAAACAGGGGAGCTGACAGGGAAGCTAACAGGGGAGTCAACAGGGGAACTAACAGGGGAACTAGAGGGAACACAAAAAAAAAAGGCAAACTCAACATACACCGTCTGTGCTGGCTGGGGTCGTCGACTGGTCGGGTCGTACTGTTATGGTTTGTAACCGACCCCAATCGCACAACACAAGACAGGTATGAGAGTAAGCCAGGCACTGGGCATTTATTGAAAACAACAGAAAACGGCACTGTCCCTTTAAGGGAGAACACAAATTACAGGAAAACATGAACTTGGGAAAATAGGCACAGTGCCTTTAAGAGGCGAGCTGGCTAAGGGGAAGGCTAAGGGAAGGCTAACGGACTGGGCCAGGGCAAGGGACAAGGCAGGAACAGGGAGGACTAGGAGGACTGGACAGGGAGGACTAGGAGGACTGGACAAGGAGGACTAGGAGGACTAGAAGGACTGGACAGGGAGGACTAGGAGGACTAGAGAGGGGAAACAGGGACTGAGGCCCGCGGAGGCGGGCTGGGGACAGGGAGGACTAGGAGGACTAGAAGGACTGGACAGGGAGGACTAGGAGGACTAGAATGGGGAAACAGGGACAGAGGCCCGCGGAGGCGGTCTGGGGACAGGGAGGACTAGGAGGACAGGACAGGGATGACTAGGAGGACTAGGAGGAACTGGACAGGGACAGAGAGAAACAGAGTCAAGGCCTTGGACAGGGCGAGGGCTGGAGCTGCTTACAGGGAGGAGTAGGAGCGCGCAGGCTAGACGTCTGGAGGAGAGCGCATCTGGCGCGGAGGTCTGAGTGGTGCGCGTCTGCTTGGAGTACGCGCCGGTACGGAGAGCGCATCTGGCGCGGAGGTCTGAGTGGTGCGCGTCTGCTTGGAGTACGCGCCGGTACGGAGAGCGCATCTGGCGCGGAGGTCTGAGTGGTGCGCGTCTGCTTGGAGTACGCGCCGGTACGGAGAGCGCATCTGGCGTGGAGGTCTGAGTGGTGCGCGTCTGCTTGGAGTAGGCGCCGGTACGGAGAGCGCATCTGGCGCGGAGGTCTGAGTGGTGCGCGTCTGCTTGGAGTACGCGCCGGTACGGAGAGCGCATCTGGCGCGGAGGTCTGAGTGGTGCGCGTCTGCTTTGAGTATGCGCCGGTACGGAGAGCGCATCTGGCTCGGAGGTCTGGATGCGCGTCTGGATGCGCGTCTGGAGTGAAGAGCGCGTCTGGAGTGAAGAGCGCGTCTGGCTCGGAGGTCTGGATGCGCGTCTGGATGCGCGTCTGGAGTGAAGAGCGCGTCTGGCTCGGAGGTCTGGATGCGCGTCTGGATGCGCGTCTGGAGTGAAGAGCGCGTCTGGCTCCGAGGTCTGGATGCGCGTCTGGATGCGCGTCTGGAGTGAAGAGCGCGTCTGGCTCGGAGGTCTGGAGTGGAACACTGGAATACCTCCCGTAGAGGTTTAGAGAGCGCAGTACAGTGTCTCCCTCCAGTCAAACGGCGACAGGAGGCGAAGGCTTGAGCGCATCTCACGCCGGAGATGAAAACAGCATAAAGACAGAAACAGAAACTCCCGTAGGAGCCTACAGACAGAGAACCTCCCGTAGGGGTCTTGGTGATAGAGATATGATACGGAACGACCCGACCAGGACTGAGGGGAAGAGCGAGGTACTTAAAGCCCACAGGGGTGCTAATTAGAATACACATCAGGTGCGTGATGGTAATTGATACTCAAACTAGAAGTGTGTGTTCGGCACCAGACCAATCAAACACATAATGACAGGTAGTCCAAGGGTGTGGCTGCTGAAGAGCAAACGAGAGTAAACGAACGCGAGGGTGGGGGCTAGTGAGGTGAGGAGACAGGGAATTAAAGGTCAAGGGAAAGGCGAACCTCACAATAAGAAGCTGTAGGGACGCAAACAAGTCCCACCCAAAACTTGACCAATATAGTTGTGAACTGAGACAACCCTTATTTTGTTATTTTTGAGTACAGTTACAGTTGTGTGTTCATGCAGACACATAATAGCAATTTCATTACGAATTGAAAATGGGGGACCCTGATGTAAACAAGTCGAAAGTCTTTCTCTGGTCTGCATCCCCTTAACAATTGTGTGTATTGAGCTGTACTGTACTGTACCCATTCTGCAATCTGTTAATTAAAGTTAATTAAACTATCTTCCATTAGTTGGATGTATGGCCTCTGCAAGGTTGTGTGCAGCCATTTGTTTTTGTAACATCTGCTACATCTGTCCCACGTGTTCTTTGCAGCTCACAGTTGTTAGTTCTGCCCCTCTTGACTGTGACAAAAAGGTTTTGAACAAACTTACATTTACATTTACATTTAGTCATTTAGCTGACGGTTTTATCCAAAGCGACTTACAAGTTCTGTACGACAAGCCATCAGGAAGGGCACAACTCTATCAGCTGAGTAACAATGTTCATCAAAGTGTTGAGTGCTATTGATGATATTCTTCTTTGTTATTTACTTGAATGGTTTGATCATTGATTGGTGGAGTAATATGGAGTTCTGATAAACTAAAATTATTTGTTAAAATAACATAAGCTAACATATATTTTTACATGTATAACTTGAATAAGTAATAAATACAGAAACACCATGTTTAACAATATGTAAATGTGTAGCTACATTTATTTTACATTACATTAACATTTATACGGTCTTTGGCCCTTTGAGGGCAACCATAATGCTGATGTGGCCCTCTGTGAAAATGAGTTTGACACCCCTGGCCTACAGTATATTGTGAAAGTGTGCTCCAAAATAATTGGAGTAAAACAGAGAGAGACCTATGTTCTCTCTGGACGGACAAGGTGGTCAAGAAGGGGACGAGCATCACAAATCAACCTCTCCACGCTCTCTCTCAGCGGTTTTCACTGTTGCCTTCTGGCCGCCGTTATGATGTTCCACCAAGTAGGACCAACCGTTACGCCAAATCTTTTGTCCCCTCGGCTATCAGACTTTTAAACACAGACAGTAGTCATTTTAAGTAGCCTTTTACACTTAGTTGTCTGTTTTTACTTTTACTTTTACTGGATTGTGTATTACATGGAATGTTGTTGTTGCCGTGCTGTCATTGAGATGTTTTGTTTTGTTGTTTGTTGTTTTTGTTATTTGTTACCTGTGAAGCTACAAATATGAATTGCCCCACGCGGGATCAATAAAGTTGTCTGAATCTGAATCTGAAACCTTCCACACGATTACACTCTCCCAGTGAGAGTCCGCGCTGCCAGGTGAAAAGAAGTGGTGGGCTGGGTACACATGTGCCAGGTAGGGGATTGGGAATTGGCATAACGACTAACATTGGGAGGGGAGAAAAAACGGAAAAAAGGAGGGGGAAAAAGATAAAAAAAAATAAAATAATGAGATTTAGAAAGAAAATAATATATATATATATACACTATACAGTATATATTTCTATTTATATATATATATATATATATATATATATATAGGACCTTTAATTGGAGTTTTGCCGACTCAGTGCTCAGAAGAGGGATTATAGGATAGGTATGGTGGAATTATACGATAGTTATGGTGGGAGAGTACAGTATGTATGGTTAGATAGTGTCTTTATAGGATAGGTGTGGTGGGATTATAGGATAGGCATGGTGGGATTATAGGATAGGTATGGTGGGAGAGTACAGTATGTATGGTTAGACAGTGTCTTTATATAGGATTGGTATGGTGGGAGAGTACAGTATATATAGGTTAGACAGTGTCTTTATAGGATAGGTATGGTGGTAGAGTACAGTACAGTATATATGGTTAGACAGTGTCTTTATAGGATAGGTATGGTGGTAGAGTACAGTACAGTATATATGGTTAGACAGTGTCTTTATAGGATAGGTATGGTGGGAGAGTACAGTACAGTATGTATGGTTAGACAGTGTCTTTATAGGATTGGTATGGTGGGAGAGTACAGTATGTATGGTTAGACAGTGTTTTTATTGTCTTCCCAGCAGATCTGCTCTTGTCAGATTAAGATTATGGCGTTGGTTCCATTGGAACAAGGAGGCCTTATCGGCCTCGGGCTGTTATCTGAAGCAGCGAGGTGACTGACTGCCAATCTCACATCTTCTCAAAACTCTCACAGAAACCTGATTACGTTCCTCGCCCCCGCTGTCGAAGGGATGGAGAGAGAGAGGGGGGAGGGAGGGAGGGATAGAGAGAGGGGGAGAGAGAGGGGGAGAAAGAGACAGAGAGAGGGAGAGAGAGAGAGAGAGAGAGAGAGAGAGAGAGAGAGAGAGAGAGAGAGAGAGAGAGAGAGAGAGAGAGAGAGAGAGAGAGAGAGAGAGAGCGCGAGAGAGAGAGAGAGAGAGGGAGAAAGGGAGAGAGGGAGAAAGGGAGAGAGGGAGAGGGAGAGAGACAGAGAGAGACGTCAGGTTTAAAGAAACTCTGCATACTCTGATGTGTAATATTATATTACATAATATAGTGTAAGATAAGATCACCTAATACCTTTAAAGTTTAAACATATCTGTTGTTTACACATCATGCCGGATATCATTTTAAACAGTGGATCGCACGCTAAATATCTGCAAGTCTTCACTCATAATTCAGTCATAATTTATTACATATCAAGTCAAGTGTTCCCTTTATTAATCCCCTTCGGGAAATTCAGGCATCATAGCAGCATTGGGGGGTACAGGCAGGTAATAAACATGGAACATAGTGATAGAGATATAGTGTAACACTGTCTAATATCTTTTTTTTATATCCACTTTTTCTCCTCTTTTTTTTATTTTTCTCCTATCCCAATTTAGCCGTGCCAATTCTCCCCTCCCCTGTCTTGAACGTTGCTTGCATATGCCCCCCACTGGCCGGTTGTAGGGAGGACAGAAGCCTTGCATCACAGGTCCCCTCCGGTACACAAGGAGGCAGCCTGATCTTTTCACCTGCCAGCGCGGACTCTCATTGGCGAGGTGTAACGTGCGGCGTGGCTCAGGGGTAGTGCGGGGCGTCCAATGATCGAAGGGTTGGTGGTTCGAATCCCGCTCAAGCCCATGTCCATCCCATTGCCGTTGTGTCCTTGGGCAAGACACTTAACCTACTTGCCTCGTATGAATGTGTATGCATGTGAATGAATGTTGGTGGTGGTCGGAGGGGCCGTAGGCGTTGATTATTCGCCACGCTTCCGTGAGTCTGCCTCAGGGCAGCTCTGGCTGCAATTGTAGCTTACCACCACCGGTATGACTGTGTATGAACGAATAATGGACTCTGTGAAGCGCTCTGAGTCAGAGCAACAGTCAGTCAGAGAAGAGCGCTATATAAATCCAATCTATTATTATTATTATTACTACCCCTGCCATTTCCTGTCTCTGCTGTGCAGGCGCCCCAACCGACCTGTAGGAGTTGCTGTTCACAACGTCCAGATTACCACCCATCGACTTCCACCCGCTAACTCTGCCAATTGAGTTAGTATGACGGCCGGCCCAAGCCGGAGGCAACGCCGACAGCCGGATTCGAACCCGGTGTCTCTTGCGTTGGTGACGAGCGCAATGTCCGCTGCACCACTCAGCCGCCTAAAAGATCTGATAAAGTTTTATGATGTGGATCACACACTGAGTAAACTACAAGTCCTCCTAGTCTCTAGTCCATGACTATCATTCATTCTGCCCTACTGTTGCAAACTCAAAGATTCATATCCCCCCGAGGGGGAGAAAAAGTCCCATGACAAGTCTTCGACGTCGAAAAACATCTCGCTCGCAACGCGCTTTGAGGAGCTCCGACGGCCCTGACGTTGTCCCCCGAAACAGCACTCAGATTACCTCAAATTACCTTCTCTCTCTCTCAACAAGTGAAGGGTCTCGGACCTGTGGATGTTTGCTCTCTCATCAATCACCCCGCTTGCGCCTCCCCTTGTCATTGAAGTGGCAAACAGTAGCCACCACTTCAGACGGCTAACAGAGCGAATGGCCCCCCGACGACGATGTTCTCAGGTCAGTGAGTGTAGCACTCTCTGACACTCAGCCTTGTTCATTTTCATTACGTGTGAATGGTTCCTTTGTCGTCTTTTCAATGGGCTGTTATTTATAGGTACACACGCCACAGAGTTGCTGGGCTTTTTTACGTCCCATTTAACATGTGCGGCTGGCTTCAGTTCAGGGCTTCTACACTCCTGACTTTAAAGCGAAACCAGGTCATTTTGAGAGGAAAGAATTACCTCTACAGTAACTAGTTGCAAACACTTGAATGTTGTTCATAATCTCAACACATTCCAAGAATTACCCACTTTGAAACAAAGTGAACCAACGTTGCTCTTAGCGGAAGCTTATTTATAAATTTTGTATCCACTTTTTCTCCTTATTTTTCTCCCATCCCAATTTCGAGTTTCCAATTCTCCCCTCCCCTGTCTTGAACGTTGCTCGACTATGCCCCCCACTGGCCGGTTGTAGGGAGGATAGAAGCCTTGCATCACGTGTCCCCTCCGGTACACGAGGAGGCAGCCTATCACATCTTTTCACCTGCCAGCGCGGACTCTCATTGGCGAGGTGTATCGTGTGGGAGGCTCACACTACCCCCGATACTTCCTGTCTCTGCTGTGCAGGCGTCCCCCAACCGACCTGTAGGAGTCGCTGTCCACAACGTCCAAATCCCCACCCATCGACTTCCACCCGCTAATTCTGCCAATTGAGATAGTATGACGGCTGGCCCAAGCCGGAGGCAATGCTGACACCCGGATTCGAGACCGGAGTCTCTCGCATTGGTGGCGAGCGCAATCTCCACTGCGCCACCCAGCCACCCAAACGGGCAGTTATTTATAGGTACACACGCCACAGAGTTTCTGAGCTTTTACGTCCCATTTAACATGTGCGGCTGACTTCAGTTCGGGGCTTCTAGACTCCTGACTTTAAAGCGGAACCAGATCGTTTTGAGAGTAAAGTATTACCTCTACAGTAAAGGCCCACACATAGTCGGGCGGAACGTACGCGGAACGGACTCTGCAGATGTCCGCGCGCAGGGCCACCTCAGGGGGTGTGCGAGCAGTGCGGTCGCACAGGGCCTCGCGGGAAGGGGGGCCTCGCACAAAAAAATTATTTTTATTATTATTTTTTTTATTTATTTATTTATTTATTTTTTATTTTTTTGCGAGGCCCCCCTTCCCGCGAGGCCCTTTTTCATCACAGGCCTAAAATCTAGTTTTGCTTATATGCTTATATATTTCATATTAGACACGTTTGTAGAATGTTCCTGGCTCTGCGGCTCTGCACTATTCTCTATTGGAGCTCTGGGGCTCTGCAGCAGACATACTATTGGTTTCAAGAAGGGAGGGGTTACATCATGTGTACGTCGGCGTGCGTCAGCTGCGTTTGACTATTTCGCGCGTGCAGCTTTGGAGGTTATGCTTAGTTATGCCAGCCAAAACGAAGAGGACGGTCATTCCGCAGATGGACTGAAGATGAAAGTTGTTGCATGTTAGACAGTTCAGTCAGGCTAGCCATCCCGGCTAAAGGCAGGAACAGCTAGTTAGCTTTAGCTACGTTATAATATTGAGTGCTAACGTGTGGTTCAGTCGGGATAGCCATGATGATGTCGGCTAGTAGCTAGCTTAGCTAAAGGCTAACTAGCGTTAGCTAACCTAGAGAGAGCGCGTGCAGCATTGTTATGCCAAGATGAAGAGGACGGTCATTCGGCAGATGAACTTCGTCAACTCCACGCGATTGTCTCCATCCTCTTGGACGTTTGGTGAGTTTTTAATGCACTCTATTCTATTCCCGCCGTAGGATATATCTCTCTCTCTCTCTCTCTCGGGAGCCAAACGGGCCGGCTAGCTGTTGTAGTAGCTAACGGTGTGTGGCCTGGTGTCAGCACCTGATGCGAGGGAGGTGAGCTTGGTGTTTCATTATGAGAATATCTCCATGCTCAAGTCGGCTATAGTCCGCGAGGGACTTGTTGCCGGCACCGCTATGGTAAACACCACTCTGAAGTGAGACGTGTATTGCCTTCTTTTTCCCTTCCCTCTTCGGATGAGAAGAGGAAAACACAGCGGCTGTCTGAAGTGTTGGCCTGTATTGCTTTTCTCACGTTGTACAGTTTTTCAGTGGTAGCCGCATAGCTTGCTTCTGCGTTAGCTAGTGGTTAGCGATAGCCGGGTTGAGCTAACTGTTAGCCAGTTAGCTGTTTAGCTACGACGTTAGCTGCTCGTTTTCGCTCGGCTGGGAACGTTAGCTTGATGCTATCAGTTAGCCTAGAGTTAGCTGTTAGCTTGTGCTACGACCATTGACATTAGCCGTGAGAATAGCAGGCCCTGGCACTCTGACTACGACATCATCTTTGACAGAAGATGTAGTCGGGCCTGCACCATGACAAGGCTCCGGCCATAGCTTCTTTTTGTCCCGCCAGCGAGAGGCCTTTAGTCAACGTGGAGACCTGTGTTGCGGCTTTTCGCCCTGCGTTCCTTGGTGCAGGTAAGATGTCCATTGGACATTACCCCACTCTTCCTTCCTTCCCCTCCCGAATGTTTTGTTAACACTTTAAGTGCCGAAAACGTGTTTAGGCGTCTTTCCTAGCCATGCTAAAGTTGCCGCGGACGCCCTAACTCGTCTTTAATATCAATATTTTAAAAATCTGTGATCGAAATCATATTTTTCCTCCGCAGCCCTGAGACACAGTGCTGGCCTCCTCTCAACCCTCTAGCGGTTCAAGAGCGCCATCTGGTGGCCGATCGGCAGAAGCGCCAAACAGGAAGTCATGTGGATGAAGTGGTGATCGTCCATATTACTTCCGGGCACTCTCTATAGGTCCCGGGACTCGATCTCGACACAATACATAGCGATCCGTTGCCAATAACTCGATAAACAACATGATTTGGACGTATATACTATTATACAACCTGGAAATAGATCGCGTATTTCTACATCCCATAATAGGAATATTTCAGTTCCACGCTCATCGTCCAACGGCGCGAGGAAGATACGGTAAGATTCAGCGTTATTTTTGAACGTGTTCGATATAAACTGCTCTGATGATCATATCACCCACACTAGATGAATGATATAACGCTGCCCACGGAATTATAAACGATCCCCCGCCCATCCGGTCATCATCAGATGATACGTAGAAACTTCTAGAAGTACGTCCAATTGAAATTTTTGATCTCGCACAGATTCCTACCAAACTGTATTTCATCATCAATATAATGCATTTGGGGCTATAAATCACGTTCTGGAGAAAGCTGCAGAAAGAGATGAAAACATACTTATACTTTAGACCATATTTTACTATGAATATGTGAATGAAAAAGTTTAACGTTGCTACACAATGAACAATACATATAGGACCTTGAATGGGCCCTAATAATGGCAATCTAGCAATAGAATTAAAAAAGTTATATATATAGCCTTAGGCAATCAAAGTGTTAATAACGATGTTTTTTTCCAGGCAAAACATATGTTACTTCACAACATTTGGAGATACGACATGTGCTGTGTGTGAATTGTCTTGGTCGTTTGTGTAGCTTGGGTAGCGTTGGCCAAAGCTGTGTGTGGCCTGGTGTCAGTACCTGGCTACTCTATTTGTAATACTGTGTACATCATTTTGAAGTGTGTGACTAAATTGTGTTGTGGAAATAGTTTGTAATTAGTTTCACCCAGCTGACAGAAACTGGAGGTGTGGCCTTTGTGCATGTGGCTTTTGTAGTTCTGTATCGTATACGCTCTCGCTCGGCATCGCTCTCTGCACTATCTCGCATATGTGCACGCGCACTGAATAAAGACCACAAATGTACCTTTAATCCCAATATTCGTCTGACCACACCCCTATCAGCTTACCCATATAAGCAGGGGTGGGGCCACCCACTCGCCTCCTTCTCGCTTTCACCACAAGGAAGAAGTGCCTCGGTAGATCCCCACACTTGACACCATGATGGAAAGGATTAGGAGCAGCTTTGGGAAACAAGGATACGTTGACATCATATCTTTATTTTCTCTCTCACTATTTTTGAGAAAATACGGCGATATTGTCTTCGTATTGGAGTGTCTGGAAGATGATCATTCTAAAAACCCTCCACCGGTTTTCGTATTGGGAGCACGCCGCTGCATGCTTCTCAACTGCAGTTCCTTGCTGTGTTTGTTGGGGTGAAACCTGTCAGGCCACAGCTGAACTGTCGGACGCGCCGCTGTTGTGAGAAGCGGTGGGTTTCAGGTTGGGTGAGTACTGTTGCTGGCGGGCTTCACTTGTCTGTTAGTGCTATGGGGGCTACTTGACAATGTTTATGGAAACCGGCCCCAGGCTAGGGTCCTTTGTTCAGCCACCTAGGCGACAGAAGGCCTTGGTCTGAAGACCATTGTAGTTTTAACTAGTGGGCCGCGACCATTAACACTGGTGATCCCTGTGTGTTCTGGACGAGTGGATATCTCTCTGTCCCGTGTTTAAGCCCCTTCTTTCATATCCAAATGAGAGTATTCCTTCACGAGGAGATATGTGCATGGATGTGCGATAGCGGCAGATCCATGTTCAAGTCAGCTACACAGGCCAGTTTGGTATTGTGCTGATTCCGTCGGGTGTTGGTAAAATCACAGTTGTAAAGCAGTGTTGACATCTTGTTTCTCTTTTCTCTTAAAAAGTGAGGAGAGGTTCAGAACGGCGGCCTGTCTGGGTGAGTGTTATGTCATTGTTTACATGTTCAGGTGATAGCTGCTTAGCTTACGGTTAGCCAGTCAGCTGTTAGCTGCTGCGTTAGCCTGCTGGGATCGCTGCATGGCCTACTTAGGTTGGGCCTACTGTTAGCCAGTCAGCTGTTAGCTGCGGCGCTAGCATGTCGTGATCACTAGGTAACGTTAGCTTGCTGCTATAGGCCAAGGCCTGGCGCGGGGTAGCTTTAGCTCCTCGCGCGCCGCCGCGAGCTCGCTTCTGGTCGCGTGCGCCGTTAGCTCGGCGTCTCGCGAGCAGGGGCAGTAGCGCCCGAACGGTTGGAGCGGCCGTTAGCTTAATGCTACTCTGTTGAACGTGCTTTGATTTTAACATGTTTTACACTCTTGACTACGACGTCATCCTTGACAGGGGATGTTCGTTGACCCTGCCCTGAGCCTGGACGGCAAGGTTGCGTCAACAAAGAGGACTGTAGTGCGGGTTGGAGCGGCGACGCTGCCCAGTTCGACCAACACAGGAGCGGCTGTGTTGTCTACGGGGTCTTGAGACTGCACTTCGCTGATCTACGTTCCGGGTAGGACAAGGTTTGACCAGACCTTATAACACGTCTTCTGGTTTTACTTTTCTAGATGTTTTGTGAATAACGATGTTTTTCCCAAAACGTGTGTTGCTGCAATGCATTTAGGATACGACGCGAGTTATGTGTGGACTGTTTTTGTCACTGGCAGTTAGCTTCTCCGTGCAAATCGGGTTGTTGTTACAGATGTGAAAATGATCTGGTTGTTGTGTGAGAAATATCATGGTGTTTATATGTACCGTGTACTCACAACTAAGGTAACTAACCTATGAAGCTATGCTTAGTGACAAGTGAGTAAAAGAATGTTCTTTTCTCAGCCTGTGATGACAATGAACAGTGTGTTCACATATTAACAGGTTTTCCTGTTTTAACTGGCCGTATTAAGGGTAAAATAAGAGGATTGTGTTTCCCCCCGGTTCCCTGGTGACTTTTTCATCCTCCTATCAGACATGTTGTGCACTAAATTGTGTTTTTTGTGTGGTAGGGATGCGATGTAACCCTTAGCTTGATTGCTGAGGTTATGCTAAAACTGCTGGAGAAACTTTATTTTCCTAAAAGGAAAAATTGTTTGGTCGCTGTCGTGTGTGCTTAGCAAGGCCTGTGGCCGATACTAATCGAGAATTATGTATTCTCTCATTATGAAAAACGGCGTTCCTCTGTAGAGTGTTTTTGCCATTTTTTGTAGGTGATGATGGGTTGTGTGTGTCATGTGACCTACAACTGGGTTGGACTGGCCACAGAAGCACATGTGTATGTTGGACCGGGGCTCTTAGAGCCCTCTCTATTCTGTGTTTTTTCCTTAGTAAAAATCAGATAGCAGGTTAGCTCATGCGCTGTGTGGAGCTGTCAAACGCTTCATAGAGCTGACTATGTCATATTCTCTTTTTGTCATTACATCGTATCATGGGTGTGGGGTCGTAAAGGGGTGAACTGGTAACCTTTCCTCTCCTCCTTGTTTCTGTCGGTCAGGGGTACACCCCCTGTCCTTCAAGGTTCACGTCACGTGGCGGTTCGGCACGTTACGGGGGGGGGGGGGGGGGGGGAGTTTCCTGGTCCCACGGCCTGGTATATTGGGCGTGTGCACCGCAGGAATTCCCCCGCCATAGAGTACGTCACCGTGCGCGTCTCTGTTGGTAGGACTTCCGTGTGCTGTTCAGGTCCATGTGATGGATCTGTTTCAGGGGGGTGGTCAGGGCTCCTCCTCACCAAGCGCCTATTCGGGCCTTCTGTGAGTTCGGACTCCTTCTTCCATGTGAGGGAGCCTCCATCAGAGTACAGAGCCTTCCTCCTCAGATTGTCAAAGTGAGTGTACCCTCTGGAAGGTGTCCTATTCTATTGTATATGTATTCGATTCAATTCGATTATTGAGTGTGTATGGGTTCAGTGCCTCTTCCCCGGAGAGCCCTAAAACCAATTTTTTACATGGCTCAAGGTGCAATATATTCTTTTCAATCTGTACAGCTCGCGTGGGAAGTCTCTCTGGGGATCCCCGTCTCCTTCCTATGGGAGGGTGGTGGGATGTAAAAATGTGAAAAATGTTTTACCCCTGGCTGTGTAGACTGGGATACATACTGTTGATGCTTCCTTCTTTTCTATTCAAAAAGTGTTGGAGTTAGGAAGTGTCACACCCCTCTTGTCGTTCCCCTGGGCGCCTTGGGGATTCAATGACAGGTCTAAATAGCCTGTTCATTGATGGGGGTGTGTCCCGACGCACGTATAGTGCTAGCTCGCTGTAAACAGGCGACTGACTGGCACGCCTTGGTTGCTTGTGGTTGAAACGGCGTTTTTATAAAGCAACTGAGATGGGGGTTTTTTCCTCTTCCGACGACCAAATCCCACGACCTGGGTTGGTTTTTCGACGGATTCTCGTTCATGTCTGGGGGATGATGACGGGATGGAACTGAACATATGTAGAGGGGTCTCACGCCCTTGGGGTGGGCCACCAGGCGCGGTTCGGCCGAACGTCTGGGTGGCGCCTTCTTTTCATGTTAGGATCGACACGCATATCTGCCCTTTCTCCTGGAGTAGGCATGTCGGCGTGGTTGGGCACGGGACTGGTTCTGGTCACGCTGGTCCGGATCAGTTGAACCCGTTGTCCGCCGGGGATGCAGATCTGCTGTTCTGGTACCCTGAGGGACTTGGGCTTTTTTCAGGGGGAAAAATGCCAGGTCGGTCCGGGTGTCACAGGGTTAGGCGCTATGGAGACCCTGGTTGGGTACGTTTTTACTCAGCACTGTCGTAATGGCTTACGGCCATGCCAACCTGTACACGCTCGATCTCGTCGGATCTCGGCCGCTACACAGGTTGGTCCTGGTTAGTACTTGGTTGGGAGACCGCCTGGGAATACCAAGTACGGTGTGCTTAGGGGCTGGTTCTCCATTCTTTTTCGCTCCTCTCTCACGCATGGCGAAGAGGGGCCTGTTGGGGTGGTCTCGCCAGGCCCGGTCCGAGGTAATGTTCGTCGACCCGTAGGCCTGGGTTAACCCTTTTTTGAAAACTGAGACACTTGTACTGCGGTATAGCCGGTGTATACCCGCAGGTGTGTTTTGGAGTTTTTTCTTGAGGGGTTATAGGAACAACCGCCGCATTGGGTAACGCCGAGGTGGTTGATTCCCTGGTGTGTTGGAGCAGTGTCGACTCTCGGGTTCACCGGTTGAGGGTGCCCCTGCACGTTCATGACGTCTGCCAATCGTGTCAGCCTTCTCTGCCTCAACCCCTCTGGGTGGGGGTTTTTAAATGGAGGCTTGGTCATGCAACAACGCCAGCATACGCCCCTTCCGCCGGGGCGGCTGTGTTCAGCTGTCCCCTCTGGCGCCTGTCTCGTCCGCAGTCTCCAGGCTAGGGTTAACAGCCTGTTGCCTGGTTTTTCCCCGGTGCGCTGCCTGCTTCCGTTGGTTAACCTTTTTTGTGTGCTTACGGCCATGCTGACTGCCTGTTCTGCAGGGTCAGTGTGCCAGGCGGTGTACTATTGGGGGGACAGGGCCCGCTCGGCTTACGGCCATACCAACCTGAACACGCCCGATCTCGTCCGATCTCGGAAGCTAAGCGGGTTCTGGCCTGGTTAGTACTTGGATGGGATACCGCCTGGGAATACCAGGTGCAGTAACTGAGGGGCCTTTGTCCGAATACGCTGGCGATGTGGGGGGCGGGGCACTACGTGCCCACCTGGTGGGGTCTTGATGCTGGCATCATGGACTTCTCCGGGCCCCCATTCCAGGGAGTCCAGTCCTTTTGGTGGGTCTGGGTCTTCCTTCGCGCTCCGCTGCTACGGCCTTGCCACGGGGTTGGGTTTGCCCTTGACCCCGTGATTCTGGGGGCAGTAACGAGGTTGTTCCTCCGTTTGTTCCCGGGTGGCATGCGGGTTGTGCGTGTGTGTAGTCGTGGGGTCAAGCCACGGTCTGCTCACCCTGTGCGTTGAGTTGCTTGAGTGCCTCTTCGCACGGTCGGGTCCGTCGCCTTCCCGTGAAGCCCCTAATAGGGGGGGTGCCCTCCATTAGGGTGGGTCGGGGGGGCTCGGCCCTCCCTGTTCTGATGGTTGTGGGGGGCTGTCAGCGGGGTGTATTTGTCGACCGTTGGCTCTCGCTCGGCCTCCCTTGTGCAGAGAGCGATGCCGAGCGAGAGCGTATACGATACAGAACGTTAGGTTATGACTATAACCAAGTTCTGTTAGTATAGCGACGCTCTGCATCCGACGCCGCTGCAGCCTTTGACCTCGCCTTGTGGCGAAAGCTTGGGAAGGAGGCGAGTGGGTGGCCCCACCCCTGCTTATATGGGTAAGCTGATAGGGGTGTGGTCAGACGAATATTGGGATTAAAGGTACATTTGTGGTCTTTATTCAGTGCGCGTGCACATATGCGAGATAGTGCAGAGAGCGATGCCGAGCGTCGCTATACTAACAGAACTTGGTTATAGTCATAACCTAACGTTAAGTGGGCACTTGTGACAGTTTTTTTGGTTAAATACCAGCTTTTTCTCTGTTGGAATCATTCTGATGACAACAGCAGAAAAGGTAGGATCTTTTAACTAAATAATACTGTGTACATCATTTTGAAGTGTGTGACTAAATTGTGTTGTGGAAATAGTTTGTAATTAGTTTCACCCAGCTGACAGAAACTGGAGGTGTGGCCTTTGTGCATGTGGCTTTTGTAGTTAAGTGGGCACTTGTGACAGTTTCTTTGGTTAAATACCAGCTTTTTCTCTGTTGGAATCATTCTGATGACAACAGCAGAGAGGGTAGGATCTTTTAACTGAATAATACTGTGTACATCATTTTGAAGTGTGTGACTAAATTGTGTTGTGGAAATAGTTTGTAATTAGTTTCACCCAGCTGACAGAAACTGGAGGTGTGGCCTTTGTGCATGTGGCTTTTGTAGTTAAGTGGGCACTTGTGACAGTTTTTTTGGTTAAATACCAGCTTTTTCTCTGTTGGAATCATTCTGATGACAACAGCAGAGAGGGTAGGATCTTTTAACTGAATAATACTGTGTACATCATTTTGAAGTGTGTGACTAAATTGTGTTGTGGAAATAGTTTGTAATTAGTTTCACCCAGCTGACAGAAACTGGAGGTGTCACTCATCAGTAATTAGTGATAGTGATTTAAAGATTTGCTGGCTTAGCATCAGCGAAGCGTCGAGAAACGAAAGAGGAGTTTTCCTGGAGTTATCCGAGGAGGGATCCACCGATCCACCCAGTGCTAAGCACACCATAATCCTATATTTCCCTCCCATTCTGCTATTTCCCTACTATCTCGCTTCCTCCCTACAACCTTCTCCCTGCCACTCTTGACACCACAATGTGCCTCATACCTATATCCACAATCTGCTCCTCCAGAACTGACTCTACCCATCCACGCCAGTTTGCTAGCAACCCGCCAAATCTCTCCTACCCTCCTACAGCCACTAATACACCTGTCACAGTATGGGGAGGCTTATGTAATTGTCAATCAGCAGTCAAGAAAGCTGACTTCATTACTGCCTACGCCCATAGTCTAAATCTGCAGCTCCTGGCTCTAACTGAGACCTGGATAACTCCCAATAACTCATCAACACCTGCAGCATTATCTACAAACTATAACTTCACTCACACACCTCGACCCTCCAGACGGGGTGGAGGCACTGGCCTCATGACATCTCCTTCATGGGCTACAAACCTAACACAACTCCCAGAACTGTCACTCTCCTCCCTCGAATATCATGCAATATCTGTCTCTAATCCTTTCAATCTCACCATTGTTACACTCTATCGCCCTCCAGGTCCCCTCGATCACTTCATAGATGAGCTGGACATGCTTCTAAGCTCCTTACCGGAAGATGGTACCCCGCTCCTTCTATTGGGCGACTTCAACCTGCCTGACTCATCTCAGTCGGTCCCAGTGGTCTCCCTCCTACAACAATTTGACCTGACTCCCACTGCCATGCCTCCCACCCACAAAGCAGGCAACTCCTTGGATCTCATATTTTCCCGTAACTCCAGCATCATTAACACCACGGTAACTCCCCTACATGTATCTGACCATTCCTTCATATCCTTCTCACTAACTCTCATGCTTAACCGAAAGGTCTTCACCCCAACTCAAACCGTCTCATTCAGACGTAACCTGGCCTCCCTATCCCCCTCCACCCTCTCCTCTGACATAATATCCGCTCTACCTTTGAGTGACACCTTCTCTGCTCTCCCCACAGAGATGGCAACCTCCACCCTCCTCTCAGCCCTTGCAACCTCCTTTGACAAGCTCTGTCCCCTCGTTGAGAAACCTGCCCGCCGTTCCCCACCCAGTCCATGGCTGACGGATGCAGTGAGAGAACAAAGACAGGTCCTGAGAGCGGCTGAGAGGAAGTATAGAAAGTCACACCTCACTGCTGACATCGACACATATCACAACTTCTTGTTAACATTCTCCAAAACCATTACTAATGCCAAAGCTTCTTTCTTTCACCATAGGATCGAGGCCTCTGCCAAGAATCTTCGCAAACTGCATGCTACCATGTCCTCCCTCCTCACTCCCCCCCCACCCCCTCCTCCCTCATCTTTTTCTGCCAAAGACTTTGCGATCTTCTTTGAGGAAAAAGTGGAGAACATCCGCAGCTCCTTCTCCCAACCCCCACCCATTCCAAACGCTGAATCGAGAACCTCATCCTTCACTCTGTCATCTTTCTCTCCCATTACAGAAGCCGAGACCCTGACACTGGTAACGTCGAACCGTCCGACTACATGCCAGCTGGACCAGCTACCCTCCCCACTCCTCCAGACCATAGCACCGGACATCCTCCCTTTCCTAACTGCAACCATCAACTCCTCACTCAACTCGGGGGTGGTCCCCACCTCCCTAAAACAAGCCAGAGTCACGCCCCTCATAAAAAAACCAACCCTGAACCCCACCGTCATAGCCAACTATCATCCTGTCTCTCTTCTCTCCTTTCTTTCTAAAACACTTGAACGTGCTGTATGCAACCAACTTACTGCTTATCTCTTACAGAATGACCTCCTAGACCCCAATCAGTCTGGCTTCCGGACTGGCCACTCCACAGAAACGGCCCTCATTGCGGTCACAGAGGCACTTCACTTAGCAAAAGCGAAAGGCCTCTCCTCTGTCCTGATTCTCCTAGATCTATCTGCAGCCTTCGACACAGTCAACCATCAGATCCTCCACGCGGCCCTCGCAGGAATGGGAGTGGCTGGATCTGCGCTGACATGGCTGACATCATACCTCAACGACCGCTCCTACCAAGTGTCATGGAGAGGGACTCTGTCGGCCACCCGCCCCCTCCGGACGGGTGTCCCCCAGGGCTCGGTCCTAGGACCCCTTCTCTTCTCCCTCTACACTAAATCACTGGGTAACATTATCACGTCTCATGGCTTCTCATATCATTGTTATGCCGATGATACTCAACTCTTCCTCTCCTTCCCTCCCTCAGATATCCACGTCTCTGAGCGGATCTCGGCCTGTCTGTCCGACATCTCCGCCTGGATGACGACCAACCACCTCAAACTGAACCTAAGCAAAACAGAATTGCTCCACCTGCCGGCCAAATCCTCCCCCCTGACCGACCTCTCCATCACAGTCGAGAATGCAGCTGTGACCGCGTCCCCGACCGCCAAGAACCTTGGTGTTGTCCTCGACGACCAGTTGAACTTCTCTGCTCACATCGCAGCGACAACCAGAACCTGCAGATTCCTCCTGAGCAACGTCAGAAGGATACGCCCCTTCCTGACAAAAGAAGCCACCCAACTCCTCGTCCAATCAACAGTCATCTCCCGCCTCGACTACTGCAACGCACTGCTAGCTGGCCTCCCGGCCACTGTCACCAAGCCTCTTCAACTCATTCAAAACGCAGCGGCCCGCCTGATCTCAAACCTACCAAAGTCGGCCCATGTCACCCCACTTCTTAGGGACCTGCACTGGCTCCCCATTGCTGCACGTATCCGCTTCAAGGCCCTCGACCTAGCATACCGTGCGGCAAAGGGAACCGCTCCTGCCTACAACCGGTCAATGGTCTCTAACTACACACCCTCAAGACCCCTACGCTCTGCATCTTCTGGCCGCCTCAGACCTACTCCTATCCAAGCTCCCGGAGGGTCATCAAAGAGAAGCCGCCTATTCTCAGTCCTTGCCCCACAATGGTGGAATGAACTACCCATCCCAGTTAGGACAGCCGAATCCCGTCCAATCTTTCGCCGTCGACTAAAGACTCACTTCTTCAACCATTATCTGAAATGATTAAAAAAAAATAAAAAATCGAACCCTGACTAACCTTACTGTCATGCACTTAATAGTCCTAATAAACTAACCTACACTGTAACACGCAACACTTGATGAACATTGTTACTCAGCTGATAGAGTTGTACCCTTCTTGCTGTCTTGTCGTACAGAACTTGTAAGTTGCTTTGGATAAAAGCGTCAGCTAAATGACTAAATGTAAATGTAAATGTAAATTTGCAGTTAGCCTATTTAGCTGATGTCGGCCATTGGCTCCTTGCTACTTTGTTTTATCTGGTATAGACCCTCTTCTCTTTGGATTTAAGTGTTGATCTTTGTCCTTTTGGATCTATGTATATTCATGTTGCCTTTGTGAAGTTATCTTTTCCTTCTGTTTTGTTCTTCCATTAAAAGTTGAATATCCTTTAGGGGCTCATCTTTGCTTATCTCTCTCATACATGCTCTCTCTCTAACACACACACACACACAGACATGCTCTCTCTCTCTAACACACAAACACACATGCTCTCTCTCTCTCTCTCTTTCTAACACACAGACATGCTCTATATCTCTCTCTAACACACAAAATGACATGCTCTCTCTCTATATATTTCTTTCTCTTTCTAACACACATATACATGCTCTCTCTCTAACACACACACACAAACAGACATGCTCTCTCTCTATATCTCTCTCTCTGGCCTTGCTCTGGTGGAGGGTCAGGGGCATTGCCGGGTCTGTGCAGCGATAACACTGTATTTTGACTGTAGAACGGGAGCTCTCTCTCGCTCTCTCTCTTGCTATATGTTGACTGTATCATGCCCAGCCTCGGGCAGCGCTATTATTTAAGAATATGTTGACTGTATTAAAAAAAAAAAAAAAAAAAAAAATAATCCTTTTAGGGGGGGGGGGGGCTCGCGTTTAAATCTCGCACAGGGCCTCGCATTTCTCCCAGGAGGCCCTGTCCGCGCGTACTCTAAGCGTACTCAAAGCGGAATCGAGGCGCGAAGCTCCAATTTTCTAGGTAGATGACGCTAAATTTTGTTTTACTATCGCTAATCATTATCGTTATTTCATCATCTGAAGATGGCTTTGTGTGTAAAGTGTGTAAAACTGGAAACAGACATTTTATTTTGACATCGGTGGACGACGCCGTGACAGAGAGTGTAAATAAAACTGGCACGAGAAATGTAGGAAATTGGTACGCGGTGGTAAACTCGACTATGAAACCTCAAACGACTGCGGGCATGCCGCGCTGAGTCCGGTCCGCTCACAGTACGCCTGACTATTAACTTAACTAGTTGCAAACACTTGAATATTGTTCACAATCTCAACACATTTGAATAATTACCCACGTTGAAACAAAGTGAACCAACGGTGCTCATAAATTGCTCTGCCATTTTTCATCAGATTGCAACACAAATATTTGCTAGACATCACAGAAACTCTAACCCTAACTTTCTGTCATGCACCTAATAAACGAACCTTACCTACACTGTAGCACTCAACACTTTGATGAACGTTGTTACTCAGCTGAGTTGTGCCCTTCCTGATGACTTGTCGTACAGAACTTGTAAGTCGCTTTGGATAAAAGAGTCAGGTAAATGACTAAATACAGTGGCGGCTCTGCCACTAGGGGTGCACGGGCGCCGCCCCACCTGCTGTTAAATCAGAGAAGAAGAAAATAAAACTTTTTAGTTTTTTGTTTTATAGCCCTATAAATAATATAAACATGTTTAAAATGAATAATATTTACTCATTTTAAGTATGTTTGTATTTCCAATGCACAATATAACGTTATTATCTCAAATAAAAAACACTCGTTTTCCTGAGCAGGAAGTGACATCACGTTTTTTTTATTTTTTTTATTTTTTCGTATTTCTCGGCCCGGGCTAGACGCGATAGCGCTCTGAGTGCGCGTCACAGTTTGATCGCTGTATCCGTCACAGCCAATCAGTGCATAACGCGTTGTGCGTTGAAATATGACTATTATGTTGGAATCCGGGCGCGATTTGAAGCGGTCTAGCCAGTAGCGTCAAGAATTTCTGTAGCCGCATTTCGCGGAGACGCTCTCTGATTGGCCGACGCCAGTATTTTTTCCGTAGCAGAATTTCACAGAGACGATCTCTGATTGGCCGAATCCAATTTCTAATGTTCAAATTCTAGCTTATTCCTAGGTTGGTCCGTTGGTGGTATAGATAGTTGTGTTGTTGTTGATGCAGGCAGCTGTTTGTCTTAGAGCGTGCCGTGACTGCAAGTTCTTTAGACTGTTAAGCTTAGGCACTCTTTCAAAGTTGGTTAAGGTTAGAGTTTGTCTTAGAGCATGGCGATAGAACGTCGCCAGGTAGTTTGCAGTCTGTTCGAGCGGAAATGGACAAAGGAATGAAGTACTTGTGACTGTTGTGTGGTGCTGCTAACTGCTAACAAGCTAACACTTGGCTAACAAGCTATATGGCGGATGCAGTCTGGACACAGTGGACAGTGGTCTGGAATACATCAACAGTGGATTATACACACTACTTTATCAAGGCAAGCCCTCCTGCCCTGGACGTGTCAACTAAACAGTGAGTCTCTCTCTCTCTCTCTCTCGCGCGTTTGGATTGAAAATACGTGGATTATGGCTTGTTCAATATCGTCTATGTTTGAATGAATGAGAACTTTATTAACAGATTGCAGAATGGGTACAATACAGTACGGCTCAATACACACAATTGTTAAGGGGGGATGCAGACCAGAGAAAGACGTTTGTCTTGTTTACATCAGGGTCCCAGATTTTCGATTCATATCGATAGTTTAATAGCTAGCCTTGGCTCGTTTAACAATATGCAAAATATGTGTACAGCCCTGTACTCATACTGAAGTTATTCTTGGTATATAATAGGTCTGATTGTGTAACGAATCGATTCCACGTCGCGCTGTGTGTGAGAGAGAGAAGGAGAGAGGGAGAGATCTGCCTGTGTTTGGAGACGGAGCGAGTTTTGTTTCTAACTTTTCTATTTATATATTGTGTTTCAAGTTGTGAATTAGACTATACTTTATTTGGTTGTGTGTTGTTGTAGTAACAGCTGAGCAACTCGTTCATAAGAGCAGATTCATTGCCGTGAGCGTGAGTCGAATCGCTCACGTCTTGCCATGAGTCGGTTGCGTGGTACTGTACATGTTTGCAAAATGTTTGGTATAGCCAGGGCCGGATTAACGACCGGGCCGACCGGGCCGCGGCCCGTGGGCCTCGAGTGATGAGGGCCCCCCAAAAAAAAAAAAAATTAAATTTATTTTTTATTTTTTATTTTTTATTTTTTTGGGGGCCCCTCGTCACTAGAGGCCCCACATTTTTTTTTCTTTTTTTTTTAACTTTAATTGTTCATTTTTTGAGGCCACTCGTCACTAGAGGCCTTTTGGAGGCCCCTCGTCACTAGAGGCCCCAAATTATTATTATTATTTCTTTTACTTTTATTTTATTTTCTTTTGGAGGCCCCTCGTCACTAGAGGCCCCAAATATTTGTTTATTTTTTTTAACTTTTATTTTAAACATTTTTGGAGGCCCCTCGTCACCCCACATTTTATTTATTTCTTTTTCTTATTTTGGAGATCGATGTCATACTGTGACACTG
>NC_140168.1:140304365-140311865 GCF_963971535.1 Notolepis coatsorum | reverse complement strand
AAAACGTCGCGATGTGTTGTGCTGCTCAAATCAACAGGATGGTGGGCCGTATAGGAAACGCTATTGTAAGGGGCTAGGCTAAGCTAACTAGCCGTGCTAGGCTGATCAAGCGATAGCAACATTGAGCTAAGCTAAACGGTATTAAGCTAATGGTGTTGGCAGTGGACAGCTAACTATGCTAAAAATGCTAAGCTAACTATGCTAACATGCTAAGCTAACTATGCTAAGCTAACTATGCTAACATGCTAAAGCTACCTGTGCTAACAATGTTGCATGCTGGGAGTCTCGGGGAATATCGCGTGATGCTATTTTGGCTGACAGCGGGACCTTGTGTGTGTAAACGTGACGTAAGCCTGTGGCGACGTCTCGCGGGAAGCCATCCTTAATGCCGGACTACGATTCGGTACAGGGAATTCTGGGAATTGGGGTTCATGTTGTGTGAGCACGTCGGCTGACGTCATGGGAGGAGTGGCTGCGTGATGACGCACTGTGGGGCAATGGGGTTGCGAATAGAGACAGCAGGGGGCAGTGTTGTCTTTGAAATGGATACACCTCTGCTGTTGCTTCGCCCTCTCTCCCTAGGTTGCCCCCCTCCCTTCCTCCATCCCTCTCTCTCTCTCTCTCTCCCTCCCTCCTTCTCCTCTCCTCTCCTCTCTCTCTCTCCCTCCCTCACCTCCTTTTCTTCCTCCATCCCTCCCTCCCATTTCCACTCCCTCCCTCCTTTTTCCCCCTTTTATGGCTAAAATGGTACAGTATATGAGAGGATACTAGGAGTTTCATCAGGGCCCCCCCTCCCCACTGTAGCCTTCCCTATAGGGTGTGCCCCCTCCTGCACTATTATAATGGGCCATCCTGCACTATTATAATGGGTGCCATCCTGCATTATCATAGTGTGTGCCCCCTTCCCCTCCCCCCTTCCATCCATCCTGCACTATCATAGTGGGTACCACATTCCATTCCATCCTTCCATTTATTATATGGTGTGAGCTCCCTATGGTACAGCTCCTTCCCTGGAATGCTTCCTTTCTCCCTTCATAGCTTCTATGGTGTGTGCCCCCCCCCCCCCCCCCGCCCCACTGTAGAGATGAGATATCATCTCCCTCTATACCATAGTGTGTGCCCCCCCATGCAGATATAGTACTCTTTTCCCTCCCTCCCTCCCTCCCTCCCTCCCTCCCTCCCTCCCTCCCTCCCTCCCTCCCTCCTTCCCTCTCCTCTCTCTCCCTCCCTCCCTCCCTCTCCTCTCTTTCCCTCCCTCCCTCCCTCCGTCCCTTTCTCCCTGCCACCCTCTCTCCCTCCCTTTCTCCCTCCCTCCCTCTCTCCCGTTCCTGTGTGCGTATGAGTCACGTGTCCGTTCTAATGTTTGCAAACAATGCACCTTTAGATGTAGTTATGATGCGCTCTGCTCACGAGGACAAGTTTGTAACATGAGACGCACAGGAGGTCTTGTTTCGCATTTAATTTAACCAGATGTGTGGAGGCTTATTTCCTGATACGGGTTCGAAGATAACTTCACAGTTATTGGCAGTTTGTTTCCTTATATCGCTTCCTCCAGGGTTCCAACTTGTGTGGACAGACGGCAACCCTGCTCAAATACGGAGCGTCAGCGCTCTCGCTGGACTAGAAGGGTGCACTCAGTAGAGCACAGATGTCCGCCAGGACGGCAGCCACACATGATAGTGATAAGATGGGATCCCAGAGTGCTACGCTACAGGTTTAAAACAGTTATAGGGAAGGAATAGAACGTGGTTAATTAGAAACATAGAATAAACGGAGGATTTAAAAAACGAGGGCGATAAAGTTAAAATAGGAGGCTGACAGTCGAAGGCCTTTTTGAACAGGTGGGGTTTCGGCCTGCCTTCTCCCTCCCCCCGTCCCCCCCTCCTCCCTTCGTCTCGCCGTCTCTCTTTTTCTTTCCCTCTCTCCCCCTCTCCCTCCCTCCCTCCCTCTCTCCCTGCATCCCTCCCTCCCCCATTCCCTTCTCCCTCCCTCCGTCCCTTGGGGTATAGTGGTGGCTTTTAGGAACTCCATGCAAAGGCCATTAGTTGTATTAAGCTGTGGGTTAACTGGACCAGGCTATACGGTGAAGTCTGCTGGTTGATTCTGGAAATGGAAAGAAGGTAAATAAATCTCCCGTCATAGCTCCCCCCCTCCCTTCATCTGTCTGTGCCCCCCCTCCCTTCATCTGTCCTCCCTCTCTCCCTCCCTGTCTTCCTCCTGCTCTCCCTCCCTCCCTCCCTCCCGGTATCTCCCCTTCCCTCAGTATCCCTCTCTCCCAGATGGACTCTGTTGATTGATTGGTTGATTGAAGACTTTATCAGAATGGGTGCAATACAGTACGGCTCAATGCACACGATTGTTAAGGGGATGCAGACCAGAGAAAGACTTTCGTCTTGTTTACATCAGGGTCCCCCATTTTCGGTTCATCAGGACATACGTGACATGCTGTTAGTTAGAGTATTCGAGTTAGGTTGCCCTTATGGTGGGCTTGAGGCAGTGGTTGTATTAAAATAGTGTATACTTTACGGAAGGATAGGTTAATATTCATGGTCGTTTGGGAACTCCTCTTCCGTATGTATGTCTCTCCCCCCCTCTGTCTCTTCTTGTATTTCTCCCTGTGTCTCTCCTTCTCTCCCTCCCTTCATTTCTCCACGTGCGCCCCCCCTCGATGCCTTGCCTTCAAATGGATTGTGGGTACGTTACGGACCGTTTCTAGTTGGGGTCCCTCCAACCCCCAGACTGGCCCTCTTGAGTGTGGTGTGTGTGTTTGGGCTGGGGGCAAGGAGTTGGGGTATTTGTTATAAGGGAGATGGGTTTTACATTAGGTTGGTTTTGGTTAGAGACGGTTGTGGCGTGTTTTTTGTTTTTCATTTTTAGGGAAGGTGCCAGTTCCCTAGTTTCCCCCTTCGGTTGGGGTCCTTGGAGGCAGGGTTGGCTTTGCGTCTTGTTGTGTGTTATTGGTTGGGTGGTTGTTTTAAACTATGTAGCTGTTATGTATGTGAAATAGGTGCCGGTACAGGTGGTGGTTGGACGAGTTGTGATATTCCTTGGAAGGGGGCTTGGGGTGTTTTCATTCAGGTTCGAAACTGAGGGAAGATGCTTTGGGCTGTGAGAAGACGGGTCTCGGTGGATTCAGGGATCATGGGAAATGTTGCGGTGGGTATAGTACTGGGGTTCATGAATTTAATAACGTGGACAACTGGGCTATGTAACGGTCAGGGGTTTAGTGACCTAAGTTGCTAAAGATAAATTTTTTCCCGTGATAGTGGTTGGAAGCAGTGACGCCACCAAAAGGTTTTTTTGGTGGTGTGAGGGGGTATGTGTGGAAATATAATGTAGAATGATGTTGTATGAAGAATGTGATGAAGGCGTGAGATGTAAATGTGGTGAGAAATGTAGGAAGAAGTATAGTTTTTGATTTTCATAGTAGAAAGCAAGTAGGGAAGTTAATATTACATTTATACATAGTTAATACGCGGAGCAGTCATTTAAAGTATAAATTATGACAATTTCAACAAGGCAAAAAGAAATTGGAACAGATGGCTAACCAAGTTTACCATTTGTTAGAATTGATAGGTTGTGTGGAACTTAATGATTATGTTCCCCAGAGAACCAAAGGTGAAGGGAACACACAAAGGATTGGAACCTCCAGTTTCCGGTTGGACAAACGGACAAAAACAAGTAAAGCCGTATCGTTATATTCAAGTAGATCACACCGAATCTCTCTAGAAGAATTAGTATAGGAATGCCCGACATTTCCAATGCATAAATATTGAGGAAATGACAAGGGAAATGCCACTGTATTAAGTGTTATGTTTTTGCTTTCTTTTTGCACAGGCTCGGCGAGGACTAGGGCTCTGGCGATTTCAATACCAATTGGGGAAATGGCTATATGAGCCTTGGTATAGTATGAATGATAAGAAAATTGTCAATCCCTGTCTGCACCGGTATAAATCTGATAGTGTGGGTGAATTTTAACTCAAGTAGCGAAAAATAGGTTTGTACACAGAGAAACTTGTTCTTCCAAACGGTGATTAAGTGGTGAGAATGTCGGGTACACAGGAAGTTCACCTTAGTGGAACATTGATAGAGACAACTGAAGGTTTAGAAGCAATAACGATAGCAAAAGTAGACAATCTGTCTATGTCAATGACTGGAAATATTACAATAGAAGTGAAGAAGCCATGGCCAAAGAGATTCAGGCCTTTACAAGACCTTGTATTTAAGTATAAAAAAGGAGGCTGTTATAGATTGAGAAACAAAAATAAAAAACAGAAAAGGAGAGCACGAAAAGCGATGAAAGGAAGTAATGCCGACAATAGCAATAGGCTGACAACCTTTGCAGACACTCCCGTAGAACGATTGATATCTGAAGTTAATCTGATTGAGTGGGATGTGATGGAATTTCCTCAGGTGACCAGTATAACAGAGGGACTGGAAATAATGACTTTGATTCCAATACAGGAGGTCTTACAGGAGAGAGAACCAGAGACAACGGTTTTACTCCAACCAGAACCGAGCCACACTGGGGTGTCCATTGCAGGCGACTGCAGTTTAACCAAGGGACAGAGAAAGAGACTGAGAAGAGCGGCGTTGTTACAGCCGTCCCACGAAGTCCACTCTGGCCGTACGGCTGAAACAGGGACCGATAGCAGGTATGGAAATGTACACAAACAGTTTCCACAGCCCAGTCCAGTCGTCCCTCGAGACCAAAGCCGGGATGAGAGGCGTGGGCCGGTGACGAGGAGCCAGCCAGCGGGGGCCAGGGGGGAGGTAGAGAGGATGACGTGCCTCTCTCCAGAAAGACAAAGAGCATTCACGGAAGCGTCCGAAAGACATGAGACAGTCCGTAGAAAACTGGTGGAGAAGCAGCTGGCGGTTGACCAAGTCACACGCGAGAGGGAGGTGCTAGAACAAGAGCTGGCGAAACAGACTGTGATCATGAGTGATGTAATTTTGGAAATCATGTTTCGTACTGCAGAACAAGGACTCAGTGAACAAGAGAAGTCACTTGCCCTGTTACCTGAACAGGGAGCGGAGCAGCGAGGGAATGATGACAGCCGCAGGGGGGGTGAGTTTCCAGGCCCCTCCCAACAACAAAAGGCCCAAGGTGCGGCGGCTGGGAAGAACAGGTATGTCCCTCTCTCATCCAGACAACAGAACTGGCAGCCCCAAGGAGGAAATGGACGACAAAGAGGGGGACCGCTTGGATGGCCGGCATCAACTGAGTGCTGGAAATGTGGAGAAATCGGCCATCTCGCTCGATCATGTGGCAAAGGGTGGCGGGCTCAGCCAGAGTCCAATAGAAAGCAAGCGTCCATCAGAAAACAGAGTTGCTGGACATGTGGAATGTTGGGACATTTTCAGAAGGGGTGTAAAGAGGGTGTGTCTGCAAAGGCCATAGGTTGAATAAGAACGAGGCAGGAATGCACAAGCGAAGCTCATAGTGCTCGGGAAAATAGAGGTATTAATAAGTTAAAATGGGGAAAAGGACTGATTGGAATAAAAATAGAATAAAAAAAAATATATATATATATGTATATATAGAAGCGTTGGTACATTAGGTTATGAGTGGAAGCGACTAAGATGGATGTGCAACTAACAGGGAGAGATGAAATGACTGACAGATGCATGAGCCAATCGTACTAACAGTTAATTAATAGACCAATCATGGGTTTTCCTTTTTGCTACAGTGTGTCTGATCAACTCTTGCTGTGGCAGTGAGGAAAACGTAAGGGAGAAGGGTATGGTGGACGATTTTTGGTATCTCCCACCTGTACAGCCTGGCCCGGCTGCACAGATTGGAGAGAGAGAGAAAAATGGTCACCGCAATGGCTCTTGTGGTCATGTGAACGCTGAACCAGACGGTGTCAGAGAAGGGTTAAACAGTTGATATTTAGACATAATATTAAACAGAGTTAATAACAAAGGACTATTTTAGTAGTGATTATACATACTTGATCCAAGGGTGGTCAAGGAGACTTTAAAAAAAAAAAAAAAAAAAAAAAAAAAAAAAAAAAAAATTAATTTCTTTACTTAATTTCTTTTTAATTTTTAAATTTTTATTTCTTAGTGGTTATGCGGGGGTATTTATGCCTCTAGCTGATAGTTTAGTTCTGTTGATGGGTGTGTTGCATGAAGGCACTCACGAATTTTTGTTTATGTTTGTTTGCAATTTTCTTTTTTTTTTGTTTGACACTCTATTTTTTTAGGAACTGACTGGCTGGGAGGGATCTCTCGCCGGTCAGGGATAGCAGGTGGTGGTGACACAGCGGGACTGGTAGGAATGTCTAATATAATGGGCTGGAAACTAAGGGTGGACGGGAGCTGGTTCATGATTTGGTTTTCCGCTCATTGAGAGTCCAGGAGTAGTATCTGGGGAGTTGTGTCACGTTTTTGGGTTTGGTAAGTGTTGGGCGAACGTGTTTCTCTGTTTATAGGTAAGCTCTGTAGGTTTTGGTCGCCATTGGCCAAATAGTTTACAAGTAGGGTGCAGACGTGTGAAATTGATAATTGGCTTATGGGGGACTCTGCACCGGCTTGTTGAGGGCTGGCAGAGTGTGTGGGATGTGTGTTTAAAGGGACTGTGGTTTGTTACCATGCACATAGGTTCTGTTGGTGGTTGGCCTCGTCTAGAGCTGGCTGTCCGGACCGAGGAGGCTGTCTGGAAACAAGGTATTGATAGTGTAATAAATGGTTATTCCACTTTCAAGGGTGGAAGTGGTGATTGTGTTGAACTTGAGATAATTGATCTAGTAAGATAGTACAGCACAAAAATGAATGAGACAAAGGTGATTTGATTGAATATTAACAATTGAAGCTGTGGAATATATAGATAACGAATTTGGAAAAAGAGTGTTGTCAAATACAGAACAGTAAAGATGTATCTGTGCGGAAAAGAGAACTTCCAATCCATTGTGTGTTTGTAAATAACAATCCAAAATGCAAAAAAGGACAGAGGGAAAATCGTTTCCTTCTGTGGAAAATCGGAGCAGTACCAAAAACTGCATACAACAAAGAAGAGGCTGTGGTTAGCACAAAATACAACAAGAAGAAAACAGTCAAAACGAGGTAGCCGTAAAGACCTCAGGAGGTTTAAACAGGGATAACTGACAGGGATGAAAGCGAAGAATAATTGAGGCCTCAGTGGTCTTTTCAAGGAGAAGAGATGATTTATGTTTGCTTGTTTGAATCTCCCTCGATGTTTAGAGTGTTAATCTTTTGGGTAGGATGTATTAATCTTTTCTTGCAGAGTCAATTACACAAAACAGACACATTGAAGCTAAGTAAACATGGATAAAATAGTCTAAACAAAAAAAACTGTTATTGAAAGAGTGTTTCCTTGTAAAAACAGGAACAGCTTTCTTAGTCTAAAGTCATAGTAATAACTGATATTGTGTGTGACTGGGGAAGAAGCCAACGGAAAGAGTGAATGATGATTTTGTAACTGTACAGACGGAAATGGGTTTGGTAGTTCGATTTGTGTAAATTTTGGATTTT
>NC_140168.1:140289365-140299365 GCF_963971535.1 Notolepis coatsorum | reverse complement strand
GCCGGAGGACATACTGGGTAGCAGTCCGAGTTCGAAGTTACGAAACTCCGGAGTTGCAAGTATCTATAGAAGTGTGACCTAGGGATCTTGTATTTCTGTACTAGCTGGACAAAGGAGGCAAAGTTGCCGTCTATATAGAGGTCAGACAGCGTAATCACTCCACTCCCAACCCAACTGTCAAAGGCCTTATCCATCGTTGATGGGACAAACATGTGATTTCTTGTGATCGGAGCAGCCAGTGATAGTTCCCTGAGGGAGAAGGTTCTTCTAAATTGGTTCCACACTTTTATCGAGTGGATGACAACTGGGTTCGAGGGAAAGCTAGATATGGGCTGTGTGAACGGGAGCTTAGCACATAACAAGGCAGATATGGAGGTGGATTTAACCGACACACTCTCCAGTACTGTCCACCAGGGGGCTGTGTCCTCCCCCTTTACCCAGTATAATAACGATCTTATGTTTGCTGCCCAGTAGTAGTAAATAAAGTTTGGAAGCGCCATCCCACCCATTACGCGGGGTCTCTGTTCGGATCTTTCAAGAATGTTCTATTTGAATCCCTCCGAAAGGGCTGACAGGCACCACACAATGGATGACTCAATGGTTAGTCATTAGAGTTTGTTTATTTGAACAAACTAGTTGAGATGTTTTCTCCACAATACAACCTTTATAATTCCCACAGTTGACCACAGGCTTACCATAGGTCAAAAACCTGTGAAACAGAACAAAATGCAGTGCATACACATTAATCATAATATTAATATACAATATATATTAATATCAATACCAATCAATCAATTAATATTAATATTAATATCAATATACATATTAATATATCAATACCACTATCAAATATACATACACTATTCATTTTATATATTATATTATATATATAATTTATATTTATATATATACATTCCACTATACACTTTATCAAACCAGCATGTCATGTCCCCTTTAATTGTGGGTGAAAGGAGGGAGAACTAGAAAGACTCCATTTCCCAGAATGCATGGCAATGTTTACTTCCTCCTCTATAACGCAAGCCACTGAGCTCCCCACACACAACGGACAAGATAGCAGTTCCATTCATCAAAGCACACACACGCTCACACCAAAGTTCCCCACATGAATCTCACTGTGACAAACCGGGAAAGCCACCAGGACACTAGTTCAGCTTTGCACCTACGGCGAGGTGCGTTAGCCTAGCCATAAGCTAGCGGCAAACATTCAGACACAACGTTCATTCATTCAGCCAGCATCACTAACACCGTGCACTATGCAAATATTATCCGCAGGCTGCATTAGCAGCCAGCAGCCAACGTGATACATTACATTGTACATATGTGACACAGCCAAGTTAACATTGCAATCCCTTAATAAAGTCCACTTACCAATGGGCGATGTGATCCTGTCAGTGCTATAGTGAGAAGTGACAGCCCGCCACCATTTGAAAGGCAGCTGCGCGAACTGCGCATGCTCAGTCCCAATCACAAACACCTGTTAACTTATTTAGACCCCTTTACACATCTGATCCTTATATTAAATAAACCAAAAGTCTTGACACCTCCCACTTGGCCGACTGATACAATCCAAGGAGGCCACTAAAATACAGGCCACTATAAATACAAGTCACTAGAGTGTTAATGGGCATCTCAGCCTTAAATCAAACTGTTGTAACTATCTACATTAAAGTGCTTTTAACTAAGTGTCCTTCAAAGGTAAGTGGGACATTGTGAACACAACCCGCATCATGAACACAAACTAACTAAGGAGGTGGGCCCCACCACCTTTCCTCCTACTGAGTGTAGGTTTGCCCTTGAACCACTCAGTTGCCTCACAGGGTTACCCGCTAACTAAACAAAAGAGAGTCACAAAGTCTTTTGGGTACCCGATGGTGAGGACTTCTTCTGCTGGTCTTCAACCGGAATCAGGACCACCAGCCTCCGCACATCCCTGCGAAGGACGATGGTTGTGGGCAGGGTAAAGTCCTTTGCCCGGGGCCTGGATACATGGGGGGCAGGAAACCCTAGGCAGGTTGCGACGTCCGCGTCACGGACCACCCCCTTCTTGTCTGGATACGTGAAGACGATCCGGCCAAGCCGGAACTGTCCTCTTAAGGCATTCTGGTCTGCGATCCAGACCACATCTCCAACCTTGACACTCCTCTCTGCTCGGTGCCACTTATGGCGGATGAACAAGTTTGGCCCTGCCAGTTCGCTCCATTTCGACCAGAATTTGTCCACCCCAGCCTGGACAGCCCTCAGCCTGCGCCACGGATGAGTTTCCACATCAATCCCTTGCATGTCTCCTCCTTGTCCGGTGCGCCCGAGGATAAGGGAGTTAGGAGTTAGGTACTCGACTGTGTCCTCTTGTTCCTGTGCCTTGGCGTCGATGGGTCGTTCGTTGGTTAAGTTGGCTGCCGAGTAGAGGAGGGTCTGGAACTCCCCCCAGGTGTAGCAACCGGTGGTTCCATCGAGGCTGTTGAGAGCTCTTTTTATGAGCTTAACAGCTGCCTCTGCTGCTCCGTTCCTGTGGGGCGAATCCGCAGGATGGAAGTCCCACTGCCACTCAGTGCCATTCTTGGCGGCTGCGTTCTCGACCGATGCCTTCTGCACACATGCTAGGTGCCTGTGCAACTCTCTCAAGGCAGGCTTGGCGCCTACAAAGTTTGAGCCTCTGTCCGACCATAACCTCCTGGGATGCCCCCTTAGAGCAGTGAATCGGGAGTAGGCCTGAAGAAAGCTCTCCGAAGACTGGTCGTCAACAAGGTCAGCGTGGACGGCCCTGGAAGCCATGCAGCAATACACGACTCCCCATACCTTCTTCCTGGTTCTTTTCTTGACGGCGTCCCTCACCTCAAAGGGGCCGAAAAGGTCCAGTGTGGTATTCTCAAATGGGTTTGCCCTGCTGGTACGCTCCGGAGGGAGGTTTCCCATCACTTGCCGGCATAGCTTGGCTCTCTGCTTCTTGCAAGGGACGCACTCGTTGACCACCTTTTTGACAGTTCTCCGACCTTGTACTACCCAAGACTTTCTTCTTGTGCGCAGCAGTGTGGCTGCAATGCCTTCATGATTGGCCTCATGAGCTTCTCTAGCCAGCAAGGTCCCCAGCCATGATTTGTAAGGGATTAACGGTACAGCTGTTCCGTCTTCACTCCATGATTGGACTCTACCGCCGCAAAGCAAGAGTCCTGTGTTGTCATCTCTGGTCACAACAAGGCGGTTCAGGGTTGTGTCCTGAAAGTTTACACCGTCTTGAGCTGCAAGGGCCAAGTCTTGGAAGGCCACCATTCTCTCTCTTGCAGAGAGCTCTGGTCCCCTTGCCTCCCACTTTGCTGAATCTGAGGCTTGGTATTTAGCGCTCAGCCAGGATTCCGCAGCTCGTCGGACCCAGGCGACAGTTCCACCTAGCTTTGTCAAGCTACTGAACCGGTTGGGCTCCACAAGGCTTACGAGAGCAACACCCCAGGGTGGTTTCCTCTTTGGCCTGTTTGCTTGGTCTTTTGCCTTCAGCCAGGATTCCGCAGCTCGTCGAACCTGGGCGACAGGCTTGTCGAACCATTTGGGCTTGACGAGGCTCACGAGAACAACACCCCAGGGTGGTTTCCTCTTCGGCCTGTCTGCTGCTGAAGTTGGACCTTGGACATTCAGCGGAGGTTGCAGCGCAGAGTCTCTCGAGTCTGCACCAACGTCAGTGTTGCTGGGGCCTGAGAGCTTTTGTGATTGAGCCCTGGTGACTACAGCTGAGGATGCTTTTCTCTGCAGTCTTTGGATGTCATCAGCGACGTTAGTCACAATTTTGCTGGCCATCTTGACAGGCCACTCAGCTTCAGGCCATCCCAAGAACTTTGAGCCTCGTTGCCACTCTGACTCATAATGCTCCTCTGGAGTTGCTCCCCTTGTGACGATGTCAGATTTGTAGGGATTTCCTCTGCCCGCTTCTTGGTAGGAGTCTCTCACGATCATCACTTCTTTCCATTTTACGGGTGTGGCAAGACCCATGGGGTCGTAGAATCCAGCGACCTGGCTTAGCAGTACTCGACGGGTCAAGGGGTTTGGAGTGTTACTTCTCACTTCCTCTTGGCGCAGATCGAGTCCAGTACTCATCTCGCCTCGCTTTCTCGAGAAATTGATGGACGTCATTATGCGAAGCTCGTCAGTCTCTGGTTCATAGCCAACTCCCAGTGCTTTGCTTTCTTCATCCCGCATCTGGTTGGATAACACCAGAGTCTTGGGTGCAGACACAGTTGTCTTTGGGTTACTGGAGCTGTCCACAGTTCCAGACCTCCCACTTTGGGCTGACAAGACCCACGGTTTGAGGGAGAAGCTTAGAGTGGTCAAGGGCCTGGAGTTGTAAGCACCGGGGTATGTGCCGGAACCACCTTGCGGTGCGTGGAAGATGTCATATGGTGTACTCATGGCATTCAGAAGTGCACCATAGTTGAGACTGGGGGCCATGCTGGGCAAGCTAGGCTGGACGCCGCCTACAGGGGTTTGAGTGACTACAGGGGTTTCAGTGACTACAGGGGAGAACTGGTCAGGGTCTGTGTGAGCTGGTTCGTTGCTGCTTGTTTATCGCCGTGCTCTTTGCCTTCAGGCTTTACCTGTTCTCGCAGGCCGTCGTCGTTGTCAGGCTGGTCCCAGTCTCGCCGCGACCATTCCTCCCACAGTGTCTCATGTCGTAGCTTTAGCTCCTTGCTACGGTCCCTTGACTCCATTAAATTAGTTACTGGAATCAGGTCTGTCCACTCACTCACAGCTTTGTAGAGCTCGCCAATCTCCCGATTCAGCATTTTATTCACCAGTTCAATCTTCCGTTCGCGCTCCCTCCTAGTCATCTTCTTAAGGTCAGTTGCCTCGGCCTCGTCCAATGCTGCTTCAGCCCATTTAGAGAGGGTAGCAATGTCCCCTTCAGCAAACCTGGTCCAGAAGCTCTTTACGACGATGTCATTAATTCCATCAAACGTACGGTCGCATTCTGCCATTTTCTCGTCGACTTGCACCGCCTTCTTTGTGGTCTCTTCATCGTCCGCTTCTCTCAGGGCCGTGCCATAATCAGAACCAGCATCTGTGACTCTGGCATGCTCCATTTTGAAGTTCGACCATGCACCTCTCAGTTCACTTTCATTTAGTGCGTGAGCCCTGGAGGTGAGATGGTTGGCTCTTCTGGCAAAAGCAAACTGGGCTGCTGAACGCCTCTGCTTCAGCTTCTCCAGCTCCTCCTCTGTCGCTGCCATCTTGCTAACTTTTCCTTCTTCGACCGTTGTTGACTTGAGCTTTTCTCCCAACTGGGCTTAATAGTCTTGTTTTCCGACTGTTCCCTTTTATTGGCGTTAGCTCTTTGTCTTCGGCTAGCAGGTTTAGCAGATGTACAGGGGGCAGTATGGATGGGCTGTTAGCTAACAGTCAGATGGGTTAAGCAGTCTCTTTAATTAATTATTTTGGTCCTTGCTTCAAGGTCATCCGGCCTACTCTCTTGAAAGCCGGGCCTTGGTTTATGATGAACCAATTGGTTTTTGACTGCGTCAATTGGTTTTTGACTGCGTCAATTGGTTTTTGACTGCGTCAATTGGTTTTTGACTGCGTCACTTGGTTGACTGCGTCACTTGGTTGACTGCGTCACTTGGTTTTTGACTGCGTCAATTGGTTTTTGACTGCGTCACTTGGTTGACTGCGTCACTTGGTTTTTGACTGCGTCAATTGGTTTTTGACTGTTCGGATCTTTCAAGAATGTTCTATTTGAATCCCTCCGAAAGGGCTGACAGGCACCACACAATGGATGACTCAATGGTTAGTCATTAGAGTTTGTTTATTTGAACAAACTAGTTGAGATGTTTTCTCCACAATACAACCTTTATAATTCCCACAGTTGACCACAGGCTTACCATAGGTCAAAAACCTGTGAAACAGAACAAAATGCAGTGCATACACATTAATCATAATATTAATATACAATATATATTAATATCAATACCAATCAATCAATTAATATTAATATTAATATCAATATACATATTAATATATCAATACCACTATAAAATATACATACACTATTCATTTTATATATTATATTATATATATAATTTATATTTATATATATACATTCCACTATACACTTTATCAAACCAGCATGTCATGTCCCCTTTAATTGTGGGTGAAAGGAGGGAGAACTAGAAAGACTCCATTTCCCAGAATGCATGGCAATGTTTACTTCCTCCTCTATAACGCAAGCCACTGAGCTCCCCACACACAACGGACAAGATAGCAGTTCCATTCATCAAAGCACACACACGCTCACACCAAAGTTCCCCACATGAATCTCACCGTGACAAACCGGGAAAGCCACCAGGACACTAGTTCAGCTTTGCACCTACGGCGAGGTGCGTTAGCCTAGCCATAAGCTAGCGGCAAACATTCAGACACAACGTTCATTCATTCAGCCAGCATCACTAACACCGTGCACTATGCAAATATTATCCGCAGGCTGCATTAGCAGCCAGCAGCCAACGTGATACATTACATTGTACATATGTGACACAGCCAAGTTAACATTGCAATCCCTTAATAAAGTCCACTTACCAATGGGCGATGTGATCCTGTCAGTGCTATAGTGAGAAGTGACAGCCCGCCACCATTTGAAAGGCAGCTGCGCGAACTGCGCATGCTCAGTCCCAATCACAAACACCTGTTAACTTATTTAGACCCCTTTACACATCTGATCCTTATATTAAATAAACCAAAAGTCTTGACAGTCTCTGCAGCATAGATCTTTTGATCCGGGGCGGTTTTTTGTTCCAGATAAAGGAAGATATCTGGTTGTTTATCTTGGAGAAGAATGTCTTGGTCAAAAAGACTGGAAGACTCTGAAATACATATAGAAATTTCGGCAATACATTCATCTTTATTGTGTTGATTCTCCCACCCAGGGATAGCGACAGGGGGTCCCAACATTCAACATCTCTCGCCAGGTTAGATAGTAAAGGTTGATACTTAGCCATATATAGGTCCTTATGTTCATGCGTGATCCATATCCCGAGGTACTTGAACTTTTTAGGGCTAATTTTAAACGGGAATGTGCTCAGAGGTATCCGATCCGCCGAGGTGCCGACGGGCATCAGTTAGCTTTTTTGAATGTTGATTTTGTATCCGGATATTTTGCCGAAGTCCGCAAGTAGGGTCATCAACCGAGGAAGACTCGTTTGGGGTTGTGATATATACAACAACATGTCGTCCGCATAGAGCGAGACTTTATGCTCTGAGCCCACGCGCATGATCCCCTTGATATCGGTGTTCTGCCTCAGAGCCAGCGCAAGGGGCTCCATTGCGATCGCGAAAAGGAGTGGAGATAAAGGACATCCCTGTCTCGTACCCCTATGGAGTTCAAAGTAGGTGGATAGATTGTTGTTGGTGCGAACGGCAGCCATCGGAGACGTATATAGAATTTTAATCCAAGCTATGAGTTTAGGGCCAAACCCAAACCTCTCCAGAGTGTGAAAAAGATAGTCCCACTCCACCCGATCAAACGCTTTTTCCGCATCAAGGGAGAGGACCACCTCAGGTGTTCCGGGTGGAGAGGGGCTATACAGGATATTTAGGAGGCGTCTGATATTAAAGAAAGAGTACCGATTCTTGATGAAGCCTGTTTGGAGGGAGAACCCCCTCCAGACGACGGGCCAGAACCTTAGCGAGAACCTTGACATCGGCGTTAAGGAGGGAAATTGGACGGAACGAGCCGCATTCCAGTGGGTTCTTGTCTTTCTTAAGGATTAAGGAGATAACCGCTTGGCTCATGGTCGGAGGAAGAGAATTTGTTGAGAATGATTCATCAAATACGGCTAGCAGCAGCGGGGACAGCTGGGTTGAGAATTTTTTGTAGAAGTCTGTAGGGTAGCCGTCTAGCCCCGGGGACTTGCCACTCTGCATAGATCTAATCGCTGACGTAATCTCTGCAACCGTCAGTTCCTCCTCCAGATCTGGGGCCCTCTCTGGGTCGACTGTCGGGACGCAGAGGGTCCTATAGAAATCGTCTAGCGTGGAGGGCCCCACTTGCGAGTCCGAGGTGTATAACGATTGGTAGAAAGTTTTAAAGCTTTTATTAATTTTAAGGTTGTCAGTGGCTTTTGAGCCTCGCTCGTCATTGATAGTGGGGATGGACTGGTTGGCAGTTCTTTGTCGCAGCTGATGGACAAGTATCCGTCCGGCCTTCTCCCCATGTTCATAGTACCCCTGTCGCGTTTTAGTAATGAGGTACTCAGCCTGTCACGTTGACAGGAGGTCAAACTCAGTTCGCAGCGATATACGTTTTTTCAACGTGTCGGTTGATGGCGAGTGGCTATGTAGTCTATCTAGCTCCAAAATCTCGTCCGTCAGTTGCTTAAGGCATGCCGTGTTTATCTTCTTTTGGTTGGCGCAATATGAAATCACCTGTCCCTTAAGTACGCCTTCAGTGATTCCCAAATGGTTAAAGAAGACATTCCCGGAGTCTTATTAATGTCGAGAAATAATGTAATTTCCGAGGTGATGAAGCTTGTGAAGGCTTCCTCCGACAGGAGCAAAGGGTTGAGTCTCCACTGGCGGTGGCCGAGCCGTGTATTCGGGATACTCATTTTCATAACTAAGGGACCATGGTCTGAGATAACTATCGCTCCGTATTCGCATTTGGTTACGAGGGGAAGGAGTCTCTTATCCAGGAGAAAGCTGTCTATGCGCGAGATGGTATTATGGACCGGGGAAAAAAAGGAGTATCCTCTGGATGTAGGATTACGAAACCGCCACACGTCAGCTACCCCATATGATTTAAGAAAGCGCCGGATTGCGCGGGCCGAGCTAGACTGGGGGGCCTTTCTGGGCGAGCTACGGTCCAGCACCGGGGAGAGTGCACAATTCATGTCGCTGCCAAGGATGAGATGGTGCGAGGTCATATCCGGTAGGCGAGAAAAAAGGCTGGTGAAGAACGAAGGGTTGTCCCAGTTTGGTGCGTAGATATTAGCCAGAATGACCGGAAATGAATGCAGTTTCCCCACTACTATAATATAGCGCCCTGCAGGGTCGGCCTCTACACTTGACATAGTAAATGGCGTGTTTTTATCTATCAAAATGGCTGCTCCCCTGGCCTTTGTGTGGAAGTTGGAGTGATACATCTGTCCCACCCACCCTCCCCCCCCCCCAGTCGAGCATGGTCCGCAGTTTTTAAATGCGTCTCCTGTAAAAACGCTATGTCTACCTTGAGTTGTTTTAAATGTGTAAGTACCTTCTTACGCTTTACTGGGTGGTTGAGTGATTTAACATTCCAACTCACGAAATTGACAGAGCACCCTTCCAGCCCCATGGTATCACCCGTGTCGATCATAGTAGATGAGAGAGGCCATGCATCTGGAACCTAGAGAGAGCTCAGCACAACTGCAGGTGAAAAGCAAAACAGACGTCTGATCAGTTAAGCATGTTGAATGTACAAGTCCGGTAACCCCCCCCCCCCCCCCCCCCCCCCCCCTGACACCTATAAAAAACAAGGTGCCCAAAATACCCTTCAGAAACTAATCCACACATAATGTGCTTGTGTTGGAGGTGTTCTACCTATGGAGCCAGCCGCTCAGGCCCCCGTCGAGCCCCTTAGGTAAAAGAAAATAATAAAGAGAAAGAAAAGAAAAGTAAGAGTAAACGTTTTTACTCAGATCTTGGTATTATATAAGGTCGTCAGCTGTCCAGTGGGATATACCCAACCAGGTAAGGTAATATAGGTGGCAACGGTAAACGGTAAGCATAACAATAATATATTAACATTAACAACCTCACATCAAGCAGGTCCTGAAATAAGGCAAAACACCTTACTCCCGAGCAAGGGCAACCAACATGCCCCGTTAAACACAAAAAAGGGTGCCTGATTGGGTGATATAGAATAAATTGGAAGAGGTGTGGGAGTGTGCGTGTGTCCATGCGTCTACAAATGGGTGTGTACCTGGGCATATGCCCTTCAGTGTTCGTGCAGTTGCGTGCACGTGAACCT
>NC_140168.1:140236865-140284365 GCF_963971535.1 Notolepis coatsorum | reverse complement strand
TCTGCGACTCTTCTGTGTGTGATGGGAAGATGTTTGAAGCCGCCTACAGGGTGTGAACTCCAGGAAGCTTTGAGGCGGTGGAGCTGAATGGATGTGGGTCGGCGCTGGCTCCTCTGCCTCTTTGCATCAGAACTGCTCTGTCTAGTCAGGGAGGGGGGGTGGGGGGGGGGGGGGGGGGTAAAGGGAGAGTACGTCCCTGAAACAGAATCAATCATCAAGAATCGAGAGGTTTATTTGTCACATACCAGGGCATACAGTGAAATGCGGGTGGTCATGCCCGCATCGATTGTGCAACAATACAATAATAAAATAGACATAGAAAAAAACAGGTAAGACATAAGATGTGCATGATAAAAATAGACATGTTATACTTAATAACTGCTTTAAATTATTATTTTCTTTATCAATATTAATATTTTTAATTCAGAATCACGCCAACCTCAGTGGACGTCTCTTACTTTGGAACCTGGAACACATGTCATGGCCTCAGCTTTTCCTGGTGTCGAAAATCTTTTTTTGTTCTCCTCTCCCTGGTTGGAGAGCTAATGTAGCGTCAGCTAACTAGCTCAATATAACAGGTAATTGAACCTTTTTGTGTGACGGCAACCAAGCGACAGTGTTTACAGCTATCATTACACATTGTATTTCATTCTCAATACATTTCTTTCCTCTCTGATATTCTGTTACACTGGTTGTCTCTCATAGCCAGACCTCTCTCCACACTGTGTTAGCGCTGTGCTAGTCTCTCGTAGCCAGACCTCTCTCCACATTGTGTTAGCACTGTGCTAGTCTCTCATAGCCAGACCTCTCTCCACACTGTGTTAGCACTGTGCTAGTCTCTCATAGCCAGTGTGCGAACCATAGCATGGTCTTTGGGTGAGCCAAATAATACTCTCAGGGAGGAGTCAGACTGTTGGAGGATACTGTGATCGCAGACGTTAATGTAGCCTGTAGCCTGTAGACCTTGTGTATGTATGTATGTGACAAATAAACCTCTTGAATCCTGTCACATATTCAATCAGTTTCAGTTCTACAGAACACATAATACTAGACAACTCACTTGTTGAGGTCCGGCCGTCTGGACGGTCTGGGCTTCCACAGCACATTCCATGATAAAAAAAAAAGTATCCATTTAATTAGATGATAGATCATCATCCAACACTGTCTACAGTATCTAATCCTATCCTGTGTTCTGATACGAGTCCGACCGCAGGCGCCGGCACGGTCACCGGGCGTTGTAATACTAATAATAGTCGCAGTAGGCTGCAGCGCCGCCGCGCTCCGAATGGTAATTGCAAGAATAGCATGCATGTTGCCATATTACGTGTGAATTAGTGCGCAAATCATTAATCATACATCCAAAATAGCATACGTTTATTATTATACACGATGATGATACAGAAAATTACAGAAAAATGAGAAATGCATGGCAAAAGTAGCATTTATTTTCAGTAATTTAGAGACCCCCAGGGGAGCTTTAGAGACCCCCAAGGGAGCTGATGTCTGATCTAGGGGAGCTATAGCGGACCGAGCTCACCCCGTGGATCGCACCCTGCTCATAGCCAGACCTCTCTCCACACTGTGTTAGCATTGTGCCAGTCTCTCATAGCCAGACCTCTCTCCACACTGTGTTAGCACTGTGCCAGTCTCTCATAGCCAGATCTCTCTCCACACTGTGTTAGCACTGTGCCAGTCTCTCATAGCCAGACCTCTCTCCACACTGTGTTAGCGCTGTGCCAGTCTCTCATAGCCATACCTCTCTCCACACTGTGTTAGCGCTGTACCAGTCTCTCATAGCCAAACCTCTCTCCACACTGTGTTAGCATTGTGCCAGTCTCTCATAGCCAGACCTCTCTCCACACTGTGTTAGCGCTGTGCCAGTCTCTCATAGCCAGATCTCTCTCCACACTGTGTTAGCACTGTACCAGTCTCTCATAGCCAGACCTCTCTCCCCACTGTGTTAGCATTGTGCCAGTCTCTCATAGCCAGACCTCTCTCCACACTGTGTTAGCGCTGTGCCAGTCTCTCATAGCCAGATCTCTCTCCACACTGTGTTAGCGCTGTGCCAGTCTCTCATAGCCAGACCTCTCTCCACACTGTGTTAGCGCTGTGCCAGTCTCTCATAGCCAGACCTCTCTCCACACTGTGTTAGCGCTGTGCCAGTCTCTCATAGCCAGACCTCTCTCCACACTGTGTTAGCACTGTGCCAGTCTCTCATAGCCAGACCTCTCTCCACACTGTGTTAGCGCTGTGCCAGTCTCTCATAGCCAGACCTCTCTCCACACTGTGTTAGCGCTGTGCCAGTCTCTCATAGCCAGACCTCTCTCCACACTGTGTTAGCGCTGTGCCAGTCTCTCATAGCCAGACCTCTCTCCACACTGTGTTAGCGCTGTGCCAGTCTCTCATAGCCAGACCTCTCTCCACACTGTGTTAGCGCTGTGCCAGTCTCTCATAGCCAGACCTCTCTCCACACTGTGTTAGCGCTGTGCCAGTCTCTCATAGCCAGACCTCTCTCCACACTGTGTTAGCGCTGTGCCAGTCTCTCATAGCCAGATCTCTCTCCACACTGTGTTAGCGCTGTGCCAGTCTCTCATAGCCAGACCTCTCTCCACACTGTGTTAGCGCTGTGCCAGTCTCTCATAGCCAGACCTCTCTCCACACTGTGTTAGCGCTGTGCCAGTCTCTCATAGCCAGATCTCTCTCCACACTGTGTTAGCGCTGTGCCAGTCTCTCATAGCCAGACCTCTCTCCACACTGTGTTAGCGCTGTGCCAGTCTCTCATAGCCAGACCTCTCTCCACACTGTGTTAGCGCTGTGCCAGTCTCTCATAGCCAGACCTCTCTCCACACTGTGTTAGCGCTGTGCCAGTCTCTCATAGCCAGATCTCTCTCCACACTGTGTTAGCGCTGTGCCAGTCTCTCATAGCCAGACCTCTCTCCACACTGTGTTAGCATTGTGCTAGTCTCTCATAGCCAGACCTCTCTCCACACTGTGTTAGCGCTGTGCCAGTCTCTCATAGCCAGACCTCTCTCCACACTGTGTTAGCATTGTGCTAGTCTCTCATAGCCAGACCTCTCTCCACACTGTGTTAGCGCTGTGTTAGTCTCTCATAGCCAGACCTCTCTCCACACTGTGTTAGCGCTGTGTTAGTCTCTCATAGCCAGACCTCTCTCCACACTGTGTTAGTCTCTCATAGCCAGACCTCTCTCCACACTGTGTTAGCACTGAACCCGAGGTGACTTTCTTTGTGATATTCGGTGACATCCACGCAACTACGTAACTACGCTACAACAACAGTCTCGCCATTAACTCATTCGGTGCCAGGGAATAGACGTCCCGTTGTAGCAATGCCACGCTTTAAAGATAGGAGTGCGTCACCTTGTTTGTAGAGCTATATATATTCTACAACCAAAACCTGAGATATCTCGGGTCTGGCAGCCAACGCATGGTGAGTTAACCCGACTTATCTCGGGTTTGGCAATTAAAGAGTTTAAAAAAAGCCTCAGATCAAAGAACAGAATGGGGTAATTAAGATAATGGTAAAATCATACGAAGGAAGGAAGGGAAGGGTGATATCAGCACTATATCAGGCAATAATGGACAGTAAGGGAAATACAACATTGTATATAAAAGAAAAGTGGGAGAAAGAGTTAGAAATAGAGGTAACAGAGGAGGAATGGTATAACACATGTAAGACACAACAATCAACCACAGGATCAAGGATATGGAGGGAGTTTGGGTGGAAAAACATAATTCGATTATTTATAACACCAGAAATACAGGGCAATTACACACCAGCAAAGAAACTATGTTGGGGGGAGTGTGGACAAGAAATAGCAAACCACACACACATATTCTGGAGATGTCAGAAAATAAGGCACTACTGGGAAGAGATAGGAGAGATAATAAATGGAATAATAGGATACGAAATACCCCAGGAAGGCCAAGTGTTGTATCTGGGGAACCTATCACAGGAAGGAATTCAAGGGGAAGACAAATACTTGATTAAGATACTAATAGTGGCAGCCAAAAAAGCTTTAACTAAACTGTGGTACAGGGTAGAAGTGCTGACGAAGGAACAATGGATAGAGGTAGTAGAGGGGATACAGGAAATGGAGAGAATCACACATCTGCTGAGGCTGCAAGAAGAGAAGTTTGAATTGAAATGGGAAAAGTGGGAAGAATATAGTAGGGGAAGGAACGACATCACAGGGGATTGAAAAGGATACAAGGAAATGATGAAAAATGTAAATAAAGGATGCAAATATAGAATGGACCGAAGGACCCATGCCACACTTTTCTTATTTTTGTATATCTGTTTTATTTTTATTTCTTGTTGATGAGTCTTTATAATTTTGTATGCTGAAATGTATTGTCTATGTATGTTGTTGAAAAAAAAAAAAAAACGTAAGTTAAAAAAAAAAACGGTCTCAGATTTAGATCAGACCATAATAATATGGCAGGACATCAGTGGGAGTTGTGTGCAATTCAAGCCGCATTTGTTTCCCTACACGCACGTTTCTGCCGTCGGAACCAAACCATATAGCAACAAGCGTCTACAAGGGGCTGACACCTGGATATGGTTCAAAGCCATCAGAGATCCATAGCCAGTCAAGTACAGAGAACAGATAACAATGCAGACGACAGTCTATTCAGAACTATGGACTGCACAAAATGCTGGTTGCATGCAGATCAAAGCCAGATAACAGAATAACACAAACTAAATCATTGACCACAGGTGTGAACAAAGCATTGGAGCCCTGGACCCTTCAGGGAACTTTCTGAAGACCTGAAACCTCCCCATTTCTCCAAAAAAATAAAGAAAAGATAAGTAGGATCTTTTTATCAGACGTTTAGATGTTGTATAATTGTGCAACTGAAGTCCCAACACACCGATGCGGGTGTTAGATTCTAAGAACTGCAACCTCGAGTGCTTCACAGGCTATGGTGCACTTATCAGATGGCAAGGTACAGTATTGAATCCTAAACATGCTTATCGCCAGTGTGTTTTTGATGTGTGTGTCTTCTTCGTGGACCTTTGGAGAGAGATGTGAGAAAGTAACTCCACCTTATTTGAAGTTTAGAAAACGGTTTAGGAAACCGGTGAAGCTCGAGAGCCCAGTAGCCGGTGGATCTTTTCAACGCGATGTCCGTGAGATCGCTGTAGGATCAGCACAGAGCAATGCTTGTTTCTTTATCGTGGAGCAAGAGGGTATAACATTAAAAAACCAAGGGAAAAAAACACTTGAGATGAAAAGAAAATAGCTGTAGTGTCGAGACTGACGAGGCTGTAGTGTTGTCGTCGCAGAGAGCAGTTCAGGAAAACTGTATGTATTGTGTTTTGTATTTCTCAACGTCATTGTAGATGAGAGCTGGCTCTCAATGATCCTTCGAGATTAAATAAGGCTTGAATCAATTAATCGCTGTTGTGTCAAACCCAAGGGCAGGCACGTGCACACGTAGGGGCCCTAACCCTAACCCAAGGGCAGGCACGTGCACACGTAGGGGCCCTAACCCCAACCCAAGGGCAGGCACGTGCACACGTAGGGGCCCTAACCCTAACCCAAGGGCAGGCACGTGCACACGTAGGGGCCCTAACCCTAACCCAAGGGCAGGCACGTGCACACGTAGGGGCCCTAACCCCAACCCAAGGGCAGGCACGTGCACACGTAGGGTCCAAGCGGGGCTCATTGGTGCATTTCTTGTGGTACTCGTCTTAAAATCTGAATCTGAATCAGAATCAGGTCTTTATTGCCAAGTAGTTCACACATACAGGGAATTTGACGTGGTCGTTTTTGGTGCGACATTAACAGATAGACAATTATGGTAGAATAAAAGTTGTCTGCACGATGTGGTCAAGTATATACACTAATTACCATAACAATACAGTGGGATGGCATATTCAACAGGGCTGTGCAATTGAGCAGTAATGTGCAAAAAGTATGAACAGTGAAGAATGAACAAGTATGAAGGGTTTTGATTGTATATACTGTATATTGTATATCACTTTAAACAGGGCAGGATATCCATGGGGGGAGAGAGAGAGAGAGAGAGAGAGAGAGAGAGAGAGAGAGAGAGAGAGAGAGAGAGAGAGAGAGAGAGAGAGAGAGAGAGAGAGAGAGAGAGAGAGAGAGAGAGAGAGAGAGAGAGAGAGAGAGAGAGAGAGAGACCAGGAGTGTGTTGAGGTTGTCACAGTTCAGCACCAGAGGGCGAGGATTAAGAGAGGTTAACGTTCACCAGTGTTTCCTGACCGCCTTGCCTCCGGTAAGTAGCTCAAGGCTTTGTGTTCAAATAACAAACAGGCCGCATGTTTATTTAAGCCATGAGGGCATGACTCCTTTAGCCAGGGCATGACTCCTTTAGCCAGGACATGACTCATTTAGCCAGGGCATGACTCCTTTAGCCAGGGCATGACTCCTTTCGCCAGGACATGACTCCTTTAGCCAGGGCATAACTCCTTTAGCCAGGACATGACTCCTTTAGCCAGGGCATGACTACTTTAGCCAGGGCATGACTCCTTTAGCCAGGGCATGGCTCCTTTAGCCAGGGCATGACTCCTTTAGCCAGGGCATGACTCCTTTAGCCAGGACGCGTGTAGCTTATTGCCAGCGGAAGAGTGCAAGAATGCTTCCGCATTCGTCACCGCACGCCAGTACGGTAATGCGCCTTTCCTTTCGCCCCGCTCAGACAAATGCATGTAGTACATTGCAACACAACGCAGCATTTCCGCGTACATTGCAACGAATCACTTGGAGTTTGAAAGTGATATCAGAAGAAACTACTCAATCTCGGCTGTCTTTAACTATGAGTGAACACAACGCATTGTAACATTAACGCAGCTGTCAACTGTACTTTACTATGGATTCATTGAATACATATGTATATTATCGCGACGCGTCGTCACAGACTAAACAGTGTTCTGGATTTTCCTACAATGGATTATTGATTGTAAATTGAACCCTTGCACTGAAGAACCATTATGAATCTGTGTTAGAAAATGTTTTGGATCTAAATCACTTGGAGTTTGAAAGTGATATCAGAAGAAACTACTCAACCTCGGCTGTCTTTAACTATGAGTGAACACAACACATTGTAACGTCACTCATAGTTAAAGACAGCCGAGGTTGAGTAGTTTCTTCTGATATCACTTTCAAACTCCAAGTGATTTAGATCCAAAACATTTTCTAACACAGATTCATAATGGTTCTTCAGTGCAAGGGTTAAATTTACAATCAATAATCCATTGTAGGAAAATCCAGAACACTGTTTAGTCTGTGAGGACGCGTCGCGATAATATAGATATGTATTCCATAGTAAAGTACAGTTGACAGCTGCGTTAACGTTACAATGCGTTGTGTTCACTCATAGTTAAAGACAGCCGAGGTTGAGTAGTTTCTTCTGATATCACTTTCAAACTCCAAGTGATTTAGATCCAAAACATTTTCTAACACAGATTCATAATGGTTCTTCAGTGCAAGGGTTCAATTTACAATCAATAATCCATTGTAGGAAAATCCAGAACACTGTTTAGTCTGTGACGACGCGTCGCGATAATATACATATGTATTCCATAGTAAAGTACAGTTGACAGCTGCGTTAACGTTACAATGCGTTGTGTTCACTCATAGTTAAAGACAGCCGAGGTTGAGTAGTTTCTTCTGATATCACTTTCAAACTCCAAGTGATTCGTTGCAATGTACGCGGAAATGCTGCGTTGTGTTGCAATGTACTACATGTATTTGTCTGAGCGGGGCGAAAGGAAAGGCGCATTACCGTACTGGCGTGCGGTGACGAATGCGGAAGCATTCTTGCACTCTTCCGCTGGCAATAAGCTACACGCAGCCAGGACATGGCTCCTTTAGCCAGAGCATGACTCCTTTAGCCAGGGCATGGCTCCTTTAGCCAGGGCATGACTCCTTTAGCCAGTAGCCAGGGCATGACTCCTTTAGCCAGGGCATGACTCCTTTAGCTAGGGCATGACTCTTTTAGCCAGGGCATAACTCCTTTAGCCAAGACATGACTCATTTAGCCAGGGCATGACTCCTTTAGCCAGGGCATGACTCCTTTAGCCTTTAGCCAGGGCATGACTCCTTTAGCCAGGGCATGACTCCTTTAGCCAGGACATGACTCCTTTAGCCAGGGCATGACTCCTTTAGCCATGGCTCCTTTAGCCAGGGCTCCTTTAGCCAGGACATGACTCCTTTAGCCAGGGCTCCTTTAGCCAGGGCATGACTCCTTTAGCCAGGGCATGACTCCTTTAGCCAGGGCATGACTCCTTTAGCCAGGGAATGACTCCTTTAGCCAGGGCATGACTCCTTTAGCCAAGGCATGGCTCCTTTAGCCAGGGCATGACTCCTTTAGCCAGGGCATGACTCCTTTACCTTTAGCCAGGGCATGACTCCTTTAGCAAGGGCATGACTCCTTTAGCCAGGGCATGACTCCTTTAGCCAGGGCTCCTTTAGCCAGGGCATGGCTCCTTTAGCCACGGCATGGCTCCTTTAGCCAGGGCATGACTCCTTTAGCCAGGGCATGACTCCTTTAGCCAGGGCATGACTCCTTTAGCCAGGGCTCCTTTAGCCAGGGCATGACTCCTTTAGCCAGGACATGACTCCTTTAGCCAGGACATGACTCCTTTAGCCAGGACATGACTCCTTTAGCCAGTGCATGACTCCTTTAGCCAGGACATGACTCCTTTAGCCAGGGCATGACTCCTTTAGCCAGGGCATGACTCCTTTAGCCAGGGCATGACTCCTTTAGCCAGGGCATGACTCCTTTAGCCAGGGCATGATTCCTTTAGCCAGGGCATGACTCCTTTAGCCAGGACATGACTCCTTTAGCCAGGGCATGACTCCTTTAGCCAGGGCATGACTCTTTTCGCCAGGACATGACTCCTTTAGGCAGGGCATAACTCCTTTAGCCAGGACATGACTCCTTTAGCCAGGGAATGACTCCTTTAGCCAGGGCATGACTCCTTTAGCCAGGGCTCCTTTAGCCAGGGCATGACTCCTTTAGCCAGGGCATGACTCCTTTAGCCAGGGCTCGTTTAGCCAGGGCATGACTCCTTTAGCCAGGGCATGACTCCTTTAGCCAGGGCTCGTTTAGCCAGGGCATGACTCCTTTAGCCAGGGATCCTTTAGCCAGGGCATGACTCCTTTAGCCAGGGCATGACTCCTTTAGCCAGGGCATGACTCCTTTAGCCAGGGAATGACTCCTTTAGCCAGGGCATGACTCCTTTAGCCAGGGCATGACTCCTTTAGCCAGGGCATGACTCCTTTACCTTTAGCCAGGGCATGACTCCTTTAGCTAGGGCATGACTCCTTTAGCCAGGGCATGACTCCTTTAGCCAGGGCTCCTTTAGCCAGGGCATGACTCCTTTAGCCAGGGCTCCTTTAGCCAGGGCATGGCTCCTTTAGCCACAGCATGGCTCCTTTAGCCAGGGCATGGCTCCTTTAGCCAGGGCATGACTCCTTTAGCCAGGGCATGACTCCTTTAGCCAGGGCATGACTCCTTTAGCCAGGGCTCCTTTAGCCAGGGCATGACTCCTTTAGCCAGGACATGACTCCTTTAGCCAGGACATGACTCCTTTAGCCAGGGCATGACTCCTTTAGCCAGGGCATGACTCCTTTAGCCAGGGCATGACTCCTTTAGCCAGGGCATGACTCCTTTAGCCAGGGCTCCTTTAGCCAGGGCATGGCTCCTTTAGCCAGGGCTCCTTTAGCCAGGGCATGACTCCTTTAGCCAGGGCATGACTCCTTTAGCCAGGGCTCGTTTAGCCAGGGCATGACTCCATTAGCCAGGGCTCCTTTAGCCAGGGCATGACTCCTTTAGCCAGGGCATGACTCCTTTAGCCAGGGCATGACTCCTTTAGCCAGGGCTCCTTTAGCCACGCCATGGCTCCTTTAGCCAGGGCATGACTCCTTTAGCCAGGGCATGACTCCTTTAGCCAGGGCATGACTCCTTTAGCCAGGGCTCCTTTAGCCAGGGCATGACTCCTTTTCCAGGACATGACTCCTTTAGCCAGGGCATGACTCCTTTAGCCAGGATATGACTCCTTTAGCCATGGCATGACTCCTTTAGCCAGGGCTCCTTTAGCCAGGGCATGACTCCTTTAACCAGGACATGACTCTTTTAGCCAGGACATGACTCCTTTAGCCAGGGCATGACTCCTTTAGCCAGGGCATGACTCCTTTAGCCAGGGCATGGCTCCTTTAGCCAGGGCATGACTCCTTTAGCCAGGGCATGATTCCTTTAGCCAGTAGCCAGGGCATGACTCCTTTAGCCAGGGCATGACTCCTTTAGCCAGGGCATGACTCCTTTAGCCAGGGCATGACTCCTTTAGCCAGGGCATGACTCATTTAGCCAGGGCATGACTCCTTTAGCCAGGACATGGCTCCTTTAGCCAGGGCATGACTCCTTTAGCCTTTAGCCAGGGCATGACTCCTTTAGCCAGGGCATGACTCCTTTAGCCAGGGCATAACTCCTTTAGCCAGGACATGACTCCTTTAGCCAGGGCATGACTCCTTTAGCCAGGGCTCCTTTAGCCAGGGCTCCTTTAGCCAGGACATGACTCCTTTAGCCAGGGCATGACTCCTTTAGCCAGGGCTCCTTTAGCCAGGGCATGACTCCTTTAGCTAGGGCTCCTTTAGCCAGGGCATGACTCCTTTAGCCAAGGCATGACTCCTTTAGCCAGGGAATGACTCCTTTAGCCAGGGCATGACTCCTTTAGCCAGGGCATGACTCCTTTAGCCAGTGCATGACTCCTTTAGCCAGGGCATGACTCCTTTAGCCAGGGCTCCTTTAGCCAGGGCATTACTCCTTTAGCCAGGGCTCCTTTAGCCAGGGCATGACTCCTTTAGCCAGGGCATGACTCCTTTAGCCAGGGCTCCTTTAGCCAGGGCATGACTCCTTTAGCCAGGGCATGACTCCTTTAGCCAGGACATGACTCCTTTATCCAGGGCATGACTCCTTTAGCCAGGGCTCCTTTAGCCAGGGCATGACTCCTTTAGCCAGGACATGACTCCTTTAGCCAGGACATGACTCCTTTAGCCAGGGCATGGCTCCTTTAGCCAGGGCATAACTCCTTTAGCCAGGGCATGACTCCTTTAGCCAGGGCATGACTCCTTTAGCCAGGGCATGACTCCTTTAGCCAGGGCATGGCTCCTTTAGCCAGGGCATGATTCCTTTAGCCAGGGCATGACTCCTATTGCCAGTAGCCAGGGCATGACTCCTTTAGCCAGGGCATGGCTCCTTTAGCCAGGGCATGACTCCTTTAGCCAGGGCATTACTCCTTTAGCCAGGACATGACTCCTTTAGCCAGGGCATGACTCCTTTAGCCAGGGCTCCTTTAGCCAGGGCAAGGCTCCTTTAGCCAGGGCATGACTCCTTTGGGAAAACAAAGGGAAAAAACAACCCACAAACAATTAACAAACAGGGAGAAAGGTAAGGGGAGAACAAACAAGTAATATAATAATAGAGTAAGGCACAAGAGCCAACACAAGCCCTAGTGACCTAGTGTCACAGGACAAGTCTGGGAATCCCCCAGCAAATGTACACAATGTGCCCAGCACAATATAGTTCCACACAAACAGTGGCAAAAAGGCAGAAGGCCCAATACATAGATATATATATATATTACTTCCACACAAGTGGCAAAAAGGCAGAAGGCCACAATATATATATATATATATATATATATATATATATATATATATATATATATATATATATATATATATATATATATATATATATATATATATATATATATATATATATATATATATATATATATATATATGTACTCACCTGGTAGCTACACCAACACAAATATAATGCCTACCAGGTAAGTGGTGTGAACAGCAAGATCACACGATAGATCAGTCCCACACAACAGTGGAAACAAAGGGCCGTATTATAACAATTATTCCACACAAACAGTGGTAAATCAAGGGCAGTGTTATAATAATTCCACACAACAGTGGTAAACAATGGCAACCTCCAACAGCCTGGTCACTGGTAACTGACACAGAGAGGCGCCCGGACGAGTGTGTGCTGTCTGGTATATCTGTCCACCCGTCTCTCTCCTCCTTTCTCTCTTTTCTATCCTCCCTGCGCAAAACCGCCCTCTCTTCTAGACAGGCTAAACGCAGCTCAGCGCTCAGTGCGCTCAAGTCACCAGCAGAAGTAACACTGGTATGTTCCGAACCTAGTGCAGAGTCAACACCATCAAGATCCGACACACCAATATCCTGATCACAAACCTCCATAGCTCTACCCTCTACCACAGAATACAGTTATGAAAGAAAGTACACTCCCGTAGCAACACACAATACTACCCCACCAATCAGACTTCAATAAGCCCTACAAAATAGCCACTCACCTATAGTACTCAACAATGTCCCTGTGCAACACTCAACAGCCACATTATGCAGTATGACAACCTGACCAATTCGATTTAATGTCCACATCTAACATTCATAAAAATAATAAATGTCGGTTCTAAACACCTAACTAGGATCACACTGGGTAACACTAACTACCCCGTCTAAACTACTTCCCTAGCGGAATGAGGACTACACATATCTTCAGTCGCTTACCGATTTCATTGCGCACTCCACCGGAATAGACGACGCGTGCCCCCCTCCCCCTAACCAAAGCAGGTGATCCACCCTTTACCTATGTGGAAAAAAATAGAATGGTTAAGAGCATAACTCACAACAATGGTTTACAACAGTCAAGTGTGCAGCACGGAAATATGGATATATAATAATACAACTTACCAAATGAAAAGACGCAAACTACCTGACACGCTCCAATCGACAAGTCCACATGTCACATGCCCATGTCATGTACCAACAAGGAACTATACAATTGTGCAACCAGCAAGCTCCCATGTCACAAGGACACAAAATACCAGCATAGAGCCCCCATGTCACAAGTACACAGAAGACCGGCATTGAGCCCCCAATGACGTACGTGGGTTGGTCATTATCATTATTACTGTATTTGGAAGACCATGTGAACATCAGATTAGTATCGTTTGTATGTGTGTGTGTGTGTGTGTGAAACATGAGAGCTAATGATGTCTCTTTTCTCTCCCTGTCAGGTGCTGCCCATTCCTACTGAAGAGTGCTGATTGCCTAATGAATGACAGCTGATGGCAATCACATCAGGAGGGATGGGTAGCCAAATACCTGACAGCACACACACGTCGGGATTCATTGTGTCATTTTCCAGGGACCTCAGTGTATGAGGTTGCCTTTGTTTGCCACTGCGTGGATATATATATATATGGGTGTATGTTCATATAGTATGGATATGCAGTTAGCCCTATTGCCATAGACCTGATGGACTGATGATGGTGCCAGCCTGTTTCTGCACATTGTGTATGGAACCGTGGCTCTTTGATGTTCACACGGCCACATAGTACAGTAGCCTCAAGGTTTGTCTATCTGGGTTGAGTTGCCTTATATGTATGTCTTGTTTGTCCTCCCCTACCTTTTCCCCTGTGCACCATGGAGGAGGTTTAAACCCCTACCTCCATTCAATATATAATTTACTATTTGGAAAACGTCTTGTGTTGTGTCTTTTTTTCACCTACACCTGGGACCTTGATTTTGAACATATTTACTGAGAGGGGCTGCTTTTGCTCATGTGCCGTCCTCCAGTTGTTATTATCAGACCTGCGTACATGACACCAGGGCATGACTCCTTTAGCCAGCGCATGACTCCTTTAGCCAGGGCTCCTTTAGCCAGGGCATGACTCCTTTAGCCAGGGCATGACTCCTTTAGCCAGGGCTCGTTTAGCCAGGGCATGACTCCTTTAGCCAGGGCTCCTTTAGCCAGGGCATGACTCCTTTAGCCAGGGCATGACTCCTTTAGCCAGGGCATGACTCCCTTAGCCAGGGAATGACTCCTTTAGCCAGGGCATGACTCCTTTAGCCAGGGCATGGCTCCTTTAGCCAGGGCATGACTCCTTTAGCCAGGGCATGACTCCTTTACCTATATCCAGGACATGACTCCTTTAGCCAGGGCATGACTCCTTTAGCCAGGGCATGACTCCTTTAGCCAGGGCTCCTTTAGCCAGGGCATGACTCCTTTAGCCACGGCATGACTCCTTTAGCCAGGGCATGACTCCTTTAGCCAGGGCATGACTCCTTTAGCCAGGGCATGGCTCCTTTAGCCAGGGCATGACTCCTTTAGCCAGGGCATGACTCCTTTACCTATATCCAGGGCATGACTCCTTTAGCCAGGGCATGACTCCTTTAGCCAGGGCATGACTCCTTTAGCCAGGGCTCCTTTAGCCAGGGCATGACTCCTTTAGCCAGGGCTCCTTTAGCCAGGGCATGGCTCCTTTAGCCACAGCATGGCTCCTTTAGCCAGGGCATGACTCCTTTAGCCAGGGCATGTCTCCTTTAGCCAGGGCATGACTCCTTTAGCCAGGGCTCCTTTAGCCAGGGCATGACTCCTTTAGCCAGGACATGACTCCTTTAGCCAGGACATGACTCCTTTAGCCAGGGCATGACTCCTTTAGCCAGGGCTCCTTTAGCCAGGGCATGGCTCCTTTAGCCAGGGCTCCTTTAGCCAGGGCATGACTCCTTTAGCCAGGGCATGACTCCTTTAGCCAGGGCTCGTTTAGCCAGGGCATGACTCCTTTAGCCAGGGCTCCTTTAGCCAGGGCATGACTCCTTTAGCCAGGGCATGACTCCTTTAGCCAGGGCATGACTCCTTTAGCCAGGGCTCCTTTAGCCACGGCATGGCTCCTTTAGCCAGGGCATGACTCCTTTAGCCAGGGCATGACTCCTTTAGCCAGGGCATGACTCCTTTAGCCAGGGCATGACTCCTTTAGCCAGGGCTCCTTTAGCCAGGGCATGACTCCTTTAGCCAGGACATGACTCCTTTAGCCAGGGCATGACTCCTTTAGCGAGGACATGACTCCTTTAGCCATGGCATGACTCCTTTAGCCAGGGCTCCTTTAGCCAGGGCATGACTCCTTTAACCAGGACATGACTCTTTTAGCCAGGACATGACTCCTTTAGCCAGGGCATGACTCCTTTAGCCAGGGCATGACTCCTTTAGCCAGGGCATGACTCCTTTAGCCAGGGCATGGCTCCTTTAGCCAGGGCATGACTCCTTTAGCCAGGGCATGACTCCTTTAGCCAGTAGCCAGGGCATGACTCCTTTAGCCAGGGCATGACTCCTTTAGCCAGGGCATGACTCCTTTAGCCAGGGCATGACTCCTTTAGCCAGGGCATGACTCCTTTAGCCAGGGCATGACTCCTTTAGCCAGGGCATGACTCCTTTAGCCAGGACATGGCTCCTTTAGCCAGGGCATGACTCCTTTAGCCTTTAGCCAGGGCATGACTCCTTTAGCCAGGGCATGACTCCTTTAGCCAGGGCATAACTCATTTAGCCAGGACATGACTCCTTTAGCCAGGGCATGACTCCTTTAGCCAGGGCTCCTTTAGCCAGGACATGACTCCTTTAGCCAGTGTAACTGCATGCAATATGAGAGGACAGTTAGGAGCTCTGGTGTCGATGTGGCTTGTCTGAAGATGGTGGAGAAGTGAAGGAACAAACCTTATAGGGTCTCCCTATTTATACACTATGGCTGGTCTATTATGACATCACAATGTTCCAGAGCATTCTAGCCTGTTCTAACTGGTTCTATTATGACATCACCGCTGCAGTTACACTCCCACCAAGCATATATAAGCATTGTATATGATTCTTACGATAACTGCCCACATAATGCCTAAACGTAACGCAATAACTACAAATAACAATACAATACTATGGTCCTTGGCCGCCACCGGACGAATCACCTCAGCCTGAGGAAGCGAAAAAGATAGAAAGATAGAATGATAGAGATATAGAGAAAGCTAGAGGGCGCAAGAGGCGTCATTCTGCTTCCACCAGCGTCACCGTCTTATGGATGGGCCTCTCCAGGACGACTGGTGTGGAGATGCGCTTGCCTTTCTTATCAAGATTTGACCTTTGCGTTCCTCCGATCCTTGGTCCACTTCTGTCTCGGTTGGAGTGTCGTGAGGTACTCCTTCTTCCATCTGGTCCAGAAGTGGTTTGGTGTCAGAGGCTCTGGGCTGGATGGATCATTGAGGCAATCGACGGTCAGAGGTCGGCTGTTTACCACCGCCATGACTTCATAGAGGAACGTACGTAGAGAGGAGCAGTCAAGTTGTGTGGCTGACTGCGCTAGAATGGCCGTCAAGACACTTCGGATGGTACGGATTTGTCTTTCCCAGGCACCCCCCATATGACTTGCCGCAGGGGTGTTCAGGATAAACTCGCATCCAAGTTCCTTGCACTCTTCCGGATCCATTTCTTTCAGTGCTCTAGCGAACTCTCCTCGTGTGCCAACGAAGTTTGTGCCTTGATCGCTTCTTATCTGGCGTACGTTTCCCCGAATGGCGATGAAAGCGCGCAGCGCATTAATGAAGGCATCCGTGGTCAAGTCATCGAGCATTTCGATGTGGACGGCTCGGGAACACATGCATGTAAGTAACAATCCGTAACGCTTTAGCTCTTTCCTGCCTTCCTTTACGTGGAATGGTCCAAAATGTGAATGGCGGCGCAGTTTCCATGCGTTCCTCCGGGAGGTCTGCCATTCTCTGCTGTTCCGTGCATCGTCTGAACTTCCTGCACGTAATGCACTTGTAGATATGGGATGATGCTGCTTTACTGCCGCCTAGTATCCATATACCATTGGATCGGAGCGCATTCATGGTCATCCCTCGTCCTTGATGGTGCACTCTCTCGTGATAGTGCTTGACGAGTAAGCCCGACACATAACTGTCCTTCGGAAGGACAGCTGGATGCTTCACCTGTGGCTCTAGGGCGGCGTGCGTTAGGCGTCCGCCAACTCTGAGGACGCCGTGGTCGTCCAGGAATGGCCCTAACCGGTGCAGCGTAGTGGCTCTGCCCTTGAATGGGGTCTCCTGTTGGCTCTGGAGTGCCTGTATGTCTTGCGCAAAGGTTGCTTCTTGCACCATCTTGATTATGGTTAGCTCCGCTTCTCTCCTTTCCTCTAGGCTGGTGGCTTCACAGGACTTTGGCTGGAGCCCTTTCCTTTCCTTTACATGGCGCTGGAGTCTGGCGATAGCTTTCACCAGTCTGGACCAGTCTGAGAACTTGTGTACGCGCTCTAGCAGCGGCCAGACTTCTTTCACCCCTGTGGTGAGCACTTGGGCCTTCCTAACTTCCGGGTCGTCACTTGCAATCTCTCCCACCTTGCCTTCTCCGCTTGGTAGCCCTTCCTGCCAAAGAAAGTCTGGGCCGGAGACCCAGTTAGAGGCTATCAGTGGATCTGCTGCGAGCCCCCTTGAAGCATGGTCGGCTGGATTGTCTTCCGACGCCACGTACCTCCATTGTGTAGCCTCTGTGCTTTGCTTGATCCGTTCTACGCGATTTGCTACGAACACGTGAAACCTTCTGGCTTCGTTATTGATGTACCCCAGTACATCTCCACCCTCCACCCCTGCCAGCTTGTGGAGGTCTCGGAGCCAGCACTCCCACCGTGGTCGTAGGTCATCGGGTAGCGGGTCGTCCCAACTGAGCTTGTCCCGGCACATCTGTTGTAGAATCTGCTTGCCTCCCAGGATGAAGGTCTTGTAGTCCTGGTAGTACTGCGCATCCCTCCGCAGCTTCCTCTCTAGGCTGTTGAGCCGATGGATGGCACAGATCTTATTATCCGGTAACTTAGGCTTTTCCTTCTTGAATGGCAGCGGCATTTCATAATGACCGTTGCTCTTTAGCTTGATGCCCTTCTTCAGTTCCGACATGAACCGTAAATCCTTGTGCGATATAGGGTTGGCCTCTGCCGCTCTTTCCGAGAAGTCGGCCTCCAGTCTCTTTAGTACGTCTGTCGGTAGCACGACTTCTTTGATCTGGGTTCTATTGACATAGTGCACTTCCCTGGTGAGCCCTGCCGAGGCCGGTAACCCTGGCCTCACTTGCTTTACCAGGACGTGGTGACTGAGTCCGATGGTATCTCCATAGTGGAGCCCCGGGGTTCCATATCCCACCACGCTCCAGCCTAAGTTTGTTTGCACTGCAAACGGCTGGTGGTCCTCCCCCGCCACCGTGACTAGTGGCCTGAGGGCTTGAGGGCAGTTGTAGCCAATTAGCAGGCCAACATCACAGCGTTGTTTTGGCGCGATATTCTCTGCTAGATGTGCCAGATGAACCCATGCCTTCGCTGTCCCTGGGGTGGGAATATGGCCTCTGTTTGCCGGGATAAAGTCTCTTGAGTAAGTCACTGGCAGAGGAATTAGCTTGGTTGACTGGAATCCTCTTACTTGTAGGCCAGTTAGTTTCCAACAGGGCACGACTGTGTTTCTGGAAGCCAGTGTCGAGAGCTGTAACTGCACTGTTTCGCCCTTGATGTTGAGAGTCTTTGCTGTCTTCTCGAGGATGAAAGTGGTGTCACTTTGATTATCGAGGAGTGCATACACCAGGACTTCCCGGCTGGGCTCCGCTTTAGCTGAGACCCACACTGGAACTATTGTGGAGGTATGCGTGCCCCCATCCTTCTGGATGACTCTAAATGACGTTGCCTGGTGTGGTGGCGTATTTGTACCTCTGTTTAGGTACGTAGCCCGGTTCCTTGCGTCCGACCTTTCCTCCATGGTGGGTCTATCTCTACAGTCCCTGGCGGTATGGCCGGACTTCAGACACTCGAAGCACAACTGCCTTTCGCGAGCAAACGTGTTCCGTTCAACCCTGCTCTTCTGCCTAAACTTGCGACACTCTTGTAGGCTATGGCCGCTCGTTGCACAAAGGACGCAGCGTGTGGCGCCGGCTGTCTCATGGGCGCTAGCTGTTAAGACTCTTGCGCCAGGGTCCCTGCGTCTTGCGCCCGGTTCCCTCATCCCGTCCCGTGGGTTCAGGGCATGAAGCGAGGTTACTGGGTTGCAAGCGATTTTGGCTTCACGTGTGAGGAACTGGACAAACTGGCTGAAGCTCGGGAACGTGTGCGTTGCGTCGTCTATGTCTACGACTTTCCTATTCCATCTTGTCGTCAACCCGTCTGGGAGTTTAGAGAGTATTTTTTGGTTCTCGCGGCAATCATTAAGGATTTCCAGCTCTTTGATCTGCGGCATGGCAGCCTCACAGCTGCGCAAAAAGTCGGCGAGTTCTTGAAGTTCAACACTACCGTTGGCGCTTATCTTGGGCCACGCATCAAGCTTCGCTCTGAATGAATCGGCAAGCAGGAATGGATTTCCATATCTCTCCGCTAAGAGTTGCCATGCTGCATTATAGGCGTCCTCTGTGCCTTGCACGCAGTAGCTCTCTATGGCCGCTTTGGCATTTCCCCTAACGTACTCGCGTAGATGGTATAACTTCTCTGCGGGTGATATGCTCTTCCTGTCCACCAGCGTCAGAAAGGACGCCCTCCAGGCGTGGTAGGTTAGTGGGTCGCCATTGAACACTGCGGGTACTGGTATAGGCATACGACTGGCATTGATGGTAGGGCATGACTCCTTTAGCCAGGGCTCATTTAGCCAGGGCATGACTCCTTTAGCTAGGGCTCCTTTAGCCAGGGCATGACTCCTTTAGCCAAGGCATGACTCATTTAGCCAGGGAATGACTCCTTTAGCCAGGGCATGACTCCTTTAGCCAGGGCATGACTCCTTTAGCCAGTGCATGACTCCTTTAGCCAGGGCATGACTCCTTTAGCCAGGGCTCCTTTAGCCAGGGCATTACTCCTTTAGCCAGGGCTCCTTTAGCCAGGGCATGACTCCTTTAGCCAGGGCATGACTCCTTTAGCCAGGGCATGACTCCTTTAGCCAGGGCTCCTTTAGCCAGGGCATGACTCATTTAGCCAGGGCATGACTCCTTTAGCCAGGGCATGACTCCTTTAGCCAGGGCATGACTCCTTTAGCCAGGGCATGACTCCTTTAGCCAGGGCTCCTTTAGCCAGGGCATGACTCCTTTAGCCAGGGCATGACTCCTTTAGCCAGGACATGACTCCTTTATCCAGGGCATGACTCCTGTAGCCAGGGCTCCTTTAGCCAGGGCATGACTCCTTTAGCCAGGACATGACTCCTTTAGCCAGGACATGACTCCTTTAGCCAGGGCCTGGCTCCTTTAGCCAGGGCATAACTCCTTTAGCCAGGACATGACTCCTTTAGCCAGGGCATGACTCCTTTAGCCAGGACATGACTCCTTTATCCAGGGCATGACTCCTGTAGCCAGGGCTCCTTTAGCCAGGGCATGACTCCTTTAGCCAGGACATGACTCCTTTAGCCAGGACATGACTCCTTTAGCCAGGGCCTGGCTCCTTTAGCCAGGGCATAACTCCTTTAGCCAGGGCATGACTCCTTTAGCCAGGGCATGACTCCTTTAGCCAGGGCATGACTCCTTTAGCCAGGGCATGGCTCCTTTAGCCAGGGCATGATTCCTTTAGCCAGGGCATGACTCCTATTGCCAGTAGCCAGGGCATGACTCCTTTAGCCAGGGCATGGCTCCTTTAGCCAGGGCATGACTCCTTTAGCCAGGGCATGACTCCTTTTGCCAGGACATGACTCCTTTAGCCAGGGCATGACTCCTTTAGCCAGGGCTCCTTTAGCCAGGGCATGGCTCCTTTAGCCAGGGCATGACTCCTTTAGCCAGGGCATGACTCCTTTAGCCAGCGCATGACTCCTTTAGCCAGGGCTCCTTTAGCCAGGGCATGACTCCTTTAGCCAGGGCTCCTTTAGCCAGGGCATGACTCCTTTAGCCAGGGCATGACTCCTTTAGCCAGGGCATGACTCCTTTAGCCAGGGCATGACTCCTTTAGCCAGGGCATGACTCCTTTAGCCAGGGCTACTTTAGCCAGGGCATGGCTCCTTTAGCCAGGGCTCCGTTAGCCAGGGCATGACTCCTTTAGCCAGGGCATGACTCCTTTAGCCAGGGCTCGTTTAGCCAGGGCATGACTCCTTTAGCCAGGGCTCCTTTAGCCAGGGCATGACTCCTTTAGCCAGGGCATGACTCCTTTAGCCAGGGCATGACTCCATTAGCCAGGGAATGACTCCTTTAGCCAGGGCATGACTCCTTTAGCCAGGGCATGGCTCCTTTAGCCAGGGCATGACTCCTTTAGCCAGGGCATGACTCCTTTACCTTTAGCCAGGGCATGACTCCTTTAGCCAGGGCATGACTCATTTAGCCAGGGCATGACTCCTTTAGCCAGGGCTCCTTTAGCCAGGGCATGACTCCTTTAGCCAGGGCTCCTTTAGCCAGGGCATGGCTCCTTTAGCCACAGCATGGCTCCTTTAGCCAGGGCATGACTCCTTTAGCCAGGGCATGACTCCTTTAGCCAGGGCATGACTCCTTTAGCCAGGGCATGACTCCTTTAGCCAGGGCTCCTTTAGCCAGGGCATGACTCCTTTAGCCAGGACATGACTCCTTTAGCCAGGACATGACTCCTTTAGCCAGGACATGACTCCTTTAGCCAGGGCATGACTCCTTTAGCCAGGGCATGACTCCTTTAGCCAGGGCATGACTCCTTTAGCCAGGGCATGACTCCTTTAGCCAGGGCTCCTTTAGCCAGGGCATGGCTCCTTTAGCCAGGGCTCCTTTAGCCAGGGCATGACTCCTTTAGCCAGGGCATGACTCCTTTAGCCAGGGCTCGTTTAGCCAGGGCATGACTCCTTTAGCCAGCGCTCCTTTAGCCAGGGCATGACTCCTTTAGCCAGGGCATGACTCCTTTAGCCAGGGAATGACTCCTTTAGCCAGGGCATGACTCCTTTAGCCAGGGCATGGCTCCTTTAGCCAGGGCATGACTCCTTTAGCCAGGGCATGACTCCTTTACCTTTAGCCAGGGCATGACTCCTTTAGCCAGGGCATGACTCCTTTAGCCAGGGCATGACTCCATTAGCCAGGGCTCCTTTAGCCAGGGCATGACTCCTTTAGCCAGGGCTCCTTTAGCCAGGGCATGGCTCCTTTAGCCACAGCAAGGCTCCTTTAGCCAGGGCATGACTCCTTTAGCCAGGGCATGACTCCTTTAGCCAGGGCATGACTCCTTTAGCCAGGGCATGACTCCTTTAGCCAGGGCTCGTTTAGCCAGGGCATGACTCCTTTAGCCAGGACATGACTCCTTTAGCCAGGACATTACTCCTTTAGCCAGGACATGACTCCTTTAGCCAGGGCATGACTCCTTTAGCCAGGGCATGACTCCTTTAGCCAGGGCATGACTCCTTTAGCCAGGGCATGACTCCTTTAGCCAGGGCATGATTCCTTTAGCCAGGGCATGACTCCTTTAGCCAGGACATGACTCCTTTAGCCAGGGCATGACTCCTTTAGCCAGGGCATGACTCCTTTCGCCAGGACATGACTCCTTTAGGCAGGGCATACCTCCTTTAGCCAGGACATGACTCCTTTAGCCAGGGAATGACTCCTTTAGCCAGGGCATGGCTCCTTTAGCCAGTGCATGACTCCTTTAGCCAGGGCATGACTCCTTTAGCCAGGGCATGACTCCTTTAGCCAGGACATGGCTCCTTTAGCCAGGGCATGACTCCTTTAGCCAGGGCATGACTCCTTTAGCCAGGGCATAACTCCTTTAGCCAAGACATGACTCCTTTAGCCAGGGCATGACTCCTTTAGCCAGGGCATGACTCCTTTAGCCAGGGCATGGCTCCTTTAGCCATGGCATGACTCCTTTAGCCAGGACATGACTCCTTTAGCCAGGGCATGACTCCTTTAGCCAGGGCTCCTTTAGCCAGGGCATGACTCCTTTAGCCAAGGCATGACTCCTTTAGCCAGGGAATGACTCCTTTAGCCAGGGCATGACTCCTTTAGCCAGGGCATGGCTCCTTTAGCCAGGGCATGACTCCTTTAGCCAGGGCATGACTCCTTTACCTTTAGCCAGGGCATGACTCCTTTAGCCAGGGCATGACTCCTTTAGCCAGGGCATGACTCCATTAGCCAGGGCTCCTTTAGCCAGGGCATGACTCCTTTAGCCATGGCTCCTTTAGCCAGGGCATGGCTCCTTTAGCCACAGCATGGCTCCTTTAGCCAGGGCATGACTCCTTTAGCCAGGGCATGACTCCTTTAGCCAGGGCATGACTCCTTTAGCCAGGGCATGACTCCTTTAGCCAGGGCTCGTTTAGCCAGGGCATGACTCCTTTAGCCAGGACATGACTCCTTTAGCCAGGACATTACTCCTTTAGCCAGGACATGACTCCTTTAGCCAGGGCATGACTCCTTTAGCCAGGGCATGACTCCTTTAGCCAGGGCATGACTCCTTTAGCCAGGGCATGACTCCTTTAGCCAGGGCATGATTCCTTTAGCCAGGGCATGACTCCTTTAGCCAGGACATGACTCCTTTAGCCAGGGCATGACTCCTTTAGCCAGGGCATGACTCCTTTCGCCAGGACATGACTCCTTTAGGCAGGGCATACCTCCTTTAGCCAGGACATGACTCTTTTAGCCAGGGAATGACTCCTTTAGCCAGGGCATGGCTCCTTTAGCCAGTGCATGACTCCTTTAGCCAGGGCATGACTCCTTTAGCCAGGGCATGACTCCTTTAGCCAGGACATGGCTCCTTTAGCCAGGGCATGACTCCTTTAGCCAGGGCATGCCTCCTTTAGCCAGGGCATAACTCCTTTAGCCAAGACATGACTCCTTTAGCCAGGGCATGACTCCTTTAGCCAGGGCATGACTCCTTTAGCCAGGGCATGGCTCCTTTAGCCATGGCATGACTCCTTTAGCCAGGACATGACTCCTTTAGCCAGGGCATGACTCCTTTAGCCAGGGCTCCTTTAGCCAGGGCATGACTCCTTTAGCCAAGGCATGACTCCTTTAGCCAGGGAATGACTCCTTTAGCCAGGGCATGACTCCTTTAGCCAGGGCATGGCTCCTTTAGCCAGGGCATGACTCCTTTAGCCAGTGCATGACTCCTTTAGCCAGGGCATGACTCCTTTAGCCAGGGCTCCTTTAGCCAGGGCATTACTCCTTTAGCCAGGGCTCCTTTAGCCAGGGCATGGCTCCTTTAGCCAGGGCATGACTCCTTTAGCCAGAGCTCCTTTAGCCAGGGCATGACTCCTTTAGCCCAGGGCATGACTCCTTTAGCCAGGACATGACTCCTTTAGCCAGGGCATGACTCCTTTAGCCAGGGCTCCTTTAGCCAGGGCATGACTCCTTTAGCCAAGGCATGACTCCTTTAGCCAGGGAATGACTCCTTTAGCCAGGGCATGACTCCTTTAGCCAGGGCATGGCTCCTTTAGCCAGGGCATGACTCCTTTAGCCAGTGCATGACTCCTTTAGCCAGGGCATGACTCCTTTAGCCAGGGCTCCTTTAGCCAGGGCATTACTCTTTTAGCCAGGGCTCCTCTAGCCAGGGCATGGCTCCTTTAGCCAGGGCATGGCTCCTTTAGCCAGGGCATGACTCCTTTAGCCAGGGCATGACTCCTTTAGCCAGGGCTCCTTTAGCCAGGGCATGACTCCTTTCGCCAGGACATGACTCCTTTAGCCAGGGCATGACTCCTTTAGCCAGGACATGACTTATTTAGCCAGGGCATGACTCCTTTAGCCAGGGCATGACTCCTTTAGCCAGGGCATGACTCCTTTAGCCAGGACATGACTCCTTTAGCCAGTGCATGACTCCTTTAGCCAGGGCATGGCTCCTTTAGCCAGGGCATAACTCCTTTAGCCAGGGCATGACTCCTTTAGCCAGGGCATGACTCCTTTAGCCAGGGCATGACTCCTTTAGCCAGGGCATGACTCCTTTAGCCAGTGCATGACTCCTTTAGCCAGGGCATGACTCCTTTAGCCAGGGCTCCTTTAGCCAGGGCATTACTCATTTAGCCAGGGCTCCTTTAGCCAGGGCATGGCTCCTTTAGCCAGGGCATGACTCCTTTAGCCAGGGCTCCTTTAGCCAGGGAATGACTCCTTTAGCCAGGGCATGACTCCTTTAGCCAGGGCATGGCTCCTTTAGCCAGGGCATGACTCCTTTAGCCAGTGCATGACTCCTTTAGCCAGGGCATGACTCCTTTAGCCAGGGCTCCTTTAGCCAGGGCATGGCTCCTTTAGCCAGGGCATGACTCCTTTAGCCAGGGCATGACTCCTTTAGCCAGCGCATGACTCCTTTAGCCAGGGCTCCTTTAGCCAGGACATGACTCCTTTAGCCAGGGCATGACTCCTTTAGCCAGGACATGACTCCTTTAGCCAGGGCATGACTCCTTTAGCCAGGGCTCCTTTAGCCAGGGCATGACTCCTTTAGCCAGGACATGACTCCTTTAGCCAGGACATGACTCATTTAGCCAGGACATGACTCCTTTAGCCAGGACATGACTCCTTTAGCCAGGGCATGACTCCTTTAGCCAGGGCATGACTCCTTTAGCCAGGGCTACTTTAGCCAGGACATGACTCCTTTAGCCAGGGCATGACTCCTTTAGCCAGGGCTCCTTTAGCCAGGGCATGGCTCCTTTAGCCAGGGCATGACTCCTTTAGCCAGGGCATGACTCCTTTAGCCAGCGCATGACTCCTTTAGCCAGGGCTCCTTTAGCCAGGACATGACTCCTTTAGCCAGGGCATGACTCCTTTAGCCAGGACATGACTCCTTTAGCCAGGGCATGACTCCTTTAGTCAGGGCTCCTTTAGCCAGGGCATGACTCCTTTAGCCAGGACATGACTCCTTTAGCCAGGACATGACTCATTTAGCCAGGACATGACTCCTTTAGCCAGGACATGACTCCTTTAGCCAGGGCATGACTCCTTTAGCCAGGGCATGACTCCTTTAGCCAGGGCTCCTTTAGCCAGGACATGACTCCTTTAGCCAGGGCATGACTCCTTTAGCCAGGGCTCATTTAGCCAGGGCATGACTCCTTTAGCCAGGGCTCATTTAGCCAGGGCTCATTTAGCCAGGGCATGACTCCTTTAGCCAGGGCTCCTTTAGCCAGGGCATGACTCCTTTAGCCAGAGCATGACTCCTTTAGCCAGGGCATGACTCCTTTAGCCAGGGCATGACTCCTCTAGCCAGGGCATGACTCATTTAGCCAGGGCTCCTTTAGCCAGGACATGACTCCTTTAGCCAGGTCTCCTTTAGCCAGGGCTTGACTCCTTTAGCCAGGGCATGACTCCTTTAGCCAGGGCTACTTTAGCCAGGCAATGACTCCTTTAGCCAGGGCATGACTCCTTTAGCCAGGGCTCTTTTAGCCAGGGCCTGACTCCTTTAGCCAGGGCATGACTCCTTTAGCCAGGGCATGACTCCTTTAGCCAGGACATGACTCCTTTAGCCAGGGCATGACTCCTTTAGCCATGGCATGACTCCTTTAGCCAGGACATGACTCCTTTAGCAAGGGCTCCTTTAGCCAGGGCATGACTCCTTTAGCCAGGGCTCATTTAGCCAGGACATGACTCCTTTAGCCAGGGCATGACTCCTTTAGCCAGGACATGACTCCTTTAGCCAGGGCATGACTCCTTTAGCCAGGGCTCCTTTAGCCAGGGCATGACTCCTTTAGCCAGGACATGACTCCTTTAGCCAGGACATGACTCCTTTAGCCAGGGCATGACTCCTTTAGCCAGTGCATGACTCCTTTAGCCAGGGCATGACTCCTTTAGCCAGGGCTCCTTTAGCCAGGGCATTACTCATTTAGCCAGGGCTCCTCTAGCCAGGGCATGGCTCCTTTAGCCAGGGCATGGCTCCTTTAGCCAGGGCATGACTCCTTTAGCCAGGGCATGACTCCTTTAGCCAGGGCTCCTTTAGCCAGGGCATGACTCCTTTCGCCAGGACATGACTCCTTTAGCCAGGGCATGACTCCTTTAGCCAGGACATGACTTATTTAGCCAGGGCATGACTCCTTTAGCCAGGGCATGACTCCTTTAGCCAGGGCATGACTCCTTTAGCCAGGACATGACTCCTTTAGCCAGTGCATGACTCCTTTAGCCAGGGCATGGCTCCTTTAGCCAGGGCATAACTCCTTTAGCCAGGGCATGACTCCTTTAGCCAGGGCATGACTCCTTTAGCCAGGGCATGACTCCTTTAGCCAGGGCATGACTCCTTTAGCCAGTGCATGACTCCTTTAGCCAGGGCATGACTCCTTTAGCCAGGGCTCCTTTAGCCAGGGCATTACTCATTTAGCCAGGGCTCCTTTAGCCAGGGCATGGCTCCTTTAGCCAGGGCATGACTCCTTTAGCCAGGGCTCCTTTAGCCAGGGAATGACTCCTTTAGCCAGGGCATGACTCCTTTAGCCAGGGCATGGCTCCTTTAGCCAGGGCATGACTCCTTTAGCCAGTGCATGACTCCTTTAGCCAGGGCATGACTCCTTTAGCCAGGGCTCCTTTAGCCAGGGCATGGCTCCTTTAGCCAGGGCATGACTCCTTTAGCCAGGGCATGACTCCTTTAGCCAGCGCATGACTCCTTTAGCCAGGGCTCCTTTAGCCAGGACATGACTCCTTTAGCCAGGGCATGACTCCTTTAGCCAGGACATGACTCCTTTAGCCAGGGCATGACTCCTTTAGCCAGGGCTCCTTTAGCCAGGGCATGACTCCTTTAGCCAGGACATGACTCCTTTAGCCAGGACATGACTCATTTAGCCAGGACATGACTCCTTTAGCCAGGACATGACTCCTTTAGCCAGGGCATGACTCCTTTAGCCAGGGCATGACTCCTTTAGCCAGGGCTACTTTAGCCAGGACATGACTCCTTTAGCCAGGGCATGACTCCTTTAGCCAGGGCTCCTTTAGCCAGGGCATGGCTCCTTTAGCCAGGGCATGACTCCTTTAGCCAGGGCATGACTCCTTTAGCCAGCGCATGACTCCTTTAGCCAGGGCTCCTTTAGCCAGGACATGACTCCTTTAGCCAGGGCATGACTCCTTTAGCCAGGACATGACTCCTTTAGCCAGGGCATGACTCCTTTAGTCAGGGCTCCTTTAGCCAGGGCATGACTCCTTTAGCCAGGACATGACTCCTTTAGCCAGGACATGACTCATTTAGCCAGGACATGACTCCTTTAGCCAGGACATGACTCCTTTAGCCAGGGCATGACTCCTTTAGCCAGGGCATGACTCCTTTAGCCAGGGCTCCTTTAGCCAGGACATGACTCCTTTAGCCAGGGCATGACTCCTTTAGCCAGGGCTCATTTAGCCAGGGCATGACTCCTTTAGCCAGGGCTCATTTAGCCAGGGCTCATTTAGCCAGGGCATGACTCCTTTAGCCAGGGCTCCTTTAGCCAGGGCATGACTCCTTTAGCCAGAGCATGACTCCTTTAGCCAGGGCATGACTCCTTTAGCCAGGGCATGACTCCTCTAGCCAGGGCATGACTCCTTTAGCCAGGGCATGACTCCTTTAGCCAGGACATGGCTCCTTTAGCCAGGGCTCCTTTAGCCAGGGCATGACTCCTTTAGCCAGGGCTCCTTTAGCCAGGGCATGACTCCTTTAGCCAGGGCATGACTCCTTTAGCCAGGGCATGACTCCTTTAGCCAGGGCTCCTTTAGCCAGGGCATGACTCATTTAGCCAGGACATGACTCCTTTAGCCAGGGCATGGCTCCTTTAACCAGAGCATGACTCCTTTAGCCAGGGCTCCTTTAGCCAGGGCATGACTCCTTTAGCCAGGGCATGACTCCTTTAGCCAGGACATGACTCCTTTAGCCAGGGCATGACTCCTTTAGCCAGGGCTCCTTTAGCCAGGTCATGACTCCTTTAGCCAGGGCATGACTCCTTTAGCCAGGGCATGACTCCTTTTGCCAGGGCATGACTCCTTTAGCTAGGGCATGACTCCTTTAGCCAGGGCTCCTTTAGCCAGGACATGACTCCTTTAGCCAGGGTATGACTCCTTTAGCCAGGGCATGACTCCTTTAGCCAGGGCATGACTCCTTTAGCCAGGGCATGACTCCTTTAGCCAGGACTCCTTTAGCCAGGACATGACTCCTTTAGCCAGGGCATGACTCATTTAGCCAGGGCATGACTCCTTTAGCCAGGGCATGACTCCTTTAGCCAGGGCATGACTCCTTTAGCCAGGGCACGACTCCTTTAGCCAGGACTCCTTTAGCCAGGACATGACTCCTTTAGCCAGGGCATGACTCCTTTAGCCAGGGCATCACTCCTTTAGCCAGGGCATGACTCCTTTAGCCAGGGCTCCTTTAGCCAGGGCATGACTCCTTTAGCCAGGGCATGACTCCTTTTGCCAGGGCATAACTCCTTTAGCCAGGGCATGACTCCTTTAGCCAGGACATGGCTCCTTTAGCCAGGGCATGGCTCCTTTAGCCAGGGCATGGCTCCTTTAGCCAGGGCATGACTCCTTTAGCCAGGGCTCCTTTAGCCAGGGCATGACTCCTTTAGCCAGGGCATGACTCCTTTAGCCAGGGCTCCTTTAGCCAGGGCATGACTCCTTTAGCCAGGGCATGACTCCTTTAGCCAGGGCATGACTCCTTTAACCAGGGCTCCTTTAGCCAGGGCATGACTCCTTTAGCCAGGGCATGACTCCTTTAGCCAGGGCATGACTCCTTTAGCCAGGGCATGAGTCCTTTAGCCAGGGCATGACTCCTTTAGCCAGGGCATGGCTCCTTTAGCCAGGGCATGGCTCCTTTAGCCACGGAATGGCTCCTTTAGCCAGGGCATGACTCATTTAGCCAGGACATGACTCCTTTAGCCAGGGCTCCTTTAGCCAGGGCATCACTCCTTTAGCCAGGGCATGACTCCTTTAGCCAGGGCATGACTCCTTTAGCCAGGGCATGGCTCCTTTAGCCAGGGCATGACTCCTTTAGCCAGGGCATGACTCCTTTACCTTTAGCCAGGGCATGACTCCTTTAGCCAGGGCATGACTCCTTTAGCCAGGGCATGACTCCATTAGCCAGGGCTCCTTTAGCCAGGGCATGACTCCTTTAGCCATGGCTCCTTTAGCCAGGGCATGGCTCCTTTAGCCACAGCATGGCTCCTTTAGCCAGGGCATGACTCCTTTAGCCAGGGCATGACTCCTTTAGCCAGGGCATGACTCCTTTAGCCAGGGCATGACTCCTTTAGCCAGGGCTCGTTTAGCCAGGGCATGACTCCTTTAGCCAGGACATGACTCCTTTAGCCAGGACATTACTCCTTTAGCCAGGACATGACTCCTTTAGCCAGGGCATGACTCCTTTAGCCAGGGCATGACTCCTTTAGCCAGGGCATGACTCCTTTAGCCAGGGCATGACTCCTTTAGCCAGGGCATGATTCCTTTAGCCAGGGCATGACTCCTTTAGCCAGGACATGACTCCTTTAGCCAGGGCATGACTCCTTTAGCCAGGGCATGACTCCTTTCGCCAGGACATGACTCCTTTAGGCAGGGCATACCTCCTTTAGCCAGGACATGACTCTTTTAGCCAGGGAATGACTCCTTTAGCCAGGGCATGGCTCCTTTAGCCAGTGCATGACTCCTTTAGCCAGGGCATGACTCCTTTAGCCAGGGCATGACTCCTTTAGCCAGGACATGGCTCCTTTAGCCAGGGCATGACTCCTTTAGCCAGGGCATGCCTCCTTTAGCCAGGGCATAACTCCTTTAGCCAAGACATGACTCCTTTAGCCAGGGCATGACTCCTTTAGCCAGGGCATGACTCCTTTAGCCAGGGCATGGCTCCTTTAGCCATGGCATGACTCCTTTAGCCAGGACATGACTCCTTTAGCCAGGGCATGACTCCTTTAGCCAGGGCTCCTTTAGCCAGGGCATGACTCCTTTAGCCAAGGCATGACTCCTTTAGCCAGGGAATGACTCCTTTAGCCAGGGCATGACTCCTTTAGCCAGGGCATGGCTCCTTTAGCCAGGGCATGACTCCTTTAGCCAGTGCATGACTCCTTTAGCCAGGGCATGACTCCTTTAGCCAGGGCTCCTTTAGCCAGGGCATTACTCCTTTAGCCAGGGCTCCTTTAGCCAGGGCATGGCTCCTTTAGCCAGGGCATGACTCCTTTAGCCAGGGCATGACTCCTTTAGCCAGAGCTCCTTTAGCCAGGGCATGACTCCTTTAGCCAGGACATGACTCCTTTAGCCAGGGCATGACTCCTTTAGCCAGGACATGACTCCTTTAGCCAGGGCATGACTCCTTTAGCCAGGGCTCCTTTAGCCAGGGCATGACTCATTTAGCCAGGACATGACTCCTTTAGCCAGGACATGACTCCTTTAGCCAGGGCATGGCTCCTTTAGCCAGGGCATAACTCCTTTAGCCAGGACATGACTCCTTTAGCCAGGGCATGACTCCTTTAGCCAGGACATGACTCCTTTAGCCAGGGCATGACTCCTTTAGCCAGGGCTCCTTTAGCCAGGGCATGACTCCTTTAGCCAAGGCATGACTCCTTTAGCCAGGGAATGACTCCTTTAGCCAGGGCATGACTCCTTTAGCCAGGGCATGGCTCCTTTAGCCAGGGCATGACTCCTTTAGCCAGGGCATGACTCCTTTACCTTTAGCCAGGGCATGACTCCTTTAGCCAGGGCATGACTCCTTTAGCCAGGGCATGACTCCATTAGCCAGGGCTCCTTTAGCCAGGGCATGACTCCTTTAGCCATGGCTCCTTTAGCCAGGGCATGGCTCCTTTAGCCACAGCATGGCTCCTTTAGCCAGGGCATGACTCCTTTAGCCAGGGCATGACTCCTTTAGCCAGGGCATGACTCCTTTAGCCAGGGCTCGTTTAGCCAGGGCATGACTCCTTTAGCCAGGACATGACTCCTTTAGCCAGGACATTACTCCTTTAGCCAGGACATGACTCCTTTAACCAGGGCATGACTCCTTTAGCCAGGGCATGACTCCTTTAGCCAGGGCATGACTCCTTTAGCCAGGGCATGACTCCTTTAGCCAGGGCATGATTCCTTTAGCCAGGGCATGACTCCTTTAGCCAGGACATGACTCCTTTAGCCAGGGCATGACTCCTTTAGCCAGGGCATGACTCCTTTCGCCAGGACATGACTCCTTTAGGCAGGGCATACCTCCTTTAGCCAGGACATGACTCTTTTAGCCAGGGAATGACTCCTTTAGCCAGGGCATGGCTCCTTTAGCCAGTGCATGACTCCTTTAGCCAGGGCATGACTCCTTTAGCCAGGGCATGACTCCTTTAGCCAGGACATGGCTCCTTTAGCCAGGGCATGACTCCTTTAGCCAGGGCATGACTCCTTTAGCCAGGGCATAACTCCTTTAGCCAAGACATGACTCCTTTAGCCAGGGCATGACTCCTTTAGCCAGGGCATGGCTCCTTTAGCCATGGCATGACTCCTTTAGCCAGGACATGACTCCTTTAGCCAGGGCATGACTCCTTTAGCCAGGGCTCCTTTAGCCAGGGCATGACTCCTTTAGCCAAGGCATGACTCCTTTAGCCAGGGAATGACTCCTTTAGCCAGGGCATGACTCCTTTAGCCAGGGCATGGCTCCTTTAGCCAGGGCATGACTCCTTTAGCCAGTGCATGACTCCTTTAGCCAGGGCATGACTCCTTTAGCCAGGGCTCCTTTAGCCAGGGCATTACTCCTTTAGCCAGGGCTCCTTTAGCCAGGGCATGGCTCCTTTAGCCAGGGCATGACTCCTTTAGCCAGGGCATGACTCCTTTAGCCAGAGCTCCTTTAGCCAGGGCATGACTCCTTTAGCCAGGACATGACTCCTTTAGCCAGGGCATGACTCCTTTAGCCAGGACATGACTCCTTTAGCCAGGGCATGACTCCTTTAGCCAGGGCTCCTTTAGCCAGGGCATGACTAATTTAGCCAGGACATGACTCCTTTAGCCAGGACATGACTCCTTTAGCCAGGGCATGGCTCCTTTAGCCAGGGCATAACTCCTTTAGCCAGGACATGACTCCTTTAGCCAGGGCATGACTCCTTTAGCCAGGACATGACTCCTTTAGCCAGGGCATGACTCCTTTAGCCAGGGCTCCTTTAGCCAGGGCATGACTCCTTTAGCCAAGGCATGACTCCTTTAGCCAGGGAATGACTCCTTTAGCCAGGGCATGACTCCTTTAGCCAGGGCATGGCTCCTTTAGCCAGGGCATGACTCCTTTAGCCAGTGCATGACTCCTTTAGCCAGGGCATGACTCCTTTAGCCAGGGCTCCTTTAGCCAGGGCATTACTCTTTTAGCCAGGGCTCCTCTAGCCAGGGCATGGCTCCTTTAGCCAGGGCATGGCTCCTTTAGCCAGGGCATGACTCCTTTAGCCAGGGCATGACTCCTTTAGCCAGGGCTCCTTTAGCCAGGGCATGACTCCTTTCGCCAGGACATGACTCCTTTAGCCAGGGCATGACTCCTTTAGCCAGGACATGACTTATTTAGCCAGGGCATGACTCCTTTAGCCAGGGCATGACTCCTTTAGCCAGGGCATGACTCCTTTAGCCAGGACATGACTCCTTTAGCCAGTGCATGACTCCTTTAGCCAGGGCATGGCTCCTTTAGCCAGGGCATAACTCCTTTAGCCAGGGCATGACTCCTTTAGCCAGGGCATGACTCCTTTAGCCAGGGCATGACTCCTTTAGCCAGGGCATGACTCCTTTAGCCAGTGCATGACTCCTTTAGCCAGGGCATGACTCCTTTAGCCAGGGCTCCTTTAGCCAGGGCATTACTCATTTAGCCAGGGCTCCTTTAGCCAGGGCATGGCTCCTTTAGCCAGGGCATGACTCCTTTAGCCAGGGCTCCTTTAGCCAGGGAATGACTCCTTTAGCCAGGGCATGACTCCTTTAGCCAGGGCATGGCTCCTTTAGCCAGGGCATGACTCCTTTAGCCAGTGCATGACTCCTTTAGCCAGGGCATGACTCCTTTAGCCAGGGCTCCTTTAGCCAGGGCATGGCTCCTTTAGCCAGGGCATGACTCCTTTAGCCAGGGCATGACTCCTTTAGCCAGCGCATGACTCCTTTAGCCAGGGCTCCTTTAGCCAGGACATGACTCCTTTAGCCAGGGCATGACTCCTTTAGCCAGGACATGACTCCTTTAGCCAGGGCATGACTCCTTTAGCCAGGGCTCCTTTAGCCAGGGCATGACTCCTTTAGCCAGGACATGACTCCTTTAGCCAGGACATGACTCATTTAGCCAGGACATGACTCCTTTAGCCAGGACATGACTCCTTTAGCCAGGGCATGACTCCTTTAGCCAGGGCATGACTCCTTTAGCCAGGGCTACTTTAGCCAGGACATGACTCCTTTAGCCAGGGCATGACTCCTTTAGCCAGGGCTCCTTTAGCCAGGGCATGGCTCCTTTAGCCAGGGCATGACTCCTTTAGCCAGGGCATGACTCCTTTAGCCAGCGCATGACTCCTTTAGCCAGGGCTCCTTTAGCCAGGACATGACTCCTTTAGCCAGGGCATGACTCCTTTAGCCAGGACATGACTCCTTTAGCCAGGGCATGACTCCTTTAGTCAGGGCTCCTTTAGCCAGGGCATGACTCCTTTAGCCAGGACATGACTCCTTTAGCCAGGACATGACTCATTTAGCCAGGACATGACTCCTTTAGCCAGGACATGACTCCTTTAGCCAGGGCATGACTCCTTTAGCCAGGGCATGACTCCTTTAGCCAGGGCTCCTTTAGCCAGGACATGACTCCTTTAGCCAGGGCATGACTCCTTTAGCCAGGGCTCATTTAGCCAGGGCATGACTCCTTTAGCCAGGGCTCATTTAGCCAGGGCTCATTTAGCCAGGGCATGACTCCTTTAGCCAGGGCTCCTTTAGCCAGGGCATGACTCCTTTAGCCAGAGCATGACTCCTTTAGCCAGGGCATGACTCCTTTAGCCAGGGCATGACTCCTCTAGCCAGGGCATGACTCATTTAGCCAGGGCTCCTTTAGCCAGGACATGACTCCTTTAGCCAGGTCTCCTTTAGCCAGGGCTTGACTCCTTTAGCCAGGGCATGACTCCTTTAGCCAGGGCTACTTTAGCCAGGCAATGACTCCTTTAGCCAGGGCATGACTCCTTTAGCCAGGGCTCTTTTAGCCAGGGCCTGACTCCTTTAGCCAGGGCATGACTCCTTTAGCCAGGGCATGACTCCTTTAGCCAGGACATGACTCCTTTAGCCAGGGCATGACTCCTTTAGCCATGGCATGACTCCTTTAGCCAGGACATGACTCCTTTAGCAAGGGCTCCTTTAGCCAGGGCATGACTCCTTTAGCCAGGGCTCATTTAGCCAGGACATGACTCCTTTAGCCAGGGCATGACTCCTTTAGCCAGGACATGACTCCTTTAGCCAGGGCATGACTCCTTTAGCCAGGGCTCCTTTAGCCAGGGCATGACTCCTTTAGCCAGGACATGACTCCTTTAGCCAGGACATGACTCCTTTAGCCAGGGCATGACTCCTTTAGCCAGTGCATGACTCCTTTAGCCAGGGCATGACTCCTTTAGCCAGGGCTCCTTTAGCCAGGGCATTACTCATTTAGCCAGGGCTCCTCTAGCCAGGGCATGGCTCCTTTAGCCAGGGCATGGCTCCTTTAGCCAGGGCATGACTCCTTTAGCCAGGGCATGACTCCTTTAGCCAGGGCTCCTTTAGCCAGGGCATGACTCCTTTCGCCAGGACATGACTCCTTTAGCCAGGGCATGACTCCTTTAGCCAGGACATGACTTATTTAGCCAGGGCATGACTCCTTTAGCCAGGGCATGACTCCTTTAGCCAGGGCATGACTCCTTTAGCCAGGACATGACTCCTTTAGCCAGTGCATGACTCCTTTAGCCAGGGCATGGCTCCTTTAGCCAGGGCATAACTCCTTTAGCCAGGGCATGACTCCTTTAGCCAGGGCATGACTCCTTTAGCCAGGGCATGACTCCTTTAGCCAGGGCATGACTCCTTTAGCCAGTGCATGACTCCTTTAGCCAGGGCATGACTCCTTTAGCCAGGGCTCCTTTAGCCAGGGCATTACTCATTTAGCCAGGGCTCCTTTAGCCAGGGCATGGCTCCTTTAGCCAGGGCATGACTCCTTTAGCCAGGGCTCCTTTAGCCAGGGAATGACTCCTTTAGCCAGGGCATGACTCCTTTAGCCAGGGCATGGCTCCTTTAGCCAGGGCATGACTCCTTTAGCCAGTGCATGACTCCTTTAGCCAGGGCATGACTCCTTTAGCCAGGGCTCCTTTAGCCAGGGCATGGCTCCTTTAGCCAGGGCATGACTCCTTTAGCCAGGGCATGACTCCTTTAGCCAGCGCATGACTCCTTTAGCCAGGGCTCCTTTAGCCAGGACATGACTCCTTTAGCCAGGGCATGACTCCTTTAGCCAGGACATGACTCCTTTAGCCAGGGCATGACTCCTTTAGCCAGGGCTCCTTTAGCCAGGGCATGACTCCTTTAGCCAGGACATGACTCCTTTAGCCAGGACATGACTCATTTAGCCAGGACATGACTCCTTTAGCCAGGACATGACTCCTTTAGCCAGGGCATGACTCCTTTAGCCAGGGCATGACTCCTTTAGCCAGGGCTACTTTAGCCAGGACATGACTCCTTTAGCCAGGGCATGACTCCTTTAGCCAGGGCTCCTTTAGCCAGGGCATGGCTCCTTTAGCCAGGGCATGACTCCTTTAGCCAGGGCATGACTCCTTTAGCCAGCGCATGACTCCTTTAGCCAGGGCTCCTTTAGCCAGGACATGACTCCTTTAGCCAGGGCATGACTCCTTTAGCCAGGACATGACTCCTTTAGCCAGGGCATGACTCCTTTAGTCAGGGCTCCTTTAGCCAGGGCATGACTCCTTTAGCCAGGACATGACTCCTTTAGCCAGGACATGACTCATTTAGCCAGGACATGACTCCTTTAGCCAGGACATGACTCCTTTAGCCAGGGCATGACTCCTTTAGCCAGGGCATGACTCCTTTAGCCAGGGCTCCTTTAGCCAGGACATGACTCCTTTAGCCAGGGCATGACTCCTTTAGCCAGGGCTCATTTAGCCAGGGCATGACTCCTTTAGCCAGGGCTCATTTAGCCAGGGCTCATTTAGCCAGGGCATGACTCCTTTAGCCAGGGCTCCTTTAGCCAGGGCATGACTCCTTTAGCCAGAGCATGACTCCTTTAGCCAGGGCATGACTCCTTTAGCCAGGGCATGACTCCTCTAGCCAGGGCATGACTCCTTTAGCCAGGGCATGACTCCTTTAGCCAGGACATGGCTCCTTTAGCCAGGGCTCCTTTAGCCAGGGCATGACTCCTTTAGCCAGGGCTCCTTTAGCCAGGGCATGACTCCTTTAGCCAGGGCATGACTCCTTTAGCCAGGGCATGACTCCTTTAGCCAGGGCTCCTTTAGCCAGGGCATGACTCATTTAGCCAGGACATGACTCCTTTAGCCAGGGCATGGCTCCTTTAACCAGAGCATGACTCCTTTAGCCAGGGCTCCTTTAGCCAGGGCATGACTCCTTTAGCCAGGGCATGACTCCTTTAGCCAGGACATGACTCCTTTAGCCAGGGCATGACTCCTTTAGCCAGGGCTCCTTTAGCCAGGTCATGACTCCTTTAGCCAGGGCATGACTCCTTTAGCCAGGGCATGACTCCTTTTGCCAGGGCATGACTCCTTTAGCTAGGGCATGACTCCTTTAGCCAGGGCTCCTTTAGCCAGGACATGACTCCTTTAGCCAGGGTATGACTCCTTTAGCCAGGGCATGACTCCTTTAGCCAGGGCATGACTCCTTTAGCCAGGGCATGACTCCTTTAGCCAGGACTCCTTTAGCCAGGACATGACTCCTTTAGCCAGGGCATGACTCATTTAGCCAGGGCATGACTCCTTTAGCCAGGGCATGACTCCTTTAGCCAGGGCATGACTCCTTTAGCCAGGGCACGACTCCTTTAGCCAGGACTCCTTTAGCCAGGACATGACTCCTTTAGCCAGGGCATGACTCCTTTAGCCAGGGCATCACTCCTTTAGCCAGGGCATGACTCCTTTAGCCAGGGCTCCTTTAGCCAGGGCATGACTCCTTTAGCCAGGGCATGACTCCTTTTGCCAGGGCATAACTCCTTTAGCCAGGGCATGACTCCTTTAGCCAGGACATGGCTCCTTTAGCCAGGGCATGGCTCCTTTAGCCAGGGCATGGCTCCTTTAGCCAGGGCATGACTCCTTTAGCCAGGGCTCCTTTAGCCAGGGCATGACTCCTTTAGCCAGGGCATGACTCCTTTAGCCAGGGCTCCTTTAGCCAGGGCATGACTCCTTTAGCCAGGGCATGACTCCTTTAGCCAGGGCATGACTCCTTTAACCAGGGCTCCTTTAGCCAGGGCATGACTCCTTTAGCCAGGGCATGACTCCTTTAGCCAGGGCATGACTCCTTTAGCCAGGGCATGAGTCCTTTAGCCAGGGCATGACTCCTTTAGCCAGGGCATGGCTCCTTTAGCCAGGGCATGGCTCCTTTAGCCACGGAATGGCTCCTTTAGCCAGGGCATGACTCATTTAGCCAGGACATGACTCCTTTAGCCAGGGCTCCTTTAGCCAGGGCATCACTCCTTTAGCCAGGGCATGACTCCTTTAGCCAGGGCTCCTTTAGCCAGGGCATGACTCCTTTAGCCAGGGCTCCTTTAGCCAGGGCATGACTCCTTTAGCCAGGACATGACTCCTTTAGCCAGGGCATGACTCCTTTAGCCAGGGCATGACTCCTTTAGCCAGGGCTCCTTTAGCCAGGGCATGACTCCTTTAGCCAGGGCATGACTCCTTTAGCCAGGACATGACTCCTTTAGCCAGGACATGACTCCTTTAGCCAGGACATGACTCCTTTAGCCAGGGCATGACTCCTTTAGCCAGGGCATGACTCCTTTAGCCAGGGCATGACTCCTTTAGCCAGGGCATGACTCCTTTAGCCAGGGCATGACTCCTTTAGCCAGGGCATGACTCCTTTAGCCAGGGCATGACTCCTTTAGCCAGGGCTCCTTTAGCCAGGGCATGACTCATTTAGCCAGGACATGACTCCTTTAGCCACGGCATGACTCCTTTAGCCAGGACATTACTCCTTTAGCCAGGGCTCCTTTAGCCAGGGCATGACTCCTTTAGCCAGGGCATGACTCCTTTAGCCAGGACATGACTCCTTTAGCCAGGTGTGACGTACATGGGTACGTGGGTTGGTCATGGCGGGCGTAATGAATGAACGCAGTATGGCTTATTATTCCATAATTAAGCCTATAGGCTACTGTTCATTCGTAGGCGCACACAAGACTTGTTATGGAATATTAATGCAGTCTATTTCCACCGATTAGCTTTAGTTCCTATTTATTTATCCACTGTCATTTCAGTGTTGGTGTATAGGCTATATAGTGTATTTCAATATAAGTTTAATTGATTAATGATATATTCGAAGGAATGCAGGTTTATAGCTATATCAACCCCCTCCAATGTACAGTAAATGACCAAGTATGGTTTTGTCAATATTCCAATGTACAGTTTTGCTTGTACAGTGTAAGTCTATCCCCCACCCACCCCTCCTACCCAACCTCCTCCAACAGTTTCTACGTCAAATGTACTCTATTTTCTGGACTCTTTTTGTATCACAAACAGTACTGTATTTGCAAATCTGGTATGTCATAAATGTATAGATGTAGCAGTACTGTCTATCTGTGTCATGTGTGTCATATATGTTACTGTATGATGAATTGAAAATGGGGGACCCTGATGTAAACAAGTCGAAATTCTTTCTCTGGTCTGCATCCCCTTATGTAATTGAGCTGTACTGTAACTGTACCCATTCTGCAATCTGTTAATAAAGTTTTCAATCAATCAATCAAACAAAGGTCTGTCCCATTGTATACCAATCAATGGGATACATTGCATGTTGACCTGCATTCTTTCAAATGTATAATTAATCATACTGTAGATGTGTAACAAATAAGAAATACAAATTCCACAGAAGGCATTAAATTATTATAATTTTCAATCATTTCACAATAATTGCATAATTGTGTTTGAATATCTGAGTAATTATTTGTCCAAAATAGCTGGTTCAGATATGGTTAATCCAGCTGCCCTGTGATCAGATGAATCCATATTATTTATTTTTCCGACATCAAATGCGTAATTTCTTATCGTACAAATATTGTCATATTTATTTTAATTATGATTAAGTAATTAATTCCAAGGAGGCCTGTAGCGTTGCCGTGAAGGAATCACTATGAGAACACAGTCTGTCAAGTTATAATAACATTTTAAATTAGTCAATCAATCATGAGATTTGATCGTGGGCTGAGAGCATATTTAAGTGTGCTCCTCAGCACTCTTAAATCTGCTCTCAGCCACGATCAAATAAGATCTCAGGAAAGTTTGGGGACTCCCACTCCCATCCCTAATATGTCTTAAATGGGCCGAAATCTGGCTAAGACGAAATATTTTGTCGTAACTTCGTTCGGGAATGAGACCCATTGACGTCAGTGCGGTCAAAACTGACCAACAACTATACCACCTGCTCCTTCCCCCTGACCTAACCTGACCAGGGTCATTCCTGGGTCGAGGGGTGTGGAAGGCAGCTAGGGGCTTCTAATTTTGAGATCAGAGCTTTAACGAGAGGACGTGCTGGTGAGAACGAGGGGGGACGGACCCGGAGGCGCGGGGCGCACAAGGCCGGGACACAAAGGACAGCTTTGTACCAGTGGAGTGGCTCGTTGAACCTAAAGACCTTCTGTTGTGTTCCTATTGTGTTGTTGGACACAGGGTTCTTGTAAGACCCCACCGTCTCCAATAATGATCTCAAGTGATTGACTTCAAGGCAGCCTCTTCTCTTTTTAACAAGTGTTTGTTTTTAACTGCTAGCTTTGGTGTTAATTGCGTTCATCAGTAGTGAGACACCTTTAACCACCCGAGGAGATGCAGATTCATTAACCCTCTGAATCAAGATGTCATTGAAGTGTGTCACGCTCCTGATGATATCAATGTTTTACACTGACAAACCAGAGGAGTCAGTTTAAGTTGTCATAAGATAAGATAAGATATTCCTTTATTGATCCCCTTGTGGAAAATTAAATGAGGGAGGGGAGAGGGGAGGGACAGGTATGGGCAGGGTCATAGTAGAAAGACATAAATATAGGCAATAAAATGTGATCTGAATATAAAAATATGAGAAAAATAAACAGTGTAAACAAAGGTGCAGATGAGGAGGGTCTGTATGCCCTATCGATTATATTATGTTACAATAAAATAGGCAATAAAGAATTATAATATTAAACTATGAGTAAGAGTAACAGTAACAGTAAACAGTATACACAAGGTACCCTACCTGGCATGATATACGTATACGTTGTAGTCCGTGCGGGTCTTTTGTCGATTGCCTGTCGATTGCCAATGTGTTGTAATTACCCCTCCAGCCTATAATGAGCTAGCACCTCATATCCTCTTCTCCTGCTGAGTTTGTCTCCCTTTCCCTCTGGACGTATGTTTGATCCTCTCAGGTAAGCGGGGGGTCTAGGCCGAACCCTGAAGGGAGAATAGTATTTTACCCCAGCTGTGTTTGAGTTGTGCTGTGAAACATGTCTAATCAACACCCGGACATTGTCTCATTATGGACTTTGTCTCATTATGGACAACCTGGTTTCCTAAAGCAAGCAGGGCGAGTTGAGATTGCGCCCCCCTTACAAACAACACAACACTCCTCTACTCCTCTACGCCCCAAAAGCAGCATGACACTTCCCCAGCCGGTAAACGAGATGAAAGCTTTTAAACTATGAAAGCGGTCGTTTGAAAAGCTCTGAGACCCTGCGTCCAAACCAGCGCACACACACACACACAAAAGGAACAATGAGATGTCCACATGTAACAAGAGCAGCACCAAGCAGAGGCGGAAAATATCAAAGTCTCATCTCGTCTGAAGAAACACCTATTAGTGTGAGAAGGTGGATGTTCAGGTATTAGCAGCGCTGGCGAGCGCTACGGCTGATTAGGGCGGCTGACTCTTAGTTCACCTCATAGCTCATTAGAGGATGTAAAAGCACTGATAGCGCATAAGTGTTATGGTGTATGTTGTGGTGTATGTTGTGGTGTATGTTGTGGTGTATGTTGTGGCGTATGTTATGGTGTATGTCTTGTGGTGTCAATAACAATACACACACAGCATATAAAATCACAACAATAAGACAACACGACAAGGCAAAAGGTCTTGTTAAAAAAGAGGGGATAATCTCAAGTGTAAGGACTGTTCCTTCCATGAGCTAGAGGGGCATCATAGATAAATCCAGATGATGTACCCTGTTCAGAGCACTTCATTTACACACCAGGAGGCCGGGAAAGGTTGCGTTAACTGAAGGTCAGCGGCCGAATGGTGGCCTGTCTTTCATTAGATTCACTTCCATTACTGTTCTGTACTGATACCTGTCTGGACACCAAGCACAAGACTCACAGTGGGCTGAATAAGATAAGATAAGATATTCCTTTATTGATCCCCTTGGAAAAATTCAGGCATCATAGCAGCAAATGTTCTTATATACCCTAGTTGCTATTGCATGCACTTATCTGTGTTTCATTACACGTATTGTACATGCTTACCAACTGTTTCGCCTTTTTTATTGCAACACTACTATCCCCGACATCTAAGAAGGGAGATCCCCCCTTGAATGGCCCTTCTAAGGTTTCTCTCCTCCACATTGTCTGTGGTGCTTTTTTTCCTATTGCTAGGTTTTTTGTGAGTTTTTCCTTACCTTCGCGTGGAGTACGTCTGGGAGTGTTGCATTCATTTATTTTATTTATAAAACATTTATTTTAGTTCTGTTTTTTGTTCTTGATTTATTGTGATGTTTCTTCTTGACTTGTTTAAAGAAGACGTGTCCGGCCCATGGGGACATTAACACTTTGATCGCCATGGTTAAATTCATAATTTACCATCCCTAGCCAGCTCTATTTGTCTATGGAGAAGTTCCCCTTCTTTGCAGGGCTATACCTTTTTAAATTCTATTGCTAAATTGCCATTATTATGGCCCATTCAATGTCCTATATCCATTGTTCAGGGTGTAGCAACGATATACTTTTTCATTCACTTATTCATACTAAAATATGGTCTAAAGTATAAGTATGTTTTTATCGTTTTCTGCAGCTTTCTCCAGAACTTGATTTATAGCTCCAAATGCATTATATTGATGATCAAATACAGTTTGGTAGCGATCGTTGCCAGATGAAAAATTTCAACTGGAGGTACTTCTAGAAGTTACTACGTATCATCTGATATTGACCGGATGGGCGAGGGGGCGTTTATAATTCCGTGGGCAACGTTATACCATTCATCTAGTGTGGGTCATATGATCATCAGATCAGTTAGTATAGAATACGTTAGAAAATAACGTTGAAACTCACCGTATCTTCCTTGCGCCGTTGGACGATCAGCGTGGAGTAGACAGTTTTCGATTATGGGATGTTGATCCTGATGAACCATTTCCAGGTTGTATAATACTATATACGTCCAAATAACGTTGTTTATTGAGTTAGGGCGAGCGATTGATTATCCAGTGTGTTGAGATAGAGTCCTGCTAATGATCGCGAGTGCCCGGACGATTTATGGATGAGCACTTCCTGTTTGACGAGTCACTTCCTGTTGGCGATCTGCCGATCGGCCACCAGGTGGCGCTCTTGAACCGCTAGAGAGTTGAGTGGAGATCAGCAGTATATCTCAGGACCCCGGAGGAGAAATATGATTTCGATCACCGATTTTTGAAATATTGACATCAAAGACGAGTTACGGCGTCTTCGGCAGAATGAGCATGGCTAGGAATGACGTCTAAACACGTCATCGGCGATTAAAGTGTTAATGTGTGTTGTCGGGCCTTACAAATACATTTGATTTGATTTGATGGTGGAGGGGGGAGGGGGGAGGCGGAGGTACAGGTAGTATAAGACATACAGGTACAGGTCACAGAATTATAGTACAGTGGAGAAGTAAAAATTAAAATAGAATAAAAAGGCAGTGAGAACAATACACAATATAATTAACTCTGGATTAACAATGGATTCAGTGCATTGAATATATGAATGCACTGACACCACTGTCTGGACACCAAGCACAAGCAACAACAATATTAAGTCTACTGTGCAACAAGAGGAATCAGACGTGGTTAAATGTGAGGTTGACTTGATTTACTGTGCTGTTTCTGTTGCTGCTGGAGTCTATCGGAGGAAGTCTTATACGGCACAGAGCTTTCCACAATGTCAGAGCCACGTCGAGTTCAAACCATTTACCAGGAGCAGATACACTGTTGGTCCTCTACGGAGTTTAATTTAACTTAACTTCATACAGCCCGCACCGTCTCTGCACGTCAGCTGACACCTTTCAGCTGCGAGCCTCTGCTCACCTCGGGCATTGGCGTCTGCATCGACAGGTAAAGTGTTTCGGCCGTGGTCGAATGTATAGCGGAGAAGCGTCTCTCTCATCAGAGGGTTTTTTGTTCTTAATCCGCAGGTGGATTTAGCCGGCTTTTCCGGAATGCGATAGCTCAGTGGAACTACAAGGACCGGGCTTAGGGTAATGAGGTGTGAGATTCTTTAAAACAGCATCATCTCTTGTGATTCTTTAGATAATTAATGCTCAATAACAAAGTAATTGAGATTGCGTCTTTGAAAGTCAAGAACGATGAAAGGGCAAAACTCAGAGCGAGGTCAAGCCAAGGGCACAATATCCGTTTACACGATGAAAGGTTTTGTGAAAACGTACGTTTTCAAAGTTTTAGAGGCACGTAATGCTGTCTGCCTGGGGGTCCTGTTTAGTTTAGTTTAGTTTACTCAGTTTATTTGATCAGGGACGGTGCATATCAATCAACAGTTATACATTTATAAATTAATACATTTTTTTTTTTTTTTTTTTAAATATGCCAACATTAGCAGGGTTGCTAGTTTTCAGTTGTAGTCCCTGGGCTAGATGTTTAAGCCAGCCAAAAATAGAAGGACTTTAAAGCTAATATAAAAACAATTTAAAACATATTCTGTACATTCACTCAGGCATTCGTGCATCTATAAAAAGAAACAGTGTACAGGGACAAATCAAAGCCCATACATGTATATAAGCACCGTATTGGCAGGCACACATATACATAATCATAAATCACATCCACATAATCACAATCAGGACAGTCAGGCTAGTGGGCAAGACACTGGGTCCTGATTGGCTGACACTGGGTCCTGATTGGCTGACACTGGGTCCTGAGTGTCCTGATTGGCTGACTCTGGATCCTGAGTGGCTGACACTGGGTCCTGATTGGCTGACTCTGGGTCCTGAGTGGCTGACACAAAATGTATTTATTTTACATTTATTTTGGATTTCATTTTGGGTTTTTTGTTCTCGATTTATTGTGATGTTTCTTCTTGACTCGTTTAAAGAAGACTTGTCCGGCCCATGGGGACATTAACTCGTGATTTGGGGCTTTACAAATAAGTTTGATTTGATTTGATTTGATTCACTGACGTTCTATAAGTCCTCACACACTTTTCCTCTATGAAATATGGAGCAGTGAAAAATATATTTGCAGCAAGTTAACAGTCAAAGAAATATAGGCACAGTTTACTACCGACTTCATTTAGTTGTACTCTGTGATTCAATACATTTAATCTAATCTAAGCTTTTTTTTAATGTATTATTGTACGAATTCTGATGATGTCAATAGTGAGCTAATTTCATCATTTGAATTGTTTGTCCATTCTATAAATATTGTATCCCCCCCACGCCTCCCATCCTTTGCATAACCCAGCCTCATCATCATCACAGATGGTTGGATACCCATGTACAGAATTCCAAAATGCCAAGATCGTGACCACATTGTGAAATTCCAACAGTTTAGGAGCAAATTGGCCTTCGTAATCAGATGTGGACGTGCATATTATGGTATGTTTACCGAACGGCCTGCAGTGAGGTGTGGGGAGTTGGGATGCGGCACATTCCCCGATTCTACTGACGTTTGTAGAGGTGTTTGTGTGATAACGGCAAGAAAACACTGCTAATCTGGATTAGAAATCCATGTAGGCCTACCTGTACGGGTGATTCTACCAAAACGGTTCAAGCTGCGGCGGTTCCTGCCTAAAAGAGACATCGACGTTGACGTTAAATTGTTAACATACGAAAATGTTATATGTGTACAGACAATGTGATAATAAGCCTGTTCAGAGCCTATTGTACTCCGCTTTATACTGCCCACCTCTGGTGTAATTATAGCACAGCAAACATAAAAAAAACTGCAGGTAGCATATAATGATGCATTTAGGATCCTCCTTAAGCTCCCAAGATGAACTAGTGCAAGCCATATGTTTGTGACTACAAATGTCCCCACCTTCCTGAGGAACTTGATGTTTAAATGTATGTGTCGACTAATAGAGTAAAAAAAACAGGATAATAGGTGCCATTACTGATCTCACCTAAACAAAGCGATGGTTTGTGGAAACATTGGAATCGATGCCTTTATGTATTTTAATCTACGTTGTTGTCCTTGTTTTTGTATTGTTTTACATTGTAATATGGACCTTGAGTCTGGAATAAAGTCTTCATCATCATCATCATCATCATCATCATCATCATCATCATCATCATCATCATCATCATCATATCCATATTATAATATATCTAGGACCAATTTATTGAGTAAAGTATGAGTTGTTAAAATAGGCTAAACAGTGGATATGAATAACTGAGATATGTCTTTCCAATTGGAACTATCTTTGTAGAATTGCCCATATATATACATTCTGGGCTGAACAATTAATCGAAACATTATCAAAATCACAATATGGCCAAGTGCAAAATCCAAATTGCAGGAGTAAAATGTGTGAATGTAGATTTATAAAGTTATAAATATACCATTATAACTGGTAAGTAATGTGGTGCTGCAGAGATGCCCTGCCCGACAATAAATGTTTTCTCCAAATGTGAGAAAATTGTTTGGTACAAATGTCACGTCACAATTTTAATAGTTTTTTCAGTGAACATTTTTATTTTGATGCAGATGTGATCATTCTCACTAATAGTGAATCATATCGCAATATCTGTCAAGTCAAGTAATAATAATAATAATAATAATAATAATTTATTTATTTTGTATAGCGCTTTTCAAAGGCCCAAAGTCGCTGACAATAGGCAAAAACAAAGAAACAAAGAAACATAGAACTACAGGGAAACAGGGAACAATATGAATACACAAGAACATAAAACCACGAGTAACAGACAACAAATACAGAAGCCAGACTTAATAATTGCAATATGATTTTCTTTTTTACCATCTCGTTCAGCCCTAACATACATTACATTCAAACACTTATCCAACACCTCTATTTAGACATTCCAGGCTGGACTGCTAGAGACCAGAAAGGGGGTTTCATTAATTAATATCCAGATTGACCAGCAATATGGGTCAGCGTTCAAAAACGTAATCCTCATCACTTCCCACATCAAACTGTGACGAAATTACACCTGCGGACAATGAGAACAAAGACAGGCTTACGGTCTCAGCAGCTCTCAGCGTTTTCCCTCGAACATGAGGAGGCTGTTCAGACATCTGACAGCTATTGTGAGCAGACCTGGAAACGTGAGAAACGTTGTTCGGCATCTATTTCCCCCTCCTCTCTCTCTCTCTCTCTCTCTCTCTCTCTCTCTCTCTCTCTCTCTCTCTCTCTCTCTCTCTCTCTCTCTCTCTCTCTCTCTCTCTCTCTCCCTCTCTCTCTCTTTCTCTTTCTCTCCCTATCTCTCTCCA
>NC_140168.1:140207221-140236665 GCF_963971535.1 Notolepis coatsorum | reverse complement strand
CAGAACATGAACAGTTCTTCAGAACATGAATGGTTCTTCAGAACATAGGCTTCTCAGTGGTGTCAGGGGACTCATCCACGACATCAGCTATGGAAATGCACTGTGCATTTTTTTTTATTCTATCACAAAGCTGTTTAATCAAATCACCAGCCAGTATTTCAGTTATTCTGGTTGCTGTGCGATCTGAGGGGGCTTTGCTTTTGTTTGCCTTCAAACAAGGTCTCCATCACTCAGTCATACATTATTTTCAAATTGCCACCCTTCACAAGAGCTACCGTTTCTTGGCATATAGTCACATTGGTTTGGTGCTGGGACTCAGGATGAATGCATATTTTTCAGTCCATTGACCTTTGAATTGCAGTCGACTTTTCTTTTACTGACCATCTTTGAAAATGGCTAGAAACTAGGCTAGTAGCTACATTTATCTCACAGAGATAAAACTGGGAGCGAGTTTACTGTAGATGCGCTGTCAACTGACTCGGACTGAAAGAGAGAGAGACGACTTGCATTCCGTGAAGACCCGCCCTACTCCCCTACTCTGCATCTGATTCGCAGACTGTGGGTGAGGGGGGGGGACGCTGACGGATGCTGAATGTGATTGGACCAGACCCGTACACAGAGACAGACAGTGGCAGTGCAGCCAGCCGCTTATGCAGAGCACTGCTCGCAGTCAGAGGAGATAGCGAGTATGCATTTGCCTTCCACTTTACTTGATATCACTCCGGAATCACGTTACAACCAAGTCACTAAGATAACGTTGCTGTCATGAGCCTGCGCTATGGTAGCCTACAAGTGATAAAATAAATAAAACTTCCAACTCTCGCGCAACGTCTCGGCAAACAGTAGCGCGCGGGCCGCATTAACACTACACTTTGATGTCAAGTAGGGGGCCGCAAAATATCATCCCTCGGGCCGCAATTGGCCCGCGGGCCGCAAGTTTGAGACCCCCTGCTCTATATCGATCTCTCTCCCCCTCCCTCTCTCTATCCCTCCTCTCTATCCCTCTATCTTTCTCCCCTATATCCCTCTCTCTTTCTCCCCATATCATCCCCCTTCATCTCTCCATATCCATCTTTCTCCATCTCGCTCTTTATCCCCTCTCCCCCTCCATCTCTCTCTTTATCATATCTCTCGCTATCTCTCTCTCCCATCCCTCTCTCTTGATCTATCTCTCTGCTCCTCTCTCTCTGTCTCTCTTTCTCTCTCTCTCTCTCTCTCTCTCTCTCTATCTCTCTCTCTCTCTCTCTCTCTCTCTCTCTCTCTCTCTCTCTATCTCTCTCTACTCTCTCTCTCTCTCTTTATCTATCTCTCTCTCTCTATCTCTCTCTCTCTGAAGGGTTCTAAGGGCCACTCTGGGGTCATTGTCAGCTCAAGAGAGACTTAACCACATGAATGACATTAGAAGAGAGTGACTCTCAGAATGTGACGTTACATTGTTATGGTTACAGACGTTGCAGCGGTGCGTTATGATGATGTCATTACAACTATGCAGCCAATCCCCTTTCCACGCTGGTTTACAGGGCTTACCTGTAAAGAAAAGAGTTAAACAAAGACGGCTCCATATTCAAATCCTTGTTACATATCTGTAGATACTATATTTATATTAGTACATATCCCTTACCTACTCTTACTAGTTACTATATCTATATCTGTATATCCCTTACCTACTCTTACTAGTTACTATATCTATATCTGTACATATCCCTTACCTACTCTTACTAGATCTATATCTGTACATATCCCTTACCTACTCTTACTAGTTACTATATATATATCTGTACATATCCCTTACCTACTCTTACTAGTTACTATATCTATATCTGTATATATCCCTTACCTACTCTTACTACTTACTATATATATATCTGTACATATCCCTTACCTACTCTTACTAGTTACTATATCTATATCTGTACATATCCCTCACCTACTCTTACTAGTTACTATATCTATATCTGTACATATCCCTTACCTACTCTTACTAGTTACTATATCTATATCTGTACATATCCCTTACCTACTCTTACTAAATCTATATCTGTACATATCCCTTACCTACTCTTACTAGCAGTGGAGGTTATTCCATGACAACACGCAAGGCAGAACTTCACTCATAATTATTATTAATTTACATATATATATTTTTTATTATTATTATTTAAAAAAAAAATTATTTATAAATGTTTTCCTCTGTTAAAAAGTGAATATTTTTTTCTTCAAAAATGGCCAAGTGACAGCTCTGAGCTCTCTGTATCAGGCCTGCTCCCCATAACTGCAGTAAATGGCGAGCTGTCAATCACTCAGTGCAAATAAACTGCACGGGTTGATTTTAGGAATATAATTATCCAATCAAAAATAGGCTATTTGAGCTTCAAAAATGGCATCTAAGCCCGGCCTGTGCAGTTTTGCGCGCGCCACTCACGAACGCGGGTTGAATGATTGACAGCCCTCAACGTTCTGACACTCAATCAGCGAGGAGCTGCGTGACTGTGATGATGTCATCTCCGGCTGCCTGCTGTCAGCTATCTTACAAGTTTAGCAAACTCCTAGCTTAGCAGCAGTTTCCAAACTTTCCTCGTACGACGCATGGCGTTAGGCCTGCCACGATAACACATTTTGCTGTGGGCGATTAATTGCCCCCCCCCCAAAAATATCGCGATAAGCGATATTATTGCGACCGGTTAGAGATTTTTTTGAGAAATTTATTTCCCAAAACTTTTATTTTGAAGCCAACCGCTCCGTCTTTTCCGGTGTTTAAGACTTTTATTTGAAGCCCACCGACCGGACCGGAAGTATTGTTGTGATTATCCTAGCCGACAACTTGTCCGTCCGGTTGTGTTTTTTAGTTTTAACGTTAGCTACTAACGTTAGATGCAACTACTACAGGCAATCAACGATGAGGAGGAAGCGTCAAAGGAGTATTATAATAGAATAGCTGTGGTGCGTAGGCACTGCAGCACGACTCGAAAACGACCTGTTATAATAAATTAATTCATGTTTAACTTGTCCCGTCTCCAGTCCTTTGACTAGCCCCACCCGTTCATTGTAAACAATGATGCATGTAATTGTATTAACGTTATTCTGTGTTATTCTAACGTTACACTACAAATAATGCTACTTGGTTAAAAGGAGCAACACTATTGAGAAATGTAGTTAAGCTATGTGGTGTTGCCCCACGGAGCTCCTGTGCTGTGCTGTAGTAAAGCCAGCGGCCCGCCTCCCAACACGGACAGTGACTGACAAGGGGCACTGGTTCCGCCTCATTAAAACAAACGCGCAAATAGCAATTAATCGCGTCCGTCAAAATCATTGCATTCATTTAAATTATCGCGGCAATTAATCGATTTATTGCTTATCGCGGCAGGCCTACATGGCGTCATGGCTATTGTTTACACTTCCCCATGGGATTAATGCACGTATCTCGAGTCGGACTAGTTCTATTAGTGATTTACACACGTTCTGAGTTGGTTCATTATAAAAGATACAAACCTGAAAACAAACACACTTAAATGTTAAATAAAAGGACCACAGTAATGAGGCAGGAGGAACATATTTGTTTGCACTATAATGGTAAAATTGTTATTTAAAAATGTGCCCCTAAAAATATCCTGTGCCCCTAAATTTCTCATTTAGGGCAAGTGTGCCCTAGTGAAAAAGCTTAGCGTACAGCCCTGACACACACACACACAGCAGGCAGGCAGACACACTCCCTCTCTCTCTCTCTCTCTCTATCTCTCTCTCTCTCTCTCTCTCTCTCTCTCTCTCTCTCTCTCTCTCTCTCTCTCTCTCCTCTCTCTCTCTCTCTCTCTCTCTCTCTCTCTCTCTCTCTCTCTCTCTCTCTCTCTCTCTCTCTCTCTCTCTCTCTCTCTCTCTCTCTCTCTCTCTCTCTCTCTCTCTCTCTCTCTCTCTCTCTTCTCTCTCTCTCTCTCTCTCCTCTCTCTCTCTCTCTCTCTCTCTCTCTCATCTCTCTCTCTCTATCTCTCTCTCTCTCTCTCTCTCACTATATCTCTCTCTCACACGCACGCACGCACGTACGCACACACACACACACTCCCTGCACCTTAAGATTCATACACTTTCTTAAAAAATTAAGAAAGAAACGTACTTAACATTACATCAGAATGGATCACATGTGGTAAATAACCTTTGAGCTCTGGGACCTTTTCAATCTTCATGTAGTTGCAGCATCCTAAACGTCTCTATTCGCACTCCCCCCCCCCCCCCCCACACACACCCACACACAAGGCAGTAGATGAAAGACACATCACAGCTGCCCTGGTGGGATTACACACACCTCCTCTTCTCCTTGGTTTACCATTCTTTATAATCCTTGTGTTTTATTGATTGATTGATTGATTAAAAACTTTATTAACAGATTGCAGAATGGGTACAACACATGGCCCCCCTAAGAACCACCATGGTAAAAATCGCGCTGAGCCGTGGATGCACTCCGAAATACTGGCCACTATGAAAACCAGAGACAAAAAATGCTCTGAGTTTCGTAAAAGTCAGTCAAAGCTTACCAAAAGCACAAGCAGTGAACTCCAAGCCCACGTGACTGAACTCAAACTAGAAAGAAACAGACTAAGCAACGACGTAAACTCCATGATCAAAACTGCAAAAAAGAATATCATCAATGACAAAACTGAGGAAAACAAAAACAAACCACGTGACGTTGGAAATTACTCAATAATCAACTAGGATGCAGTAAAAAACTTAAAACCAGATTCTCAAACATAAACATAAAACGGACAACACGCTCATCACAGACAGCTGGATGTAGCCAATTACTTAAACATTTTCTTCACAAACATAGCCACAACACTGGTAAACAAACTACCCTCCACTCAGGGCTTTATGGGGTAGAACACATAGTAGGTTACTACAAAACCTAGGGGTCCGCAAGGACGACTTCAAGCTGGAAATGGTAACAACAGATGAGGTACTCAAAAAACTGAGCGCCCTCCAACCTAACAAGGCCACTGCCATGACAACATCCCCTCCAAATTCCTCAGAGACTCAGCAGCCGCCATCACCCCAGTCATCACACACATAATAAACCTCTCCATAAAACAGGACACGTCCCCAATGACTTCAAATTGCGAGGGTGACCCCTCTGCACAAAAAGGGCAGCAAATTAGACCTAGGCAACTACCGCCCTGTTTCTATTCTCACCTCCATCTCGAAGTCATGGAAAAATTGTCTACGAACAGGTCGAAAAGTACCTAGCGGAAAACAAAGAACATCCCACTCCACTGACACATGCCTTCTCTATTTGAACGACCACATCAAACAAGAGGTGGACGCGGGCAAATACTGCGGCATGGTCATGCTGGACCTACAAAAGGCCTTCGACACTGTCAATCACTCCATTCTGATTGACAAGCTAAAAGCAATTGGTTTTGATAGTCTATCAGTGAGCTGGATGCAATCCTACCTTGAGGGGAGGGAACAGATGGTGGAGGTAAACGGTACCCTACCCCCCCCCCCCCCCCCCTCACAGTGAGCTGTGGTGTTCCACAAGGAAGCATACTAGGGCTATGGTTAGACTAGTGTATTCCTGGCGTTTTTTTATACGTTTTTGACGACGTTTGATATCCTATCTACACAGAAATGCGTTTTTTGGCGTTTTTTTGTGGATACGGCTGAAACGCAAAATTGTGTTTGCGTTTGGAGATACGCAAAAAAAACGCTTCGACAACAGCGTGTAGTCAGCACGGAGCAGTTGTTGCGAAAACGCCCATGCGCAGTAGATACCATCTGCGTGCCCTTCCGGTGACAACAGTGTGTGTGTTTGGGACAGAGCTCCGTGTCCCAAATAGCTTCAGCTACCATGTGTTGTCAAGTTATTGTTATAAGGACCCCAGTCCAAGCTACAACAGTCTGCATTCCCTTAACAATTGTTTGTATTGAGCCGTATTGTATTGTACCCATATGCAATATGTTAAATAAAGTTTACATCCATTCATTCTGCTAGCATTACCGATTGCATGAGCAGCTGGCTAACGTGATCTATCAGGATTCAGACCCTGTTAGCTCAGAGTTCCTCTTTCAACTTAACAAGCATTAAACAAAATGGCCCAGTCATCTATTCACCTTTGTTTAATACACACAGCGTTGTCTCTAATGTTATCTAACTACTGATAGCTCGCGATATCATCAGTTTGTGCTGGCTAAGTAGCGTGAGCTAACGTTAGCTTCTAGCCACAATGCTATATTGTTATAATGGCATACTCCATTGACGTTAGCATGCAGCTAACAATGCTACCGATCGTTTTTTAGACTAAACTATCCGCTCTTGGTGGTCACTTGTGTTGATGTTAGTTTTGTTTCATCAACAAATGACAGGCAGAACACACAGTGAATGTATCCGTTTTGTTTATTGCACTTTTATTAGGCTTTGCTGAAAAATTATTGCTGCATTGAGTAAATCAAAGCAAGATGGTGGCGCGGCATAGGCGCCTGCCTTATTGACATTTTCTTTGCTGGAGCTTCCACCAGGAAGTGTATTGGCACATTCGTTCTGATTGGTTGAAATTGCCTTCATGTTTGCCACCTACTGCCACCTACTGCTTTGGCAGTGTACTACATCAGTGTGCTCGGCTGACAAAAACGGAAAAAAAACGAAAGTGTGACTCGAGGCGCACGACGTCGCGGCGATACGCGGCGATACGTATAAGAAAACAATACGAAATGATACGAAAGGTGTAACCGCAGCCTAGGACCGCTACTGTTCCTAATTTATGCAAATGACATGTCGTCAGCTTGTGACTGCAACTTGTTCCTGTTTGCGGACGACTCAGCCCTGCTGGTCTCTGACAAGAACAAGTTACAGGTTGAACAAACCCTCAGCTCGGAACTAGGCAACATCTGCATATGGCTCGCTGATAACAAACTATCATTACACATGGGCAAAACAGAGTCCATTATCTTCGGTTCAAATAACAAACTCAGCAAGACCGACGGCTTCTCAGTTACAGTGGGTGACAATATTGTCACAAGGACAGATGAAATTACCTACCTGGGTTCCATCCTAGAGGCTAATCTCTCCTGTGAGAAAATGGCATCCAATGTAATAAAAAAAGTCAACCAACAAACTCGATTCTTGTACCGGATCGCCTCCCTGGTAAACAAGAATACCCTGAAGACTCTGGCAGGAGCATTCATTCAAGGGTACTACGACTATGCTTGCACCTCATGGTACCAAAGCACCTCAAAGGCGCTAAAAACAAAATTACAAACATCTCAAAACAAACTGGTCAGACTACTGCTTGACCTTACTCCTAGAACCCACCTCACCCCTGCCCACTTTGACAACCTAGGATGGCTTAGAGTAGACGACAGAGTACAGCAACTTGCAATGGGCCTGGTCTACAAGATACACTACACGACCAAGGTACCCATGTACATGTCAAAATACTTCCCAAAGGTCAGTGAATACCACGATCACAACACCAGAGGGAGCTCCACAAATCATGTTAAACCCAGATTCGGCTCAAACAAGGGACTAAACACGTTTCGCAATTATGCCACATCAATGTGGAACGCCCTACCCAAAACTGTAAAGGAATGTGAATCACTACCCACTTTCAAAACCACTCTCAAGGGACACCTACGGGAGACTGCAATTCAAAACTGGCCCCTGTAAATGTCCTAACCCAACCCCCTCCAATGTACAGTAATTTACCTAGTATGGTTTTGTCAATATTCCAATGTACAATTGTGCTTGTTTGTACAGTGTGTGTCCCCCCCCCCCAACCACCTCTAATGTAATTTACCCTAGTATGGTTGTCAATATCCCAATGTATACAACCCCCCCCCCCCCCCACACACAACCCCACCCAACCTCCTCCAATGTACAGTTTCTACGTCAAATGTATATACTCCCTTTTCTTGACTCTTTTTGTATCACAAACAGTACTGTATTTGCAAATCTGGTATGTCATAAATGTATAGATGTAGCAGTACTGTCTATCTGTATGTCATGTATGTCATATATGTCCTGATGAATTGAAAATGGGGATCCTGATGTAAACAAGACGAAAGTCTTTCTCTGGTCTGCATCCCCTTAACAATTGTGTGTATTCTGTACTGTACCCATTCTGCAATCTGTTAATAAAGTTTTCAATCAATCAATCAATCAAGTACGGCTCAATACACAATTGTTAAAGGAAAACGCCAACATTTTGGGAAATTTGCTAATTTGCCATCTTCCCTTAGCCTCTAGGATGGAACCCAGGTAGGTAATTTCATCTTTCCTTTTCCTTGTCACCTTCACCTAATATGTTTTCATCTGGTCAGGTGTGCTGTTACCTAATATGTTTTGATCTGTGTCTGGTTAGGTGTGCCGTCACGCGTCACCTAATATGTTTTCATCTGTCTGGTCAGGTGCGCCGTCACCGAATATGTAATTTTTTTGCATCTGTGTCTGGTCAGGTGCGCCATCACCGAATATGTAATTTTTTGCATCTGTGTCTGGTCAGGTGCGCTGTCACCTAATGTTAATATGTTTTCTTCTGTGTCCACTGACCACTGACACACACAGTGGGGGATGTTTTAAAAATAGAATTTTTGCTTCACCAAAAAATTTGGTCAGCAGCCGCCACTGCTTACTAGTTACTATATCTATATCTGTACATATCCCTTACCTACTCTTACTAGTTACACTGCTGGCCAGTATGACTTACTACCTTGTCTTTATACCAGTATCACTGTATATATTAATACTACAACTCTGTACATACATCTGATTAGCACTATTACTCAGTAGTACTCATTTATATATTGTATACCCAGTTCAATCACCTGTACATTGTATATTACTATTGCACTTTACTGTGACATTTGCACTCTGGTTGGATGTCAAACTTATTTCTGTTGTACTGTACTTGTGCTGCATGATGACAATACATTTTAATCTAATCGACTCATCTAATCTAATGCCACGCCCAGGTAGGTATTTATTTCCACCCTGTCGAACCTCAGCATGACATAAGAACAAAATGGCCTTTTCGTGTGACTACAGTCAATACTCAATACGCTTTAATTCCCTAAAAACAACAACAGCAGAGGAGATGGAGCTCCTCAATACAAGGCTGGTCTCAAAGACAACAACAACAACAACAACAACAACAACAACAACAACAACAACAACAACAACAACAACAACAACAACAACAACAGCAGCAGCAGCAGCGTTACACAGCCGTGATCGACTCCCCGCACTAATCCAATTACATTAGGGAACCGTTGTTCATTTAAGATGTACATTAAGCCCCAATTTGGGGGGGAATATTGCATAATTAGCAGACAGCCGTAGAGAGACTTGTTGTTTGTCTCTCGCGAGGTGATTCCAGCTGAATAAAACATGATCTGCGCGCCGTCAATCACGGCCCGTCTCCGTGGGGACGAGCGGGCCCTGTGCCATCGTCACGGGGACGACGTGCGAATTGCGTGACGGCGCCGTCTTTATGTGTAAGATAGGCGGCAGCGTGTTGAGCCCGCTATGAGGTTTGTTTACCCGCCGTTTGTACTTAACAGCCATGAGATTTTACCAAAATTGATTTCCTTCACAGCCTTTGCATTTGTTTGAACATACAACGACGATGGCTCCGTAATCCCATTTTAATTAGAAGGATGTCGAGCCGCGTGGCACTAAGCCCGGCGCTCCTGTTCCCCGCAGCGCTGCCACACTGGCCAGGAATCAATCACCAAGGCGCCGGTTGCCGAGGCAACGGACGAGGTGCTAAATGACGACGGTGTAACTCACTGGCAGATGTGAGATATTTTATATGCTCTCCCCCTCTCTATCTCTCTATCTCCATCTCTCCCCCTATCTCTCTCTATATCCCCCCCTCTCTCTCTCCCTCTATCTATGTATCTATCTCCCCCTCTCTCTCTCTTTGTCTCTCTTTCTCTACCTCTCTCTCTCCCTCTATCTCTCTTTGTTTATCTCTCTACCTCTCTCTCTTTGTCTATCTCTATCTCTGTATCTCCCTCTATACATCTCCCTCTCTCTTTGTCTGTCTCTCTCTCTATCTCTACTTCTCTCTCTATTTAACTATCTCTCTATATATCTTTGACTATCTCTCTCTCTCTCTTCATCCCCCCCCCCCTCGCGTCGCAATGCCGACATGACATTTAAAAAAAAAAGCAGCCAACATGAAATAAATATAAATCTGAGAAGAAGTGAAACATATAATACAATACAAACTAAATTACCACATCAGAGGGGGGGGGGGGTCTGTGTTGGGAGGGAGGTGTATAAATTATTAATCTGCAGTGTGTGGAGAGGAGTTTAAAATGAAGAAACATATATGAACATATACACACACACCTGTAGAGAGAGAGGGACGGAGAGAGAGGTCCACGGAGGACGCCATAGCCCATGTGCTGCACACAGCAGCATCACACCTGGACAAGAGGAAGGGGAACTATGTGAGAATGCTATTCATCGACTACAGCTCGGCATTCAATACCATAGTCCCCTCCAAACTCATAGCCAAGCTCAGGGACCTGGGCTTGAACTATGACCTCTGCCAGTGGGTCTTGGACTTCCTGATGGGCAGACCCCAGGTGGTGAGAGCAGGCAACTGCACCTCCTCATCCATCACCCTCAACATAGGGGCCCCCCAGGGCTGTGTTCTGAGTCCCCTCCTCTACTCCCTGTACACACACGACTGTGTGGCTCAGCGGAGTAGCAACACAATCATCAAATTTGCTGACTACACAGTGGTGGTGGGCCTGATCTCTGCAAACGACGAGAGGGCCTACCTGGAAGAGGTCAAGGTCCTGGTGGGGATGGTGCCAGGAAAACAGCCTCTCCCTGAACGTCAGCAAAACAAAGGAGATGATTGTGGACTTCAGGAGGTCGGGGGTCAAGGACTACAGCCCCCTCAGCATCGACGGGGCACCGGTTGAGAGAGTGAACAGCTTTAAGTACCTCGGAGCCTACATATCCGAGGACTTGACATGGACCACACACATTGACAGTGTTGTGAAGAAGGCACGACAACGCCTCTACTTCCTCAGGCGCCTAAGGAAGTTCCAAGTCAGTCAGAAGATCCTTAAGAACTTCTACTCATGTACAATAGAGAGCATCCTGACTGGCAACATCACCTCCTGGTTTGGGAATAGCACTGCACAAGACCGAAGCAGACTACAAAGAGTGACACGTTCAGCCGAACGCACAATTGGAGGGGGGCTCCCCACCCTCCAGAACATTTACAACAAGCGGTGCAGGGGCAAGGCTAAGAGAATCATTAAGGACTCCAGTCACCCGAACAACTGCCTCTTTGAACTGCTGCGGTCAGGCAAGCGATACCGGAGTCTCAAGGCGAGCACAGAAAGACTCAGAAGAAGCTTCTATCCCCAGGCCATCAGGCTGCTCAACGAACAAAGAACACTACACAACAACCATCAAACGCACATAGCACACGCATCCACACGCACACACTCACTTTAAACAAACACACTGTAGCACCCACTCCCCACACTTTATAGCACACACTCACTTTAAACAAACACATTGTAGCACCCACTCCCCACACTTTATATGTATTGATAAAGGATTGCACTACAACTCGTACACCTTACTGTAAATTGTACCTAAATTGTACCTCATCCCATTTCTGCTTTGCACTATATAGTATTGTATATTAGTACACTGCATAGTATTGTATATTATATGGTAACTCAGTTACGTCTATTCTGCATCGAACATTGTACATATGTCTATACTGAACACTGTGACCTCATTTTCTACTTCTAATTTACATGCTATACTATGTTATTTGATACTTATCTTGTCTAGCACAGTCTCTGGAGCGTAACAGTAAGAAGCATTTTGTATGAAAGTATTCTGTACTTCTGTATGACAACTATTAAAGAAACTTGAAACTTGAACTTAACACTGTATTGCAGGACTTAGCATTTATTTTACCATGCATTTTAAACTTTATGTACATTGTACCTGTTATGTCTTATTCTTATTACTTGTATTATTGCACAATCGCTGCGGGCATGACCACCCGATGTATGCCCTGTATGCCGTGACACATAAAACTCTTGACTTGACTTGACTTGGTGGATACTTTTATGAACCGTACAGTACAGCGGGTTAATAATAGGATGTTAGCATGTGGCCCTTAGAGCTAATCACACACTTACCAGTGTGCTGTGTGCTATTGAACTACATGAACCAATGTATTATAAAATAAATAAACCTTCCCTGGGCAATTTCAACTTTCTAAGTGGAAACTAGGGATGCTCGATATTGGCTTTTTTACCGATACCGATATACCGATATTGTCCAACTCTTAATTTCCGATACCGATATCAACCGATACCGATATATGCAGGGTTTAATTTCAGGTAATTAAAATTACATATATCTTGTTGTGGAATTAACACAACATTATGCATACTTTTGACAATAAATAAAATCTGAATTTGTTCTTACTTGCTTGCCTGGGTAAATAAAGGTTAAATAAATGTAAAAAAAAATTAAAATAAGATTTTGAAAACCGATACCGATATTTTCCGATATCACATTTTAATGCCAATATCGGCCGATAATATCGGTAGGCCGATAATATCGGACATCCCTAGTGGAAACACAACATGCCTCTGTGAAGCTCGGCCAATGTGTTGTTATTGATCCGGCCGCCTCTACGCCTGCATGTACGGCATGCTGTCAGTCAGCAGACCGTGCTTTTGAGCAGTCTGAAACCCAATCACAGGGTTCCCACAGACATTGCAAAATTAAATTCAAGGACGTTCAAGTACTTTTCCAATCACTATTTTTCATTTTAAAATGGCGTTTAAAAAGGATCCAATTCACTTTTAAATGCTGTTTTTTATAGAAAGAAATAATCTGATCCAATATTTATGGCTTAAAATCAATTTCTGACAATTAGTTACACTTTAAATAAAACAAGTACATTTCTTGATTCAGAACAATTTTATCATGGATGAACAAAACTTTCAATGCGAATGGCTGATTTGAATTTCAATGACTTTTTAAGCACCTTGTTAAAAAATTTGCTGTTTTCAAGGAATTCCAGGCCTCGACTTTTTTTCCCAAAGATCAAGCACTTTAAGCACTTCAAGGACCTTGTAGGAACCCTGAGTATGAAACCCAATGCCCCTCTACACTGAGCAGTCTATGAAACGCAATGCCTCTCTACCAGTGTTAACTACAGTGACATTGACATTATACAGTTAACTTGCTAGCTACGTTGATTTTCAATTGCACTCACTAGCACTAGCTCATCAAACTATACACGGTTTATTAGCTACATACATTCACTGAAGCGACCTTAGCTAATCTTAGCATTTTAGCTCAAGCTAAAAGTATTGATGTTAGATCACTCAGAGAGGGAAGCCTTTTCAAGCCTTTCAAATGAGTCATAACTGCCAAACAAGCCAAGCATTTTTCCCCTCCATTTCTTTATCATATTTTTTATTTTATTTTGTTAGAATTATTTATTTATTTATTGAACATGTATGTTATCTTGCCTATTGGGCAATAACGCCCAAGAGACACTTTGAGTGCCAGCCACGAGAAATCTCGTTATTTCATGCGATGCGTTGAGTGCCAACGACGAGAAATCTCGTTATTTAATCGTTATTTTTTTTATTAGCAATTTCCATACATTTTTCATCAATCTAGCCTCACGTTACCATTGGGTATCTCTCTGAGCTCGAACAGGGAAAATACCGCCCCCTATCGTCTCTCCGGATGGTATTGCACCCATTGGATTGGACTGAATGAAATGGATGGGAAAAAAAGAATCCGGAATCCACATTTTACACGCAGAACAGCGTGGAATATGTGTTTCCAGTACCCAGCGTTGGATCAATAAATGCGATCAATATTTGGAATGGCGATCAGGAATTGGAATAATCTTTTTGGAGAACATCTGATCTGAGGTAAGGAATCTATTTTCTTCGGATAATCAGAGTTTTTTTCACCTATATCTCAGCGTGTCCCATATGTGTGTGTGTGTGTGTGCTGATCAGGAAATGGATAATCGATTTTTCAGCCCGCTTCTCTAGCGTGCATAAGTACACATATAATATCGATAATCTAGCGTTTATTTGAAAACGATTCATAAATAGGCCGAAAAATTACAACGTGTTTTGTGTATTCCACTAACGAAAGTTTTTCAAAATGGTATAAAACGGAAATGTACCGATTAAAAAACAATCCGTTTCGACAATGTTGACTGCAAACAAGTCATTGATAAGCGACGGGCGTATTAGACACATAGCCATAATTTAAGATATAGTTTATGCGTTCGCAAATGTGCTCGCCCTCCCATTGACTACAGCGCTGGCACTCAAGCGTTAAATCGTGCGCCCCCTGCTGGCACTCAAAGTGTTAATGGACATACTGGCACACTGCACTGTTTCTGTTGTGAGGACTGCACCTGAGCAGGTACCGCAGCCTGTTGGCTCCCTCCTGAGGACACGTGGCACTGTTACTCAGCCCCGACGTTTGCGTATCACAGCTGATCCCACTCTTCAATCAGCGTCGGCTGTCGCTTCCCCTGGGACTATACGTTTGTGATCCAGCCCTGTGGACGGCGCAAGTTCGTTATGTTGGAACAGTAGGCTGCGTCTTAATATTCCTCTGACTATTTTGTCATTTCCGAGTCATTGTGATTCAATTCTATATTCTAAGTGTTTAACTTTCGTTGTTTGGGAAGACGTCGCCCCTCGTAGCCGCACCGCGCACATCACATTCAAGTTCACTCGTTTCTCTCCCGTGGTTCTTTTCTCCCCCTACCTCGCCAAGTCCCTTGCATGTTATTTCCTCGAGGGGTATTCCCGATATTATTTCCTGGCGTTGCTGATGCAACCTTGTTCCACTACATATAACAACACGGTAAGGGCCCGGGTCCACCTATCTCACATTTTCACCTGAAAAACGCTGGCAGTGCGCCCGGTAGTACTGGGGCGGGCGCATGCGGTGAGAAAAAAAGTTCAGCAAGTTTAAACTTTAAACGCCGGTGCGGCCGCACAATAAAGCTGAAAGGCGCTGAAAAAAGAAGCCGACTGCAGCACACTTCCTATAGGCGGCCGCATACGGCCCCTCCCCATTGGAATACATTGAAAAAAGACGCGTGCGGTCATACATATGAGGCAGGCGGACGCGAGCCCTAAGACCCCATTACATATATAGATATTAAATACACACACATCGTCATTCTGCTACACCACACATTTGGGAGTAACTACACATCTCATTAACCCTCCCGACCTGCTCGCACGACACCACCACCTTGTTTGTTTTGTATTACTCTGTTTTGTCTTATGATATCTTTGTTGTGAATAAATATACGATTATTGTTGCGTTTACCCTGTTGAACTGTTTTGCATTCTCTTATCTGGGTCCCGTTACTCTGTTCCCATAACAGTTACGTCACACACGGTGCTATATTGTGGTTAGTGACACCAGTGTGTTGCAGTTTAGATTAGATTGTATTCAAATGTATTGTCATCACGCAGCACAAGTACAGTACAACAAAAATATGTTTGGCATCCAACCAGAGTGCAAATGTAACAGTAAAGTGCAATAGTAATATACAATGTACAGGTGATTAAACTGGGTATAAAATATACAAATTAGTACTACTGAGTACTAGTGCTAATCAGATGTATGTACAGAGTTGTAGTATTAATATGTAAATACTACTAGTTTGAGGCAGTAAACATAGTTCTGTAAACACACGTATATACTGTAAGCACATATAGACATGGAGTGTTATTGCTTTTATGCAACACTTTATATAATCCTTTCAAACAAGGATAAACAAAGACCAAAGCCAACAACATATTGTCCCTCGTTTGCTAAGCGATGTACTCGGGGGTGGTCCCCACCTCCCTAAAACAAGCCAGTCACACCGCTCATAAAAAAACCAACCTTGAACCCCACCGTCATAGGCAACTATCGTCCTTTCTCTCTTCTCTCCTTCCTTAAAACACTTGCACATGCTGTATCCAACCAACTCACTCATTATCTCTAACATAATGACCTCCTAGACCAGGGGTAGGCAACCCTATGCACGCGTGCCTGCATAGGCACGCGGGGGCATTTTCATAGGCACAGGGGGCAGCATAATTTTATTTATTTTTTTTATTAAAAAAATATTATAATTATAATTTTTTTGCTTTGAAATATTATAGTGAAATATTTTGCACTGTTGTCGCATTTATCTTGTTGAAATCCTCCCACAGGTTCTTTTTACTACCACATATTTAATTGAGACCCTTTATTTGTTTATTATTTCAATTTAGCTGGAAATACATTGCTACATCATTCAGTAACATTTGCAGAGCCTTATAACAAAAACATTATTACGGTCACCATTGTGACCAGTGGGATTAATCAACAAATTTTAGTATTTATTTTCCTATTTCATTGAACATTGCACATGTTAAAAGCCATTTTTTTTACTCAAAATGTGAGTATTACCAAGTCAACTTGTGTTCTTAAAACAATGACAATAAACATAGTTTTATTAGGTTGAAATACTGTGGTTGTGTACTTATTTTTCTGTTAACTTATTATGGATTGAAAACTGAAAACCTTAATGCACAGTAACTGAACTCAATATTTTTAAGTGCTGGTAACTTATTATTATTTATTTTTTTACAGTGTAGTCTTGCGATCAATCAAAACTTATTTACACGATATACCTCACATTCACCCTCCATTCACATCCTGGTGTTCTCCTGGTGTTCTCCATTAGGCCTGTAGGTGGAGCTATGACAGCACACGTACAGTACACACACCGATGGTGTGTGATGTGTCCAAAAATGAATGGGCAAATGTGAGTGAAATGGTCGCACTGTATGCAGCTGTTTGTCTGCATTGCATCCCCCCCCAACTCAGATTTAGGGTTGATACAACCATCATAATAATATTGTTAATAATAACAATAACAATAATGATGTAATAATGTAAAAATTATCATAAAAAATACCTGATTATGAGAAAAAGAATTACGATGCATGGAATATTGTTGAGGCACACTAGTTACAACTATATTTCAAACAGGCACTCCATGTCAAAAAAGTTGCTGACCCCTGTCCTAGACCCTAATCAGTCAGGCTTCAGGACTGGCCACTCCACAGAAACGGCCCTCATTGCGGTCACATAGGCACTTCAGTTGGCAAAAGAGAAAGGCCTCTCCTGTCCTGATTCTCCTAGACCTATCTGCAGCCTTCGACACAGTCAACCATCAGATCCTCTTTGACTGCTCCTACCAAGTGTCATGTCTGCTACCCGCCACCTGCGGACGGGTGTCCCCCAGGGCTCTGTCCTTGGACCCCTTCTATTCTCCCTCCCTACACTAAATCTCTGGGTAACATTATCACGTCTCATGCCTTCTCGTATCATTGCTATGCCGATGATACTCAACTCTTCATCTCCTTCCCTCCCTCAGATATCCACATCTCTGAGCGGATCTCGGCCTATCTGTCCGACATCTACACCTGGATGACGTCCAACCACCTCAAACAAGCAAAACAGAATTGCTTCACCTGCCGGCCAAATCCTCCCCCCTGACCGACCTTTCCATCACAGTCGAGACCGCCAAGAACCTTGGTGTTGTCCTTGACGACCAGTTGAACTTCTCCGCTCACATCGCAGCGACAACCAGCACCTGCAGATTCCTCCTGAGCAAAGTCAGAAGGATCCGCCCCTTCCTGACAAAAGAAGCCACCCAACTCCTCGTCCAATCAAAAGTCATCTCCCGCCTCGACTACTGCAACTCACTGCTTGCTGGCCTCCCGGCCACTGCCACTAAGCCCCTTCAACTCATTCAGAACGCAGCGGCCCGCCTGATCTCAAACATACTGAAGTCAGCCCATGTCACCCCACTTCTCAGGGACCTTCACTGGCTCCCCATGGCCACTCGAATCCGCTTCAAGGCCCTCGACCTGGCATACCGTGCGGCAAAGGGAACCTACCTCCGGTCAATGGTCTCTAACTACACACCCGCAAGACCCCTACGCTCTGCATCTTCTGGCCACCTCAGACCTACTGCTATCCGAGCTCCGGGAGGGTCATCAAAGAGAAGTCGCCTATTCTCGGTCCTTGCCCCACAATGGTGGAACGAACTTCCCACCACAGTTAGGACAGCCGAAACCCGCCCAATCTTTTGCCGTCAACTAAAGACGCACTTATTCAATCATTATCTGAAATGAAAAAATAATAATAATAATAAATAAAATAAAATAAATCTAACCCTAACTAACCTTACTGTTATGCACTTGTCCTAATATACTAATCAACACTATAGCACTCAACACTTCGATGAACATTGTTACTCAGCTGATAGAGTTGTACCCTTCCTGCTGTCTTGTTGTACAAAACTTGTAAGTCGCTTTGGATAAAAGCATCAGCTAAATGACAAAATGTTAATGTAATGTAGGAACCATTTCCTGTACTGATTTGTTCAGCGATGTAGGAACCATCCTGTACTGGTTTGTTTAGCGATGTATGAACCACTTCCTGTACTGGTTTGTTTAGCGATGTAGGAACCACTTCCTGTACTGGTTTGTTTAGCGATGTAGGAACCACTTCCTGTACTGGTTTGTTCAGCGATGCTTTGGGAATAAGAGCTGGTTTCAAATGCTTGAAAAAAAAGGAAAAACTCCTGCATTGCACCTGCAAGACATGTGGTGATCGGGAAATGAATGGGCGCATATTTCAAATGTTAATTAGTAGGCTGGATTTTGCTCATGTAGACACATGAATGTGTCTGTTAAAGACTCCGGTATTCAATATAGACATTGGAATAGGTTCCATAGGACTTTCATATATGTTCCCTTGGGAGGACGAACACTAGGGGGTGCTGCGGGACAGTCAGACTGGTGGTCAGAAGAACGGCGTCCGGTGTACTGCGGAACACACGAAGAAGCGAGGTACACGCCCCTTCCCTGCGAGGATCGCCGACGAGAGCAGACGTGCGTGAGAGAGCTCTCCCGAGCAGCGAGCTAACGGCTAATAACGTGGCCTAGTGATTAAGTATAATGCAGAGTATTAACGTGTTAGAACAAGTATAGTATCGAGACGTCGTGTTGACGAAGAGGACGGTCAACTGACCAACGCGAGAAGACGACGGAGACTTTGCGTGTTAGCAGTCTAGGTCGAGAGCTAAGTTAGCCACACTGGCTACTAGGTAATTCAATTATTGTGAGTTAGCCAAGTAGCTTAGCTCGTCGCGCCCACCAAGCTATCAGAGGAAGAAGGAAGTTTCACCCAAGGCTTATACTGGACATCTCGGGCACCAGCCAGACCACCAACTGACTACCCGCACTATACCGGCCGGGGTGTATCAGGTGACGGTCTACAGAGACCACTTTATCGCACAGACTTTATGGGACATGTGTGCTAAAGCCAGCCACGGCTAGACTGTTTAACGTGACCCTGACATTGTTGTATGCGCAGTGCCGGCGGACTTTGATATGCGCGCATGCTCGTTAAAGGTACACCCGTGCTTTTCCCTGTCTTTGGATTACAACTCTTTTATTCTTTCATGCTCTTCAAGAGCGTGAATGGGCCAAGTGTTTAAGGCCACTACGTCCCCAAGCTACGTCAGGCGCTACCACAGGGGGTTGCACTTATTCTTTTCTTTGTGGTTATTTCAATGTGCCGGCTTAGCATAGGTAAAGTGCATTGCACTGGTGTGGGCCCACGCAGGTTGTGTATATACGTTCCAGGTTACCCACGTGGTTGAACCGTGTATCGTATACTAGCGGTGTGTTGTTAGTGCCGTGCCGTCTCCGGGCGAAGGTTTATCCATAACGTAACCTTGTTCGACATTGTATTGCTTTCTTTTCATGCCGAATGGGAAGGGAATGTATGTTAAGAAAGTCAGCCTGTGATATATCGTTTTCATTCATACTAGATCAAATAGACTGCTTACTAGGGAAGCAGTATTGTGATGCACTGTTTAGCGTCTGCGCCACCCTGTCGTTTACAGTGAGGTAAATTGTGATAACGTGCTTATGTGACTGCTCATTTACAATTTACAGTAAACAAGACTGATAATTGGATTCACTGTGTGTGTGGTTTAATAGTGCATTACTGTCTAACCTCTTTTATAACCCTGTATTCCACTAAGCGGGGTAGGTACTAATTTCAGGTCTCCTACAGAGAAAAGGTATGGTACTGCTTTGGGGAAAATTATATCAACCACTACTTCCACCGGGTGTGAGGGTGTGTGGGGCGTACTAGGGGAGCATGGGTGATTAGGGATTACGGAGTATTGCCCTTAAGAGGCAAGAAGGACCAGTACACAAGTCCTAGGTTGGTAAATCCTAAGGCCCTATATGCCACCTTTGTTAACCTTAAGCCTAGTACCCCAACACTGCAGTCGGGGGCCCAGCTGGACTTAGCTCTGCCGGGTTCCTACTATCCGGTGCCAGTAGAATCTCACCCTCACTAAGTAGGGATAATCCACCCTTCTACACTCACTTGTTAAGATTAGTTGGCGTTTGCTCGTTGTTCATTTAGCTTTAGAACTACGGGGAATATCAGAGTGGTTCAGTCTAGTGTCGCCTTGTTGTTGCTTTTAACTACACTATACAACTGCACTGCAAAACACAGTGTGATGTTAGGTATCATTACTATTATAAAAATGGTAAATGGTGCATTTATATAACAGCTTTTATCAAAGCGCTTTACAATTTGTTGTTCCTTACATTCACCCATTCATTCACACCTTCACACACCGACGGCGGAGGCGACCATGCAAGGTGCCAACCGGCACATCAGGAGCAATTATGTGTCTTGCTCAAGGACACTTCGACATGCTGCCCGGGAGGAGTGGGAATCGAACCGGGAACCTTCCGACTACCAGATGACCGTTCTTCCTCCTGAGCCACTGTCACCCCACGTTTTGTTCCAAGGTATCCACTGTTTATTATTGCATTAATTAGCTACAATAAATCAGGTGTTTACAATAGTAATATTTTTGAAGACACACTGCATTTTGGAGCTACTGATCAACTGAGTATTATCTAACTCCTTTTCAACACCTCCTCTCCTCCTCCAGTCTCCATCCATCTTTGTGTGTTGTCTCACTACATCCATCCATCAGCGTAGTTATATAACATTATTACCTAAAGCTTTATTATGCATTTATTATATGTATTATAATTTTGTATTATGTATTTATTGTTTATTATTATCATTATATTATGTGTATTATTCTAGTAGTATATTCACAATATTATTATTACCATGGATGTATAATTTGTAAATGAACCCTTCAATGAGAGCGTTTGCATTCTAATAAAAATAATAAACAAACATTTGCTTTAGTACTATAAACTGTCATATCTCGTCACTATGGAGCCAATAACAGAAAGCAGAGCACATGATGAAAAACCACGACCGCTTCTGTCTCTGACAGTTGCTTCAGGAAGAGCTCAACTGGAAAAAGGATTGTGAGGGTTTAAAAGAGAAAAAAGAAAAAACGCAGACGTTCGATGCAAACGTCTTATGATGCAAGTTGTATTTTTTATACTTAGCTGCAGGGCCTGACATACATGTACAGTAAAGAGCCACTGACCAGAGATCACAGGGAAGACACGTCAGCCTTTATCTCACGGTGGCAGAGTGGAGCGTGTGTTAAACCGTACAGGCTTGAGTGCAGCTGACAGGTAAAGCCCACAGCTGAGCCTGTCTGCTGCTGTCTGGCTACTTCATGAACCTCTCTCTGTGTTCTCGATTGATTGATTGACAACTTTATTAACAGATTGCAGAATGGGTACAGTACAGTACGGCTCAATACACACAATTGTTAAGGGGATGCAGACGAGAGAAATACTTCGTCTTGTTTACATCAGGGTCCCCCATTTTCAATTCATCATGACATTTATGACATACACGACATACAGATATACAGTACTGTTACATCCATACATTTATGACATACTAGATATACAAATATACAGTACTGTTTATTTGTCTTGTCGCTTTCCTGGTGTAATGTCTAGACTTTCTGCTGCTGTCTGGCTACTTCATGACAGTCTATCTGTGTTCTGTATGTCCAGCATGTCTGCTGCTGTCTGGTTTCTTCATGACAGTCTCTCTGTGTTCTGGATGTCCAGCCTGTCTGCTGCTGTCTGGTTTCTTCATGACAGTCTCTCTGTGTTCTGTATGTCCAGCCTGTCTGCTGCTGTCTGGTTTCTTCATGACAGTCTCTCTGTGTTCTGGATGTCCATCATGTCTGCTGCTGTCTGGTTTCTTCATGACAGTCTCTCTGTGTTCTGTATGTCCAGCCTGTCTGCTGCTGTCTGGTTTCTTCATGACAGTCTCTCTGTGTTCTGGATGTCCAGCCTGTCTGCTGCTGTCTGGTTTCTTCATGGCAGTCTCTCTATGTGCTGTATGTCCAGCCTGTCTGCTGCTGTCTGGTTTCTTCATGACAGTCTCTCTGTGTTCTGGATGTCCAGCCTGTATGTTGCTGCTGTATGGTGTCTGCATGACAGTATCTCTGTGTTCTGTATGTCCAGCCTGTCTGCTGCTGTCTGGTTTCTTCATGACAGTCTCGCTGTGCTCTGTATGTCCAGCCTGTCTGCTGCTGTCTGGTTTCTTCATGACAGTCTCTCTGTGTTCTGGATGTCCAGCCTGTCTGCTGCTGTCTGGTTTCTTCATGACAGTCTCTCTGTGTTCTGGATGTCCAGCCTGTCTGCTGCTGTCTGGTTTCTTCATGACAGTCTCTCTGTGTTCTGGATGTCCAGCCTGTCTGCTGCTGTATGGTTTCTTCATGACAGTCTATCTGTGTTCTGGATGTCCAGCCTGTCTGCTGCTGTCTGGTTTCTTCATGACAGTCTCTCTGTGTTCTGGATGTCCAGTCTGTCTGCTGCTGTCTGGTTTCTTCATGACAGTCTCTCTGTGTTCTGGATGTCCAGCCTGTCTGCTGCTGTATGGTTTCTTCATGATAGTCTCTATGTGTTCTGTATGTCCAGCCTGTCTGCTGCTGTCTGGTTTCTTCATGACAGTCTCTCTGTGTTCTGGATGTCCAGCCTGTCTGCTGCTGTCTGGTTTCTTCATGCCAGTCTCTCTGTGTTCTGTATGTCCAGCCTGTCTGCTGCTGTCTGGTTTCTTCATGACAGTATCTCTGTGTTCTGGATGTCCAGCCTGTCTGCTGCTGTCTGGTTTCTTCATGACAGTCTCTCTGTGTTCTGTATGTCCAGCCTGTCTGCTGCTGTCTGGTTTCTTCATGCCAGTCTCTCTGTGTTCTGTATGTCCAGCATGTCTGCTGCTGTCTGGCTACTTCATGACAGTCTATCTGTGTTCTGTATGTCCAGCATGTCTGCTGCTGTCTGGTTTCTTCATGACAGTCTCTCTGTGTTCTGGATGTCCAGCCTGTCTGCTGCTGTCTGGTTTCTTCATGACAGTCTCTCTGTGTTCTGTATGTCCAGCCTGTCTGCTGCTGTCTGGTTTCTTCATGACAGTCTCTCTGTGTTCTGGATGTCCATCATGTCTGCTGCTGTCTGGTTTCTTCATGACAGTCTCTCTGTGTTCTGTATGTCCAGCCTGTCTGCTGCTGTCTGGTTTCTTCATGACAGTCTCTCTGTGTTCTGGATGTCCAGCCTGTCTGCTGCTGTCTGGTTTCTTCATGGCAGTCTCTCTATGTGCTGTATGTCCAGCCTGTCTGCTGCTGTCTGGTTTCTTCATGACAGTCTCTCTGTGTTCTGGATGTCCAGCCTGTATGTTGCTGCTGTATGGTGTCTGCATGACAGTATCTCTGTGTTCTGTATGTCCAGCCTGTCTGCTGCTGTCTGGTTTCTTCATGACAGTCTCGCTGTGCTCTGTATGTCCAGCCTGTCTGCTGCTGTCTGGTTTCTTCATGACAGTCTCTCTGTGTTCTGGATGTCCAGCCTGTCTGCTGCTGTCTGGTTTCTTCATGACAGTCTCTCTGTGTTCTGGATGTCCAGCCTGTCTGCTGCTGTCTGGTTTCTTCATGACAGTCTCTCTGTGTTCTGGATGTCCAGCCTGTCTGCTGCTGTATGGTTTCTTCATGACAGTCTATCTGTGTTCTGGATGTCCAGCCTGTCTGCTGCTGTCTGGTTTCTTCATGACAGTCTCTCTGTGTTCTGGATGTCCAGTCTGTCTGCTGCTGTCTGGTTTCTTCATGACAGTCTCTCTGTGTTCTGGATGTCCAGCCTGTCTGCTGCTGTATGGTTTCTTCATGATAGTCTCTATGTGTTCTGTATGTCCAGCCTGTCTGCTGCTGTCTGGTTTCTTCATGACAGTCTCTCTGTGTTCTGGATGTCCAGCCTGTCTGCTGCTGTCTGGTTTCTTCATGCCAGTCTCTCTGTGTTCTGTATGTCCAGCCTGTCTGCTGCTGTCTGGTTTCTTCATGACAGTATCTCTGTGTTCTGGATGTCCAGCCTGTCTGCTGCTGTCTGGTTTCTTCATGACAGTCTCTCTGTGTTCTGTATGTCCAGCCTGTCTGCTGCTGTCTGGTTTCTTCATGCCAGTCTCTCTGTGTTCTGTATGTCCAGCATGTCTGCTGCTGTCTGGTTTCTTCATGACAGTATCTCTGTGTTCTGGATGTCCAGCCTGTCTGCTGCTGTCTGGTTTCTTCATGACAGTCTCTCTGTGTTCTGGATGTCCAGCCTGTCTGCTGCTGTCTGGTTTCTTCATGACAGTCTCTCTGTGTTCTGTATGTCCAGCCTGTCTGCTGCTGTCTGGTTTCTTCATGACAGTATCTCTGTGTTCTGGATGTCCAGCCTGTCTGCTGCTGTCTGGTTTCTTCATGACAGTCTATCTGTGTTCTGTATGTCCAGCCTGTCTGCTGCTGTCTGGTTTCTTCATGACAGTCTCTCTATGTTCTGTATGTTCAGCCTGTCTGCTGCTGTCTGGTTTCTTCATGACAGTCTCTCTGTGTTCTGTATGTCCAGCCTGTCTGCTGCTGTCTGGTTTCTTCATGACAGTCTATCTGTGTTCTGTATGTCCAGCCTGTCTGCTGCTGTCTGGTTTCTTCATGACAGTCTCTCTGTGTTCTGGATGTCCAGCCTGTCTGCTGCTGTCTGGTTTCTTCATGACAGTCTCTCTGTGTTCTGGATGTCCAGCCTGTCTGCTGCTGTCTGGTTTCTTCATGACAGTCTCTCTGTGTTCTGGATGTCCAGCATGTCTGCTGCTGTCTGGTTTCTTCATGACAGTCTCTCTGTGTTCTGGATGTCCAGCCTGTCTGCTGCTGTCTGGTTTCTTCATGACAGTCTCTCTGTGTTCTGGATGTCCAGCCTGTCTGCTGCTGTCTGGTTTCTTCATGACAGTCTCTCTGTGTTCTGGATGTCCAGCCTGTCTGCTGCTGTCTGGTTTCTTCATGACAGTCTCTCTGTGTTCTGGATGTCCAGTCTGTCTGCTGCTGTCTGGTTTCTTCATGACAGTCTCTCTGTGTTCTGGCTGTCCAGCCTGTCTGCTGCTGTCTGGTTTCTTCATGACAGTCTCTCTGTGTTCTGGATGTCCAGCCTGTCTGCTGCTGTCTGGTTTCTTCATGACAGTCTCTCTGTGTTCTGGATGTCCAGCCTGTCTGCTGCTGTCTGGTTTCTTCATGACAGTCTCTCTGTGTTCTGGATGTCCAGACTGTCTCATTCCTGCTTGCTGTCTGGTTTCTTCATGACAGTCTCTCTGTGTTATGGATGTACAGCCTGTCTGCTGCTGTCTGGTTTCTTCATGACAGTCTCTCTGTGTTCTGGATGTCCAGCCTGTCTGCTGCTGTCTGGTTTCTTCATGACAGTCTATCTGTGTTCTCGACGCCCAGACTGTCTCCAGACTGCACACTTTGACCAACGCGGCTGCAGACCATCTGATGGACAACAATTTGATGTGGAATAATTTGACCATATTATTCACAGAGGCGGACGACAGAGTCTTTGATTAAGGATATAATTTACTGACAGAATGGCATGTTGCTAATAATAATAATAATTTAATTGTATATAGCTCCTTTCATGAAACCCAAGTTCGCTTTACATAGGGCAAGAGACAAACATGGTAGACAGACACAATATTAAATATATGAAGATAGGGGTCAAAGGCCATGTTAAAGAAGTGAGTTATGAGGAGTTTATTTTAAGCAGTCCAGAGTTGGGACATTGTGGAGTTCTGCGGGGAGGGAGTTCCAGAGGGTGGGAGCTGACACGCTGAAAGCTCTGTCCCCGAAGGTCCGCAGTCTGGTTCAGGGAATCGAAAGCTGACCAGTGTCTGTGGATCGCAGGGACTGTGACTGAGTGTAGGGGTGGAGGAGGTCAGTGAGGTACTGAGGAGCCAGAGCATGGAGGGATTTGTAGGTGATGCAGGATTTGATAGGGTGCCAGTGGAGGTGGATGAGGATGGGGGTGATGTGCTGCCAGGATTTGGTGCAGGTGAGAACCCTGGCAGCTGAGTTTTGAACATACTGGAGCCTGTCCAGGGTTTTGCTTGGAACCCCGGACAGGACCCTGTTACAGTAGTCCAGGCGAGAAGTGACGAAGGCATGTATGAGGGTCTCTGCTGTGGAGTCAGAGAGTGATGGTCGGAGTCTGGAGGTGTTTCTGAGGTGATATAAGGTGGATTTGGTGACAGAACTGACATGGGCTTGGTAGGAAAGGGTGGAGTCCAGGTTGCGGTCCTTTGGGGAAGGGCAGATGGAGCAGCCGTCAATGTCCAGGGTGAGATCTCCAACCTTCCTACATACTGTAGAGAGACCTACAGGTTACACCAATGGTCCTATAGCCTAGACCTCTGTAGAATGACATGTTGCGATGCAGCCTACCAGACATCTCTGATACCTACAACAACCGATGCACGGACAGAGCAATCTGCATCATGTATGACCCCACCCACCCTGTTTACCCCCCCCCCCCCCCCCCCCTTCCCCCCTTCAGGCAGGAGGCTGCACAGCATCCGGGCAAGAACCACCAGGCTGAAGAATAGCTTCTTCCCGGATGCTGTGAGACTACTGAACAGTTCATCACAGCTCATCACTGCCATGCCTCTGCACACTGCACTGTAGCACCTTATGGCACCTATCTCTTTTAATCTTTTAATCAGTGAATCATATTAGTCTTATTGAATTAAATAAGTTTTTACTGAATTAGACTAGGTTTTTATTGAAATGGATTAGTTTTCTATTGAATCAATTCACTGTTTTTATTGAATGATTCGTTTTGACTGGATTTTATATTTATCAGTTTGTATGTATGTCATGAGGATCAGTATTTATTTATTTTAGTATTTATTCTAGTTGATCTAGTATCAAATGGCTGTAACTGAGACCTGAGTGCTGTATCTTGTGCTTCCATGTCAATGGAAAAATGACAATAAACATAACTTTGACTTTGCTACATAGAGAGACCTATAGGTTACAGAAATAGACCTATAGCCTAGATATCTGTAGAATGGTGAGCTAACTAAGTGCATCACTGACGCACATAATATGAATTATAGATATGATGTACAGAGGTAGTGGATAATGACAGGGATATATATGATTGGGGATGTGTGTGTGCTAGTAAGAGTATAGATACTATGAGAAGGCTATGTGTATGCGATTGTGTGTGTGTTTTAGAGAGATAGAGATATAGAGAGAGAGATAGAGAGATAAAGATAAAGATAGAGAGATAAAGAGAAGTGTGAATACCTACTGAATACCTGCTGAAAATGAAAATGTATCCTTACAAAACGTATCGCGGTACTTTGATGGTAAAAGTAATGGGTCGCTATGGTACCAATATTGACATTGGTACCATTGGTACTACGGGAGACTGCAATTCGAAACTGGCCCCTGTAAATCTCCTAACCCAACCCCCTCCAATGTACAGTAATTTACCTAGTATGGTTTTGTCAATATTTCAATGTACAGTGTTGCCTGTTTGTACAGTGTGTGTCCCCCCAATGTACAGTTTTCCTTGTTTGTACAGTGTTCCCCCCAACCCCCTCCAATGTAAATTATGATTGTCAATATCCCAATGTACAGTTTTGCTTTTACAGTTGTACAGTTTTTACGTCAAATGTATATACTCCCTTTTATGGACTCTTTTTGTATCACAAACAGTACTGTATTTGCAAATCTGGTATGTCATAAATGTATATATGTAGCAGTAATGTCTATCTGTATGTCATGTATGTCATATATGTCCTGATGAATTGAAAATGGGGGACCCTGATGTAAACAAGACAAAAGTATTCCTCTGGTCTGCATCCCCTTAACAATTGTGTGTATTGAGCTGTACTGTATTGTACCCATTCTGCAATCTGTTAATAAAGTTTTCAATCAATCAACATTGTAGTCAAATAATAATAGCATGGTGATGCCAGGGGTTAATCCAATTCAAACCATGATACCAATGGTACAGTACAGTATGATGGTGCTAGTACAGTATGATGGTAGAGTGCATGGCATCATTAAAATACCACAGGAATATAATATGCAAACCTGAAAACACAATCAAGATGAGTTCCAGATCTCGCCTGTAATGAACAGCTCTCTGCCGTCTGGGAGACAATAAGCCTGACGTGTGTCTCTCTACGTCACCAGGAACCTGCCAGCCACGCCGTCTCTACCATGCCATCTCCACCATGCCATCTCCACCATGCCGTCTCCACCACGCCGTCTCCACCATGCCATCTCCACCATGCCATCTCCACCATGCCATCTCCCCCATGCCATCTCCACCATGCCATCTCCACCATGCTGTCTCCACCACGCTGCCCGTGTTGCCAATGTCAGCCTCGTTTTTCAATCAGCAAGGCTTTTTGTTCCAGCAAAAGATAATAATAATCACACAGACAGATCTAACGAGAAACGATAAACGGACCTGCCAATAACCTATTTCTTCAATGCAACAGGGGCCTTTTACCGTCCAACTGTTTCTCGAGACGCCGTTCGGCGGAGCACTGCCAGGGTGTTTTGTGACGCTTGAGAGACTTGGAATCACTCACCGAATACAACTGTGTGTTGTGGTAGAGACACCAGGCGCCAAGGCATTGTGTGCGGAGAGCAATCGGTGGCCTCATTGAGAGGAGGCTTTGATATGTAGATGTAAATGGAGCAGGTAGGGAGAACCTGAATGTTCTAAATGGCAAATGGCTGCATTTATATAACAGCTTCTATCCAAAGAGCTTTACAATATGTTCCTCATATTTGACCATTTCAATCACACATTCACACACCGACGGCGGAGGTGCCGACCTGCTCATCGGGAGCAATTAGGGGTTACAGTAAGTGTCTTGCACAAGGACACTTAGACCCACTGCACCCTGGGAGGAGTGGGAATCGAGCCGGGAACCTGAATGATCCACTGAATGATCCACTCAGTAGATCTGGTGCACAGTAACAGCCTTATGAATTAAATGTAATGAGTCCTACTGTATATACATTACTATACAATATGATATACAATATACAGTTACACTATATATAACTATACTA
>NC_140168.1:140184721-140199721 GCF_963971535.1 Notolepis coatsorum | reverse complement strand
TGCTAATTATTACTACCTCTTATGCAGCCTAGACGCATTGCATCAACACTGTGATTATTGTATCGTTAATGGGGGCCATTTTATTTGATTGATTTATTGTAAATGAGAGTACTGATGATGAGAACTATTTTATTGCACTGCACTATTTCACTATTTTACTATGGCTATTCTATTTTACTCTTTTATTGCTGTCTATTTTTTTATTGCCATACAATCAAACCGTAAACAAAGAGGCCTATTAACACTTTCCGTGCCACTCACGAGATTTCTCGTGTTTTTTTATAGGTGGTTGAAAGCCACTCACGAGATTTCTCGGATTTTCTTTTTTTCTTTTTTTTTTAGCGATCTGAAAAATGATTGCATCACCCGAGCCTACCCGAGTATAGCCGAGCGGCGCCGGCGATCACTGTGGAAAAAAGCGGCCCCTGTCGTCTCCCAGATGACATAAGTGATTTTGGAATGGACTCAATGAAAATGAATGGGGAAAAAAATCCGGTACTCCACATTTTCCAGTCCACTGATCCAGCCGGGGTTACCACAGTTCATTCTGGAACCTCAGATCCCCGCTGATCATGGAGTTCTACAGTATCGCGTTGGATCCATACACGTATCGATTTTTTCGAATGGTGATCAGGAATTGGAATATACCAGTTGGATACCATCTGATGTCAGGTAAGGACTCTATGTTATCAGTGTTAGGATAATCAGAGTAAGTTTGATGAAGTTATAAGCTGTTTTGTGAAATGTCTTCTTTCGGTTTCACTGTAAAAGTCCGTGAGGAAATCAACGGAGCGATTATCCGTGCGCGGCCGTAATGTGCTTGCGTGCACGTATAATATTGATCATCTAGCGTTTATTTGAAAACGATTCATAAAAAGGCAGACGAATATCAACATTGTGGAATATTCCACTAAAAGACGATTTTCATAGAATGCTCCAGAATGAGCTGTTTTTTATATCAAAACGGGGGCTTTTCTAACTGCTCTGAAACGGAAACGACGCGATAAAAAAACAATCTGCCTTGACAGCACTGACTGGAAAATAGTCTTTGATAATGCGATGGGCAGATTAGACACATAGCCATAATTTAAAACATAGATTAGGCGATATTAACGTTAACATTGGCGCCGATGGTGGCATTCAGCCGGTAAAAAGGAAATCCAGGCGTGGCGCTCAAAGTGTTAACTCAATCAGTGCCAGACCCGAGGATAGTCGGGTTATATCGCCGAACGTTCAGCGCCAGACCGAGTATAGTCAGGTTTTCATCGTTATTTCTTTTATTCGATATTTCCATTCATTACAGGCACACAGACTCGGGGGTTAACATGGGGAATCATCCTGAAAATGGCAAAGTGCAATACCGGCTGCATCCTCCCAGTTGGCAGTATCGAGCACCCTTTGAAACCTTATATCTTGGCCTGTGCAACGATCAAATGTCTCCGGGCACACTTTTCTTTGTCAGGCGAGGCGAGCGGGTATCCCGATCCCATTGATAAGCGTCAAATGCCCCCGATGCATCTGTTGTGGTGGATTATGTTGGCGGCACGATGGACACCAGTACTTGGACTTGCTATCAGACAATTGGAATATTCTTTTTGGGGTACCTCCTAGTGAAGGTAAGGACTGAATTATATCAATCCTGCTTTGATCCAACCATGATTTCACCTCGATCGCAACGTGTGTGTGTAACGTTACTCCACAGCGTATGCCATTGGTGACGATCGAAGCATTCAAAAACGACCCCCCCCCCCCCTTTCATGCATTCATGATGAAACATAATACCTATTATATACATTTCATTTGGAAATAGTACCGTGTCCAGGCGAGAAACGGCAACGCTTTTAGTGAAATTCACATTTTGCTGCATATTGTTGTTTTCTGGGATAAGACAGGATCACTCTAAAACTATACTCATATTCACCACGGTATAACACGCGGACGTATGGATGAAAAATGTATTCTTTTTCACATATTGAACGATAGATAGTTGATGTCAAATGAGCCATAGTATTGTATCCATAGCTATAATATAGAATATATATATAGCCCTGCAAACACTGCCACTTATTCATATCTTTTAGAGCGTCTGCATGGTAAGAACAAGCGATGCTTAACACTTTAACCGCCGAAAACGCCAATATGTCAATATTTCAAAAATCTGTCATCGAAATCATATTTCCTTTCCGGGGCCCTGAGACACAAGTGTGATCTCCTCTCAACTCTCTAGCGGTTCAAGAGCGTCATCTGGTGGCCGATCGGCAGATCGCCAACCGGATATTAACCTTTGAACCAGTAGTACTCATGCAAATGTGGTCCGGCCACTCTCTATAGCTCCCGCGACTCCATCTTGAAACACTGGATAATAGATTGCTCGCCCTAACTCAATAAACAACGTTATTTGGACGTATATACTATTATACAACCTGGAAATGGATCGGGCATTTCTACATCCCATAATCGAAAACGGTCTACTCCACGCTGATCGTCCAACGGCGCGAGGAACATACGGTAATATTCAGCGTTATATTCTAACGTGTTCAATATAAACTGCTATGATGAACATATGACCCACTCTGGATGAATCATCTAACGTTGCCCACGGAATTATAAACGATCCCCCGCCCATCCGGTCATCATCAGATCATACGTAGATCATTCTAGAAGTACGTCCAGTTGAAATTTTTCATCTCGCGCTGATCGCTACCAAACTGTATTTCATCATCAATATAATGCATTTAGGGCTATAAATCACGTTCTGAAGAAAGCTGCAGAAAATGATAAAAACATACTTATACTTTAGACCATATTTTAGTATGAATATGTGAATGAAACAGTTTAACGTTGCTACACCCTGAACAATACATATAGGACATTGAATGGGCCATAATAATGACAATGTAGCAATATAATTTAAAAAGTTATAGCCCTGCAAATAAGGGGAACTTCTCCATAGACAAATAGAGCTGGTGAGGGATGGTAAATTATGAATTTAACCCATGGCGATCAAAGTGTTAAGTCAGTTGTGTCCAAAGAGTTAAGATGTGAGATCCTAATATGATATAAACAATTTTTCCATGACTACCTACTAGGGGTGTAAAGGTACACGTGTCCGTACCGAACCGTTTCAGTGTGTACCGTACCGTACCAAACGGCTGTAGTGTGTACCGAACGAATACAACAGTATGTTAACCACCCACCGGGGGCTGTTTTTTCACAATCTAATATAATTATTATTATTTTTTCTTTTCAAGTCGATTATTAATTTCAATATAGAATATTCGTTGACAGGCCTACAAGTACAATTAGTTACTGCACACTGCATCACCCCTGAGTAGAGCCAAACTTTCCCCCACTGTACCGAAAACCCGTACCGAACCGTGACTTCAAAACCGAGGTACATACCGAACCGTGTTTTTTGTGTACCGTTACACCCCTACTAACTACTGTATACTAGGCCTGTCCCCGACTAAGGATTTGTATAGTCGACTTTGATTGGCCAAAATGTGTCGATAGTCGACTGGTTTGGGCTGTGGGGGGTGCTTAATGTCTGAAGGAGTCGACGGAAGGCTTCTTGTCCTCTGCGAAAGCATGCAATTGGTCCACTGATGGATACTTGATATTTGTCTAGTAGTGTGTTCATTCGACGGGTGAAATCCTCTGTCAGTGCCTCTGTGCCCGTTTTCTTAGGCAGTTAGCCACACTTCTAGACCTCTTTGCGTTTGGAAAGAATGATATAAAAAATATATATAGTTTTTTTATTTGCATTAGACTAAGAGGTTGGCAGTCGACTAAGGCTCCTTTCGATCGATTAGTCGACTATTGGACTAGTCGGGGTCAGCCCTACTGTATATACATGTTTATTATGCACAGCCCACTCTCTGCTGTGGCTACAGCTCAGTGGCTGTTGCATTGATGAAGAACCAGCTTCATACCTTCTCTCTCTGATCTAAAGGAAACCAATCAAATTAGCTTGGCTGTCTCTCTCTCTCTATCTCTCTCTCTCTCTCTCTCTCTCTCTCTCTCTCTCTCTCTCTCTCTCTCTCTCTCTCTCTCTCTCTCTCTCTCTCTCTCTCTCTCTCTCTATCTCTCTCTATCTCTCTCTCTCTCTCTCTCTCTCTATCTCTCTCTCTCTATCTCTATCTCTCTCTTTCTCTCTATCTACATATCTCCATATCTCTCTCTATATCTCTCTATATCTCCATATCTCTCTATATCTCTCTATTTCCCTCTCTCTCACTATCTCTCTCTCTCTCTCTCTATCTCTATCTCTCTATATATATATATCTCTCTCTCTCATTTCACTTTCATCTACAGTATATCTCTCTCTCCCTCTGTCAGTATATCTCTCTATCCATCTCTCTGTCAGTATCTAACTCGATCCCTTTCTCTGTCAGTATCTCTCTTTCTCTCCCTCTGTCAGTATATCTCTCCCTCTCTTGTTTCGCTTGTTTATTTGTAAAAATTTCAAAAATAATGTGTTTATTGTTTATTTATTTGTAAACATACGAAATAAAAAATAATTCATTCATTCACCATCCATCTACCCCTCTATATCTTTCTTTCTTTCTCTATCTTTATATCTCCCCCTTTCTCTCTATATATATATATCTCTCTATCTCTATATCTATCTCTCTCCCTCCCTCCCTCCCTCCCTCTCTCTATATCCCTCCCTCCCTCCCTCCCTCTATCCCTCCCTCCCTCCATCCCTCCTCTCAGACTCTGGTTCAGCAGGTCCCTCCAGTAAACAAGGCAGAATGATTCCTTTGATTTGCACATATTGCATTTTTAGACGAGATTGGATTAGACCTGTTGCACAAGTAGAAGTACGGAGTACAACGAAATTAAATTGGCATCTAACCAGAGTACAGAGAGCAGTGAAGTGCATTGCAAAATAAAGTATAACTGTATGTGGAGTATTATATTATGAAGCTATGGAGCAATTATGTTAAGCTAATGTATGTACAGTATTATATTATATATATACAGTTGTATGGTAATAAACACAATGGTAATAAACCAGGCTAACCAGTGGTTAAACTAATGAGTATGAGTATGAACATGAATGTGAGTATATAGTATGAGTATGAATATAAAATAAACATCTGATTGGCTCCCAGTGTGCCTGGCCTTCCGACTGTGTGGATGGTTAATTCAGGGATAATAATGATGCATGCTCATGTCCAGCACCAAGGACAGGGACGGCAGCCATGTTCACCATGATGCCTGTGTGTGTGTGTGTGTGTGTGTGTGTGTGTGTGTGTGTGTGTGTGTGTGTGTGTGTGTGTGTGTGTGTGTGTGTTGAGGAAGAGGAGAAGGGGAAAAGGGCAAAGAGGTGGAGAAGGAAGAAGAGGAGGAAGATGAGGAAGAGGTGGAGTGTAGGGAGGTGGAGATGTAGGCTGGAGTTACACCTAGGGTGTTTTCGTTTCGTTTTTCAGATGAGTTTCGCTTTTCCAGGTGGCAAAGTAGTGGCAGCAGAGTTAGACATTCGTTTTGCAATCTGAGCACCTTCGTTTTGCCTCCTGAGCACAGTGATGTAGTACAATGCCAAAACAGTAGATGGCAGTAGGTGGCGAACATGAAGGCAATTTTCAACCAATCAGAACTTGAATGTGCCAATACACTTCCTGCAAAGAAAATGTCAACAAGCCGCCATCTTTAAATGCCTATTTACCCAATGCAGCACTTATTTTTCAGAAAAGTGTAATAAAAGTGCAATAAACAAAACGGATACATTCACTGTGTGTTCTGACTCTCATTTGTTGATGAAACAAAACTAATATCAACACAAGTGACCACCAAGAGCGGATAGTTTAGTCTAAAAAAAAAAATCGGCGATGTTGTTAGCTACATTGTTAGCTACATGCTAACATGAATGGAATATGCCAGTATAACAGTATAGCATTGTGGCTAGCATCTAACGCTAGCTCACGCTAGCCAGCCAGCACCAAACTGATGATATCGGGAGCTATCAGTAGCTAGTTATATTTCGTATGGCATCGCTCCCGCTCTGAGCCTTACGAGATACTCTATATCGCCTGTGATACCTAATGTATCTCCCACGAACAAAAACACATGCACCCCACCTGTATGGGGCCCCGCCCCTTATGGTGGCACCACCCATATAATCATGACTCTGGTCATGACACACCCTTCCTCTATTTTCGTCCCAGCGCACTGGATGCTTGCACCATGCGAGCTAGCGGAATGTAAAAGATTAAGGAAGATTAATAATGTTGGAAGCTTACCGGAGGTTGCTGGCCCCTGGCATCTTCGACGCATGTTTTCGGCGACACGACGGGCCTGTGATGTTCCTCGGTTGATGACTGCACATCGAGGTTCAGCTGTACAAGGCTGGCTGTCGGGCCAGCTTGTACTCAGGTAGGCCCTGTGTCTTCAGGCATGGGTATTAGTGTTAGTAATGCTGGTTTGTGTTGTTAACACAACCTTGTTGTGTGTTGGCGCCAGGGGCAAGATGGTTTGGTGAACGTTCTCTGCAGGGAACGGTTTCCAAGCTGTCTTGGGCGTGCTGCTAAAACATCTAAAGCTATGCTAACATGCTATCGCTACTGCCGCATGCTATCACTACTGCTAATTGCTATGCTGTTTTAATGTCTCCGCCGTGAGATGTTGTCACTCTCCCGCCTCTTGCCCGGTTCATCAATGAAGGTCAGTCGGTAGCTGTTGTGGGGTTTTGAGTTCTATTTACCTTTTTCGGGTAAATGGGTTGACAACGGGGTAGGTCGTGGCTAGGTTCTAGCCAGGTATTACCTTGTGTTCCGGCGGGGTTTGTTGAACGGTGTTCCCATCTGGGTTGGCGTCGGGTAGTGGGGCTATGGGTCCAGCCGACATGGTAAACATGTTGCGTGTCTGTGCACAGGCAATTGTTGTCTTGGGTTCCACATTGCCTGGCGTTAGGCTGCAGTAGTATAAGGGCAGGGCCGCTTGGGAGAAATGTGAGGCCCTGTGCGTTTTTAGACGCGAGGCCCCCCATCTCCTGGGGCGGCCCTGTGTAGGGGGCTATTGTTTCATTTTGTCACTCTGCTATGAGAAGGTCTGTCTTGCTACAGCTTTCTCTCCTCTCAAACCATTCATACTGACGGTCAATCGGTATACTGAGGGAGTAGTGCGGGGGGGGGGCTTTGTTTACCTTTTTTGGTAAATGGGCTAAACTAGGGCTGGTGTTCTGTTGTGAATATTTTGAATGAAGACGGGTCTGGTCCGTCTCCCCTTAAACTTTGTGTGTATGGGTTTGCTCATTCTACAGTTTTTGTGGTTTAGCTCTTTTTATTCATTTAACCTTTTCATGGTCCACACCACAGTGGAGGGTGCTGTTTGCAATCACCACTGGTGCTCCATGTTAACGTCAGTCCTTTGTTTTTGATATATTGAAACAATGCCCCGCCCGGCCGACACCATGGGTCGGCCTGGCGAGATGGTGTCTGGTGGAGGGGCCTTGAGGGCCGGCCGACGTCGACACATCGCGCACGGTGTTGGTAAACCACTCTGTCGAGGATGTTGACGTTATTAGCTTTGACCCAGCCGCAAGCTATAACCGCTCAGGGTTCCCCTCTCCGCAGGGGATTTTGGTCTTCTGCTGGAGCGCGGGCGGTATTGTCCTAGGCCCTACACCGCCTCACACCGCGCAGCCAGAAGAAGAGAGAGCACGGCCTCGTCAGCGGCGATGACGGGGCCCTCGACAGGCGGCCATGTTTCCGCCGCCAGTGGTGCCCTGGTTGGTGAATCGACAGGGTATCGCGAGGCCGACAGTCTTGGCGGCCGAGGGATCGGCCATTTTGGGTGATTTCGGTGTTGGTAAACCACTCCGTCGTCATTTTGCCGCGAGCAGCCCGCTCCCCGTTCAATCCTCTCTCTGGTATCCCCAGAGGCGGGGCTCTGAGCATTCTCCTTTGGCTGCGGGCCGCGAACCTTCATTGAAGCGTATGCGGCCCCATTCTTCGCTTCTCATGGAGACAGGGGCTGACACCCAGTTGATGGCTGAGCCTGGGTCTGTCCGTGAGAATGTTGTGCTGTCAAGCGGCTCCCACACCTTGAACTGTGTTGGTTGAGCCTGGTGTTACGTCTGTCAACTTAAGTGTTGTCAGCAGGGGGGCTCGAAACCTTTTGAGGCACACAGTGCGGGCTTCCCCGGCCTCGCCTTCGCCAGGCCAGGTATCATGTTGGTGCTCCCACTCCTGGAATATTGACAAGTGGTCGCAGCTCACATGGTTTGGGGTGGTAGTGATATCACTGCAGGGCTACGGTGTGTAGGAACCCGTGGGGGCCTTACACCTTGCATGTCCGGCTGCGGAACAACTCCTTCAGCATGTTCTGGAGGGGTGTTCAGTGGGGGGGCTTTTTTGATCGGAAGCCCCCCGTATCAGACAGGCCCTTTTCTGTCGGGGTTCCCCCTTGGGTGCGATTGCCTCGTGGGTGGTGTCAGGGTCAGGTGTTCCGACACGGAACGCGCTCCTCGCACGATTCCAGGGTTGTCTTCGCACAGCGGGGGGGACCGGGCCAACTATCTACAGTTCCTGGCGGACCTGCGCCACGTGACGGCGGGTGCGTTGGGAGTGTCGTCACATATGACTACGGCAGTACCATATGTCGAGGTAGATGGAGAGAATGGTGAGGCGGGGACTTGTGTTTACACAACCCCACCCGTTTTCAGGTTTGGTACAGACCCTGTTGTCAGGGTCTCCAGCAGGGACAGCTCTGGTCGACGAGATCCAATCTCTGTGGACGAAGCAAGCCATCGTCGTGGCGTTCTCCTCCCGGTGTTCTCTGCCCGAGAAGTCGGGAGGGAGGGGTGTAAGACCCAGGCTGGACCTGTCCCATGGGAAGGTTCAGCATTTTTTGGATCGTCTCCTACCTGTTGAACACTGTCAGGTGGGGGTCTGGTTCTCCTCCATAGACCTGTAGGATGCGTATGCGCATCCCCGATCTTCCATCCTAGGGCTTACCTACGCTTCCTTTGCAGGGTTAGCGTATGAGTACCAGAGGCTGCCGTTCGGTTTTCTCTGGCTCCCCGCATCTTCACCAAGTGCGTGGAGGCCGCACTGGGGCCTCTGCGTCATCCGGGGTTACGGAGTGTTCTGCCCTGATGACGTTCTGGTCCTTCGCGGTCAAGGTGGATCGTCAGGTCTCGTACCAGGCAGGTCTCTACCAGCCTGGGGTTGCTGTAGACTGGATGTAGAGTATTCCTCTTCCCAGTCAACGGTTGGAGGGCTATGGGCATCCATCTCGGAGCGTGTTGTCAACACGCTCGGGAGGTTCCGTCCTAGGACGGTTACGGCGCTGTCTCACGTCGCGTTTTCACCGACGCCTCCCTCGCTGGTGATGCGTCGGGCCAACGCAGTAGGGGGCAGCTGGCAAACCATGCTGCCCGATCTGCGCTACGTTCAATGTGTTGGTGTTGAAAGCGGTCCTTCTGGTCCACAAATGGTGTTGATCAGGACGGACGATACGACGTCAGTGTCGTGTATCGACAGACAGGGAGGAGTACGCTCCCCCTGTCTGCACCAGGCGGCGGGCGGCTGGCTATGGGCGTCCTCCATCTGCGCGGCCTAAGGGCTCCCCACATCCCCGGCAGGGAGAATGTGGGTGCAGGTGTACTGTCGCGGGGCGGCCCTCATCCTGACGGGTGAGGATTGCGTCTGGACATGGCCAGGCAGGTCTGGGACCGATGCCGTGCCGCCAGGGATTCTTCCCCATACATCTGTTAGGTCAGTTGTTGGGACGGGTACGTTGAGGGGTGCAGGTTCTTGATCCTGATGGTGTTACCATCTGGAATGCGCATGCTCCCTCCACTGTCGCGCTTACGGCGTTAAGCCGGTGCAACGCTCCTTGGCTCCGACTTGGGATCTTCAATTGGTCCTCGGTCGGTTGTCCTTGGCCCCGTTTGAGCCGCTCGAGCGGGCGCCGTTGGGACAGCTGTCCTTCAGGACCGCGTTCCTTCTGGCTGTCACTTCCGCTAAACGCGTAGGTGAGCTCTGTGCTCTCTCGGTACGTCCAGAGTGCCTGTCTTTTCGGACCGATTGCGGTGTCACTCTGCGACCTAATCCTGCTTTCGTGCCTGAGAATATCCGGAGTTCCTTCCGCTCCCGGGATATTGTGGTTCAGGCGTTTCGTCCTCCTCCTCACACTGGTGAGTTAGATGCGGGCCTTCACCTGTCATGTCCAGTCCGTGCTTGGGGATTTACCTCAGCCGTACTCAGGATTTCAGGGTTACCGACCAGCTTTTTGTCTGTTACGGTGGGGCTCGTGCTGGTAAGGCACTGTCGGAGCAGCGCCTGTCCCATTGGTTGTGCGAGGGTGTTACCCTCTGCTACACGCTGGCTGGGCAGGATCCCCCTGGGGGCGTCAGGGCGCACTCCACTCGTGGGGTGGCTGCCTCTGCCGCTCTCCTGGGTGGGGCCTCGGTGGAGGACATCTGTGCTGCAGCTTCATGGTCCTCCCCGGGCTCCTTTGTAAGGTTTTACCTCATGGACATGACCGGGGGTTCTGTCTCCCAGGCGGTTCTGGGGTCTGTGGCCTTTCCTGCTTCCCGTCCTTTGGTCGGGTAGCGGGAGTGTATGGGTATGGGCCGCAGTGTGTTGAGTCACACGTGGTTCCGCCTGTACGGTGTGTTCAAGGGGTTCTGGCTCCCTCTTGTTCGCATTCAGGTGGAGTTGACTGCGCCCCCCCTTCGTTAGGAAGGATGGGGTGACAGGGCTCCCCGCACCCCTTGATGTGGGCTTACGGGTCCTCAGGGGGTACATCTGTCGGGTCTCGCACCCGCTCTTCCCCATTATCTCGTAAGGCTCAGAGCGGGAGCGATGCCATACGAAATATAACGATAGGTTATGTAGATAACCTAGTTATATTAGTATAGGCTAAGCTCCCGCTCTGCGCGCCCTGAGTTCCCTCTTGAGGGATCTTTTCCTGGGACGGGTTTTTGGCGAGGAAGGGTGTGTCATGACCAGAGTCATGATTATATGGGTGGTGCCACCATAAGGGGCGGGGCCCCATACAGGTGGGGTGCATGTGTTTTTGTTCGTGGGAGATACATTAGGTATCACAGGCGATATAGAGTATCTCGTAAGGCTCAGAGCGGGAGCTTAGCCTATACTAATATAACTAGGTTATCTACATAACCTATCGATAACATTAGAGACAACGCCTTGTGTATTAAACAAAAGTGAATAGATGACTGGGCCATTTTGTTTAATGCTTGTTAAGATTGAAAGAGGAGCTTGAGCTAACAGGGTCTGGTAGCTAACGTTAGCTCCCGTTAACCAGCTGCTCATGCAATGGTTAATGCTAGCATAATGAATGGATGTAAACTTTATTTAACATATTGCATAATGGGTACAATACAATACGGCTCAATACAAACAATTGTTAAGGGAATGCAGACTGTTGTAGCTTGGACTGGGGTCCTTATAACAATAACTTGACAACACATGGTAGCTGCAGCTATTTGGGACAGCTATGTTGTCACCGGACGTTGGTGAGGGCACGCAGATGCCGGTATCTACTACGCATGGGCGTTGAGCAACAACGGCTCCGCGCAGATTACACGACACGTTGTCGGCGAGTTTTTGCCGTTATTCCAAAACGGAAACACAATTTAGCGTTTTCAGTAGGGCCAAAACGTTTCCTGCCAAAACGGCATTTCTATCTAACAGGGACAGCAAACGTATTCAAAACGTATTACAAAACGAACACAAAAACACTAGTCTAACCATGGCCTTAGACAGGAGAGCATCCGATGATTGAAGGCCCGGTCCGCAATCCAAGTGTTAACAACATTTTGATGAAATGTTTTATTTAACTTAATTTAATTTAGTTTTAATGGAGACATGTGTTTGTCCTCTAGCTGGTGGAGCTCTTGATACACTAAAACAGACGGCAGGTAAATAGCTTTTAATTGTCTTTGCCGCGGGCCATTTCATGGCTGTGATTTACGGCGGGTTAAGAAAAATCCCAGTAAGTGAATTGTCTGCAAATCAAACTGGTGCATAATGACGTGAAAATACCCATCAATCAACAACAACAACAACTACAGAAACACCCGGACTGGGGCTTTAAAGGGAATAGCCTGATCCATAAAGAACTAACTCCTATACATGCTTAGGGCAGGTGATGACAAAACAAACAGCAGCGCTGGATTATGGCTTTAAAGGGAAGATATACCACTGCAACACTTCACAGAGTCTAGGTGCATCAATCTGTGCATGCGTAGTTCGGGAGTAGGTGCGAAAAAACGACTATAGCTCGGCAGATAAAGTGCAGATCAACTTGGGATTGGTCTCTCTGTGTTCAGGAGACTCATACGTATACAATTCTATTGGATCATGTCTCCAGCACCCCCACAGCCGTAGCTGCAACCACTTAATGTTGAGGCTCTCATCCACATTCAATCATTTTCTCCCCCCGCTCTCTCCTCCATGAGTTCAATGTAACGCAGAAGTGCAGTGGTCTAAGATAGGTGAGGTAGAGAGGAAGATAGGTGAGGGAGGGATGGAGGGAGGGAGGGAGATATGGAGGGATGTATGGATAGATGGAGGGGGGAGGGAGGGAGAGAGGGAGAGAGGGATGGATGTATGGAGGGAGGGAGGGAGGGAGATAGGGAGGGAGAGAGGGATAGATGGAGAGATGGAGGGAGATAGGGAGGGATGGGGAAAGGGAGGGATGTATGGATAGAGGGATGGATGGAGAGAGGGAGGGATGGAGAGATGGAGGATGAGATGGAGGTAGAGAGGGATGGATGGAGATATGGAGGGAAGGAGGGATAGGGAAGGAGGCAGGGATGGATGGAGGATAATATGTAGGGAGGTAGGGAGGGAGGGATGGATATATGGATGGATGTATGTATGGAGGGAGGGAGGGATATATGGAGGGATGTATGGAGGGATGGATATATTGAGGGAGAGATGGATGTAGAGAGGAATGGCGGGATATATGGATGATGAGAGGGATGGAGGATGAGAGGGAGGGATATAGGGATGATGAGAGGGAGGTAGATAGGGAGGGCGGGAGAGAGGGAGGATGCTATGGAGGGGGATATGGAGTTAGAGAGGGATGGTGGGAGAGAGGGAGGATGAGATGGATGGATATATGGCGGAAGTGATATAGGGAGATATGGAGATAGAAGGAGAGAGATGGGGGGGAGGGATGGGGGGGAAGATAGAGATGGAGGGACATAGGGAGGGAGGGAGGGATAGATGGAGATATGGAGGTAGATAGGGATGGCGCGAGAGAGGGATGATGAGAGGGAGGGAGGGATGGAGATAGGGAGATATATGGAGAGATGTAGGGAGAGAGAGGGAGAGATATGGAGGGATGGATGGATGGAGGGAGAGATATCGGGATATATGGAGGTAGAGAGGGAGGGCGGGAGAGAGGCAGGATGAGAGGGAGCGAGGGAGGGAGATATGGATAGGTAGGGAGGGAGGAAGATGGAGAGGGAGGGAGGGTGGGATAGAGGGAGATAGGGATGGAGATAGGGAGGGAGGGAGGGCGGGAGAGATGGAGAGAGAGGGAGGGAGAGAGTGAGAGTGGGATAGAGAAGGAGATATAGGGATGAATGGAGGGATGGATGGAGGGATGGAGAGAGATGGAGGGATAGATGAAGGTAGAGATGGAGGGCAGGAGAGCTGGATGATGAGAGGGAGGGATATATGGAGAGAGATGGAGGGATGGAGGGATGGATGGAGAGATGGAGAGATAGGGGGATATGTGGAGGGCGGGATAGAGGGAGATATATGGAGGGAGGGAGGGCAGGAGAGATGGAGAGAGATGGATGGAGAGAGATGGAGAGATAGGGAGGCAGGGAGATCGGGAGAGAGGGAGATATGGAGATATAGGGAGGGATAGAGGGAGATAGGTAGAGAGGGAGAGAGGGAGAGATATGGATGGAGAGAGGGAGAGAGAAGGAGAGAGATAGGGAGGATGAGAGAGGAGAATAGCTGGTGGAGTGGACAGGAGAGCAGAGCTAGGAGCTCTCCACGGTGGAGTAGCTGGGATATGATCCTAGAGGGTCGTGGTTCACCGATTAGCCGGCATTGTAGGTGTGTGTGTGTGTGTGTGTGTGTGTGTGTGTGTGTGTGTGTGTGTGTGTGTGTGTGTGTGTGTGTGTGTGTGTGTGTGTGTGTGTGTGTGTCTGTGTGTGTGTGTTTGCGCCTTTACACCAGTTCAGAGAGCTTTTAAACCAGTTCAGAGAGCCTTTACACCAGTTCAGAGAGCTTTTAAACCAGTTCAGAGAGCCTTTAAACAAGTTCAGAGAGCATTTAAACCAGTTCAGATAGCTTTTAAACCAGTTCAGAGCGCCTTTAAACCAGTTCAGATAGCATTTAAACCAGTTCAGAGAGCCTTTAAACCAGTTTCAGAGAGCATTTAAACCAGTTCAGAGAGCATTTACACCAGTTCAGAGAGCATTTAAACCAGTTCAGAGAGCTTTTAAACCAGTTCAGAGCGCCTTTAAACCAGTTCAGAGAGCATTTAAACCAGTTCAGAGAGCCTTTAAACCAGTTTCAAAGAGCATTTAAACCAGTTCAGAGAGCATTTACACCAGTTCAGAAAGCCTCTGAGAGCCTTTACACCAGTTCAGAGAGCCTTTAAACCAGTTCAGAGAGCATTTAAACCAGTTCAGAGAGCATTTACACCAGGTCAGAGAGCCTTTACACCAGTTCAGAAAGCCTCTGAGAGCATTTACACCAGTTCAGAGAGCATTTAAACCAGTTCAGAGAGCCTTTAAACCAGTTCAAAGAGCCTTCACACCAGTTCAGAGAGCCTTTACACCAGTTCAAAGAGCCTTCACACCAGTTCAGAGAGCCTTTACACCAGTTCAAAGAGCCTTCACACCAGTTCAGAGAACATTTAAACCAGTTCAGAGAGCCTTTAAACCAGTTCAGAGAGCCTTTAAACCAGTTCAGAGAGCCTTTAAACCAGTTCAGAGAGCATTTAAACCAGTTCAGAGAGCATTTACACCAGTTCAGAGAGCCTTTACACCAGTTCAGA
>NC_140168.1:140162128-140182021 GCF_963971535.1 Notolepis coatsorum | reverse complement strand
CTAAGCTTAACCGTCGAAAGAACTTGCCGTCACGCTCTAAGACAAACTCTAACGTTACCTTAACCTACTTCGAACGAAGAGTGGCTACGCTTTCCCAGTGTAGAAACTGACGTCGGCCAATCAGAGAGCGTCTCCGAGAAATGCGGCTATGTAAATTATTGGCGCTGCTTGCTTAGATGATAATAGATTGAAAAGCGCCCGGCTTCCATCATAATACATCATATTTCAACGCACAGCGCGTTACGCACTGATTGGCTGCGACGGATACAGCGATGAAACCAGTGCACGGCGTACACGGCCACTGTAAGCGCTACTGCGTCTAGCCCCAGAGAAATGCGGCTACGGCTAGCCCGAGAGAAATGCGGCTACGGAACGTATTCTCTATCAGACAGTCACTTCCGGTTCATGAAAACAATTATTTATATTTGATATATTAACGTTATATTGTGCATTGGAAACACAAACATACTTAAAATTAGTAAATATTATTCATTTTAAACATGTTTATATTATTTATAGGGCTATAAAAAAAAATGTCTTCTTCTTCTCTCTTTTAACCAGGGAGGGCGGCGCTCTAGCGCCCCCATTGACCAGCCGCCACTGGTTCAGAGAGCCTTTAAACCTAGCCCCCCCCCCCCCCCGCCGACATGTTGGCGGTGAAAAAGGAGGTGCTGTGCTGGACGGACATGAATATTCCAAATGACTAATGCTGCACACGCTTATTTTCTGACATGTCTGCCGTCCGCAGGGAAATGAAACACTTCTAATGCAGGGGACCATCTGTTATCTGCTGCTGCTGTTTCAGAGCGCCTGGGTGTGTGTTGCACACGCTCACACTGACGCACAACAAGACGTGTACACACACACACACACACACACACACACACACACACACACACACACGCACACGCACACATACACATAGACACACACACACACACACACACACATACACATACACATACACATATTCGCACACACACACACAAACACACACACACACACACACACACACACACACACACACACACACACACACACACACACACACACACACACACACATACACATTCACACACACACACACACACACACACACACACACACACACACACACACATACACGCACACGCACACACACGCACACACACACATGCACGTTGGGCTTCATGGGCAGCAGACAGAGCAGACAGAGCATACAGGGCTCTAAACTCTCATACAAATTGCACCTCCTCTTTAATGCAGCATGTTTGTCACACCAGCTATAAATCCGGCCGGCGGGTTGACAGGAAATATACACATTTTTATGCCGGCCATAAATAAATACCAGCCACCTGGCATACCGGCTCTCCTCACCGGCCGGATCACCTTAAAGACACAAACCATGACACAGCAGACAAGGACTGACCTTCGATTTTCTTTTTGGAATTCGAAGCTTCGAGATAAAAGAAAAAAGAATAATAATAATTATAGTTTTTTTCTTTTTTTGTTGTTGTTGTTGTGGGACTTGTACAGCACTTTGTTCAACTTTGTCAGTGCTGTAAAGTTTAAACCTTTTTAAATCTTAGACAAACACTTTGCTTTCATGAAATATTGTAAGCCGTCATTTGAGGCTTTATAAAAGCAGCACAATGAACACAAATCTGTCAGTGGCGAGTCCAACCTCATCTTAAATAACAAACAGCATTGCTTGTTGTAGTTAACAAAGAGAGGCAGGGTTAATTTTGCACAAAAAAAAATCATATATATATATTTCTTTTTATAATTTAATTTTTTTTTCATATTCGAATCCCATGCCCACCGAATGAAGCTTCGAAGCTTTGAAGTATTTAAGACAGCCCTATTACATTACATTATATCAACATATTATTTAAATTATTCAAATGGACCCCTAAAACATGTTCTGTTGTGATGTCACAGTATGATGTCATAATCAAACATCCTAGAACATTTGTGATGTCACAGTATGATGTCATAATCAAACATTATATAACATTTGTGATGTCACAGTATGATGTCATAATCAAACATTCTAGAACATTTGTGATGTCACAGTATGATGTCATAATCAAACATTCTAGAACATTTGTGTACAGTATATATTCAACAATTATCTCAGAAGATCTCAGGTGGTGGATGGATATGGGTCTAGGAGTGATAGGGTGAAGATGTGTAGATTGAGGCTGGGACACTGTGGGTTGAACAGTACCTTGTGCATTGTGGGAAAACATCCAGATGGGCGGTGTGAATGTGGAGAGACTGAAACTGTCTGGCATGTTTTCCTAGAATGTGAAAGGTATAGGAAAGAGAGGGACATTTTTTATAAAAGTCTGGTAGAGTTGGGAGTATCTTCCTTCTCTCTTAAATCTTTCTTTGGCATGGATAATTGTTACGATTAGTACGCTTCTTTGGCATGATGAACCCAAATGGCAGAGTATTGATGAGACCAATTTACTACACAACAAGGTGCATACACGACTAACACACACAGGTAACATTTAACAATGATCGCGCCCAGCAGGGCAGGACAGACAAGACTATATACACAGACTAATTGACAAGACACTGATAGACACAGAGGGTAATTTACAAACAAGACACAGGTGTGGTAGACAGAAACAATAGAACACAGATTACACTGGGAAAACAATAACTAAACAACCAGACTAAAACATAATTACAAACCACAGACAGGGGAACACAAGACCAACAAAGTGGAGACAACAGACAATAAACACAACAAACACAACTGACAATAAATAACAATGAGTTGGTGTGTGAGCTGATGCCAGATCTGCATCAGCCCACCGGGGGGCAATGTTGATTGAGAGTTATTGTTGATGGGATGTTGTGAATATGAATGTCTGAGTCCTGGTCCCACAGGACCAGGACCGGAGGAAGTGTTACAGTACCCCGCCCTCGAAGGTCGACTCCCAGGCGACCCAACAGGCCCCCCGGGAATGGGGAGGGTGGGTGGGACGGAAGCCGCATCGGCGAAAAGAGGAGGGGGGAGGATGGGGGTTCGAGGGACGGGGCCTGCGGGAACAGGAACGGGGGGAGGGGGCTGACGAGGAGGGCTGGAGCAGGGAAGGATGGGGGGAAAAGGCGACGGCTCCGGAGCGCGACCTGGGGCTGGGGTCTCCACGGTGGCGAGACCCCCCGCCCAACCCCGAACCGGAGGCTCCCTGGCGACAGGACGCGGTGCAGGACCCCCAACCGGGGTCCCTCCGGCAGCGGAATCCGACGTCGTCCTCCAGGTCTGCCATGGTGGTGGCTCGTCTTCTGGAACCTCCCAGGGCGGAGGATACCTCGACCAGGCCGGCGAGGAAGACCTGCGGTCCTGGGAACCCCTTCCCCTGGGGCTGTGGCGTCGGGATCCGCGCCCCGTCCCCGACGCTCCCCTGCGGACCAGGCGACTCCCCACCCAGGGATCCAGCACCGGGGTGGCCGCGGCGCAAGCACCCGATGTCATCGGCGCCGCTGGCCCAGCCACTGCGTCCCATGGTGACAGACCCAGAGCGGTCGCCTGGTCGGCACGCAGGACAGAAGCGCCCAGGATCCCGAGCGCGAAGCTGGCTCCGTCTCTCCTCTCTGCCGGGTTCAAGTTCGGCGCGATCATTCTGTTACGATTAGTACGCTTCTTAGGCATGATGAACCCAAATGGCAGAGTATTGATGAGACCGGAGACAGAACGTGACAATGAACAGTTTACTACACAACAAGGTACATACACGACTAACACACACAGGTAACATTTAACAATGATCGCGCCCAGCAGGGCAGGACAGACAAGACTATATACACAGACTAATTGACAAGACACTGATAGACACAGAGGGTAATTTACAAACAAGACACAGGTGTGGTAGACAGAAACAATAGAACACAGAGTACACTGGGAAAACAATAACAACTAAACAACCAGACTAAAACATAATTACAAACCACAGACAGGGGAACACAAGACCAACAAAGTGGAGACAACAGACAATAAACACAACAAACACAACTAACAATAAATAACAATGAGTTGGTGTGTGAGCTGATGCCAGATCTGCATCAGCCCACCGGGGGGCAATGTTGATTGAGAGTTATTGTTGATGGGAGGTTGTGAATATGAATGTATGAGTCCTGGTCCAACATGACCAGGACCGGAGGAAGTGTTACAGATAATGAGAACCACATGCTGATCACAGAGTCAGTGCTGACATTTCTGCACACGTCAGAGTTGTATCAGAGGATATAGCTGTTATGGTGATGTTATTACCCCTCCTGCTGGTAATATGTAGGAACTGTCATCTCGGTCTGGAGACGACCGGATGGCTACGACATCACATACGGCCCGGACTGGTGGGTGTCTGAGCGCGAGCTAGAGGCTGGCAGTTGTATGTATATCTGAGAGCATAATAATAAAGTAATCTATTGAAACATGGTGATCAGAAGTGGTCTAGTTTAACACGCTAGAAAGTAAAGCAATTATGGCTGCTTTCGGAAATATCCCCGCTCCGGAGGGCATGCAGATGTCAGGAGATTCTTGCAAAAACTGGGAAATGTTCCGAGCAGAGTTTGAGGACTTTTCTCTAGCAACAGGTCTGACGGAGAAATCCGCGGAGATACAAGCCGCCACGCTGAGAAGAATAATGGGCAGTGAGTGTCGGCATATTTACATGCACAATCTTACACTGACTGTTGACCAGAAAAAGGACCCAGCTGCCATTCTGGACGCTTTGGAGGACTATTTTAAGCCCGCGAAAAACGTTATATACGAGAGGTACATTTTCAGCTGCTCCAAGCAGGAGGCAGACGAGCCGATTGACGGTGTCATCACCCGGCTGGGAGAGAGAGCGGCTACATGCGAGTACTGTGGGCTACGGGATGAGATGCTACGGGACCGGCTCGTATTGGGCATTTCAAGTGAAGGAACCAGACGCAGGTTGCTCCGGGAACAGGACTTGACATTGCCAGTAGCTGTGGAAATGTGTCGCCTGGCTGAGGTGACTGAGAAACGTCTGAGGACGATAGACGGAATACAAATGGACACAATAAATGCAACGGACAAGCAGCGACGATACAGAGCTCAGGAGAGCTCCACAACGAGACATGAGGTGACAAATTTGCTCATTGACTGTAAATACTGTGGTATTAATCACAAGAGAGGCATAGATCAGTGCCCAGCATATGGCAAAGCATGCAGGTCTTGTGGTGTTGCAAATCATTTTGAAAAAGTATGCCAGGCAGGGGGCAAAATGAGTAGAGTAAAAAAGTGCATATCGTAGAGGATACACCACGAGGAGCAGAGAGCTCAGACAACGAAGAACTGATCTATACTGCTGAATGTATTAGCACAGTACAGTCCCAGGGCCTCAAATGGTTTGCAATGCTGCGACTGAATGGCATAGAACAAGCATGTCAGTTGGATTCGGGGGCTACATGCAATGTCATGGGCAGGACAGTAAAGGAGAGACTATTGCCAAATACCCCTTTGCGGCCAAGCACTACAGAACTAAAGCTGTACTCAAGGCAGCTGATGTGATCGCTGGGGCGATATCGCACAGACTGTGTCATCAAGGGAGTTAAGCACAGCCTTGTGTTTGAAGTGGTGGAGACTGAACAAAGTCCACTGCTTTCCGGTTCTACGTGTATGCGTTTAGGGCTCATGACTGTCACTATTCCTGCAGAGCTCAGTTGATCAGTGCCTTAAGGGCCCCTTAACCAAAGAGCAACTACTACGTTCATATGCTGATGTTTTCAACGACCCGGTGGAGTCAGTGCCGGGAGAAGTGCACTTTGAATTGGACCCGAGTGTGACCCCAGTTCAATGTGCACCGAGAAATGTGCCAGTGGCATTAAGGGCACGGGTGAAAACACAGCTGGAGAAATATGAGAGCGACGGACATATTGCTCGTGTCGCTGAGCCGACACCCTGGATAAGCAACATGGTTGTGGTCAACATAAAATAAAAGATTCGACCATGCATTGACCCAAAGTTCCTCAATCAAGCACTGAAGATATCACACTACCTCATGCCGACATTGGAGGACGTGCTCTACAAATTGCCCAAGGCGCGCATATTCACCCTGGTGGATGCCAGGGAGGCATTTCTCCAATGCAAGCTGGATGATGAGAGCAGCTGGAAAACTACGTTCTGGACACCTTGGGGTAGAATGAGGTGGCTGAAACTCCCCGTCGGGGTGTCTGTGGCTCCAGAAGTTTACCAGTGTAAGCAGCACGAGCTGCTCGGAGACCTCAGCGGCGTCGAGCCAATCGCCGACGATATCCTCGTCGTCGGATGTGGGGACTCTGATATCGAGGCATAGCGTGACCACGACAGTAAGCTGCTCGCACTGATGGAACGGTGCAGAAAGGTAAAACTCAGGCTCAGCATACCAAAGCTACAGTTCAAACTGAAGGCGGTTCAGTTTCATGGACACATACTGTCCTCACAGGGTCTGCGAATAGACCCAGAAAAGACCAGAGCAGTCATGGACATGCCAACACCCACCGACGCCAAGGCTGTTCAGCGTTTCATCGGTTTCGTGACTTACCTGGCTAAGTTCCTGCCACGGCTGTCTGAGGTGTGTGAGCCACTTCGCCGTCTCCTAGACAAGGACAGTGTGTGGCACTGGCTGCCTAAGCACGACCAAGCTGTACAGGAAATAAAGCGCTTGGTGTCCACCACACCTGTATTAAAATACTATGACATCACCAAACCAGTCACAGTGCAGAGTGACGCCAGCAAGAACGGCCTGGGGTGCTGCATAACGCAGGCGGGACAACCAGTGGCGTTTGCCTCACGTGCACTTACACCAACCGAGCAGAACTACGCTCAAATTGAGAAAGAATGTTTGAGCATTGTTTTTGCATGCCAACGATTCCACCACTACCTGTACGGTAGGGAGACAATCACAGCGGAAACAGATCATAAGCCGTTGATCTCAATCTTCAAAAAGCCGCTGCTCTGTGCCCCAAAGAGGCTTCAAAGTATGTTGATGCAGCTCCAAAATTACAACCTGGAAGTCACTTACAAGCCGGGGCCAGAGATGTATATCAGTGACACTCTAAGCAGAGCAACAACACAGGACAGGGGGTCAGATATGACACACACACAGCACACAGTGTGCGCCATAGAGGGAGAGCAGGCCGTGTTTATGCACGTTGACCAGGCACAACACCTCAACGTTACTGACCACAGGTTCCGCCAGATCCTGCAGTACACAGAGGTTGATGAGAACCTACAGGACTTGAAGTCGATCGTGCTGCAGGGGTGGCCGGATATGAAGGAGGACGCACCTCTGAGTGTGAGGGACTATTGGTCCTTCCGTGATGAGATCAACATGCAGAATGGAGTGCTCTACAGGGGGCAATATGTTATCATACCTAGGGCACTGAGGTTGGAAATGCTGGGCAGAATTCATGCAAGCCACATTGGTGGGGAGGCGTGCTACAGGCAGGCTAGGGACACGCTATTCTGGCCAAATATGAGAGGGGAAATCAAGGACCACGTGTCCAACTGCCCAGCCTGCAATGAATATGCACGAGCACAGAAAAAGGAGTCAATGATGTCTCACAATATTCCAGAGCGCCCATGGCAGACAGTGAGCATGGACCTATTTTCCTATGCAGGGAAAGACTTTTTGATAATGGTCGATCATTATTCTGATTTCTGGGAGGTTGAGCCACTCCCAGACGTGTCAGCTGACACAATCGTCACTCGTTGCAAAGTCCAGTTTGCTCGTCATGGCCAACCAGACTGTGTGATTTCAGACAATGGGGGGTGCTTTGACTCTGCTAGGTTCGGGATGTTCACAAACAAATGGGGGTTCACCCATATCACTTCCTCCCACCACCACCCGCAGGCGAACGGGAAAGCGGAATCGGCAGTCAAGATAGCGAAAGCCTTATGCAAAAGGGCCAAGCTAGATGGCACAGATGTATGGATGGCTATACTGCAGTGGCGCAACACGCCCACTGAGGGGATGGGCAGCAGCCTGGCGCAACGCCTCATGTCACGCAGGCTGAAGTATTCGCTTCCGGTAGCGCCTAGTTTGCTGCAGCCCTGTGTGACAGTTGGTGTCACTGAGAGACTCAGGCTGAAAAAAGGTGTGACCTCCCTGACTTGAACATTGCGTCCGTTGCCTGGCGATCGTACAGGGCGGTGGCGGCTCGGCTCTTGTCTGAAGAGAGTCGCATCACGATCATTCCTCGTTGACGTTGAGGGGACTCTCTACAGGCGTAACATAGTGGACCTCCGGATGGCAGAACGGGCAGCACAGAGGCGGGAGGGAGTTTCAACTCCTCAGGATGAGACACTTGAGCAGAATCTGCCCATACCTGACTGTGCAGAAGGCATCACTGAGGCTGGGGAGGAGAGACTGATATACTGTGGGAGGGGGCAGACAGGTGAGCCTCACAGCCCACAAACTCACCACTCACCTGCAGCACCGTCAAGCACCGAGAGGCCCGCTGCCCGACTGCGTAGCGGCCGTTGGTCGCGACCACCTGTGAGACTCAATCTGTAGGCCGCAGGCTTCACCGACCCAAGGCTGAAGGCCTATGGACTTTTGGGACTTACGGTTATGTTAAAAAAATTTAAATTAAAAATCATTGTCATTATGTTGATGTTAAGGAGAAGGAAGGAAAGGAGGAGTCGTTACGATACTGTTACTATATCTGTTATATTACCAGCTGTTACATTACTGGCTGTTGAGGTGTAATAATTAAGTTATTTGATTCGATTAAGGTCGTTCAGGTTATTGTGTTTGTTAACTTAACCATTTATAAGAAGGGAGATGTTATGGTGATGTTATTACCCCTCCTGCTGGTAATATGTAGGAACTGTCATCTCGGTCTGGAGACGACCGGCTACGTCATCACATACGGCCCGGACTGGTGGGTGTCTGAGCGCGAGCTAGAGGCTGGCAGTTGTATGTATATCTGAGAGCATAATAATAAAGTAATCTATTGAAACAATAGCGTTATTGTATTTATTTGATTAGTATTGGACAGTCAAGAGGAGCAGATAAGGAGATAGAGTCGATAGTAATGTGTTTTGAAGATGAGAAGAAGAAGAGGGTAAACAATCAAAAGTTGATTTACCAGAGGCCTAACTATGGAAACCATACCACTAGCGTAGTATAAGAACTGAGGAGGGCAGTAATACGCCTGCGGGAAATTCAAAAGAAGAAAGAAGAAGAAGAAGAAGAGCTCATCAAAATAACTGCGGAGGGCAGTAATACGCCACGATGCGTCTACACTGCCGGAAATTCTAAAGAAGAAGAAGAAGAAGAAGAAGATATCAGATCTCAGAAGACAAGTGAAGATCTCACTTGTTGTGTCCGGCTACTTGTCTGTAAACTTGAATATATTCTGTAGATACAATTAAAAAATCACCACATGGAAAAGGAAACAGGCGCCATGTCCTGTACAATCCTTAACTAGATCAGTGCCGGCCATTTAACATTGAAAACCCTGTTGAGTGCCAGCATCCACTTCAATGATAGCGTTAAAAACGCATAATCTATGTTTTAAATTATGGCTATGTGTCTAATCTACCAGTCGCTTATCAATGACTTGTTTGCAGTCAACATTGTCGAAACAGATTGTTTTTTAATCGGTTCATATCCTTTCTATAGCATTTCGAAAAGCTATCGTTCTCTCGAAAAACATAATGGAGCCAGTTGGCTCCCCCCACAGGGATCCAGCAGTATAATCGAATGGCCTGCAGTTACACAGTGATATACAATATGGGGGCGGTATTTTCCCATCTGAGCTCCTAGAGGGTCTGCTGTACCTACGGGAGACTCGGTTGATGAAATATGAATTCAGATCGCTATTAAAAAAAAACTACAAATCGCGTCGTTGGCACTCAACGGGGGGCATGATAAGACGACAATACACGTCGCTGGCACTCAAACTGCGTCTGGAGGGAATGTACTGTGATGTGGTTATTAAAGTCAACAGCACTGAGTTTAAGGCCCACAAGGCAATCATGTGTGGCTGCAGCGCCTATTTCAGGTACGTTTATCTTGGTTCAGGTTAGCTTGGTTCAGGTTAGCTTGGTTACTAAACAGATACCATACTGTGATTTTACTGTAAACAGATACTTCATTGTACTTCTACTGTAAACAGATACTATACTGTACTTCTACTGTAAACAGATACTACAATTATACTGTGCTAAGACCCTATACTTCTACAGTGAATATATATTAGTACACAAGATAGAATGTTGCTTACTGATCAGATATATCTATACTCTGCATCCCACAAAACCCTCTTCACTCGCTGGAGCGACACAGAGAAACCAGTCTACACTATCCCTGGGGTATCCGCGGCTATGATGCAGCTCATCATAGAGTAAGGCTACACATGTTTTGTGCTGGTGAGCAGAGAACATGGAAGAGCTTCTGGTGGCTGCAGACCAGCTTCTCGTCACTGGCATAGTAGGAGCGTGCTCTGACTTCCTAGAGGGCCAGCTGTCTCTGGAAAACTGTGTCGGCATCTGGATGTTTGCGGACATCTACTACTGCCCCGACCTGAGGCGCAAGGCCCATCTCTTCATTGTGTGCCACTTTGAGGAGATGCTGCGCGTATCACAGGAGTTTGTGGAGCTGTCCCTGCAGCAACTGGTGGACATCATCGAGAGGGATGACCTGAACGTGAAGAGCGAGGAGACGGTGTTCGAGGCCGTCCTCCGTTGGATCGACCACTCCCGTGAGGAGCGTAAAACACACATCCCTTTGCTGCTGCCCAAGGTAACTAATTGTATTACTGTGCATTACATGAAAACAACACTAGGTTCCCTAGTACAGTGTTTCTCAAACATTTGGTTCCAAACTTCCCTAGCAACAGAAACCGTCTACAACCGATGTCTAAGTTGTACCCGCTGTCTGCTTGTCTCTTCCCAGGTTTGCATGGGCTTGATGAGGCCTGACTACTTGCTGAACAACGTCCAGAACAACCCAGTGGTGAGGGACAGCCACAACTGCAGGCCCCTCATCCTCAGCATCCTGAAACCCCCTGGCTCCGACATGCTCCCAAACCCCCTGACCCGCCCACACCTGCCCCAGGAGGTCCTATTGACCATCGGAGGCTGGAGTGGCGAAAGCATGACCAATGGCATGGAGGCTTACAATATCCAAGCCGGTGGATGGATGGACGTGAGCGTTGAGGTGGAGACTCCCCGGCCCTTACAACACCGCTCATCTCCCCAGTGGTCCGGTGTACTGCGTCCCCGGGCCTTCCACGTCACCGCTTATCTCCACGGTCTGGTCTACTGCGTCGGTGGCTTGGACGGCATAGAGCCTCTCAACAGTGTGTGCAGGTTCAACCCTGTCACTCGCAGCTGGCTGCAGGCGGCTCCCATGCACTGGTGCCGCGCTCACGTCAGTGTGGTCGCGTTGGACGGCTGTATCTACGCCATGTGAGGGGAGGACTCGTACGGACTGGCAGAACTGCACACCGCCGAGCGCTACGAGCCTGAAACCAACCAGTGGACAGTGATCTCACCCATGCTCGAGCGCAGGAGCTCCACTGGGGCAGCAGCCCTCCACGGCAAAGTGGGTGGAACTGAGGAAGACACATGTGGTAGATGAACGTTTACATAAAAAACTAAGCGATTGGTATCATTCAGAATCAGAAATCAGAAATGTCTTCATCAAGTTGTGGTGGCAGACTGCCATATAATGCACATCCTATATAAAAATAGATTACACCTTTAGGGCTACAAGGCCTTACAGAACATCTAGGCAGTTGGAGAACGGGCCATTGTCAGGTTCCATGCTATTAATATGCAGAACCATGCAGCTGGATAAAATACCTGAGTTACGGACATACAACACTGTGTCCGATGGAGTATCCTTGTTTGGAGTTGAGCAGAACTGAAGGAGAGCAGGGGAAAGTCTGACTCACCCGGAGCCCAAAAGCAGAAAGGTTACTTGAGTTGAGTTGAACTGAAAATGCACTCAGACGCACTCAGATGCACTCATTAGGATAGCTCATCTGAAATCCAGAATAAACAATGAGACAGGCCAAGAAAACTTGTAAGAAGTGCGCAGTTTCGATGAACATTATTCGCCACGCGTCCGTGAGTCTGCCTCCGGGCAGCTCTGGCTGCAATTGTAGCTTACCACCACCGGTATGACTGTGTATGAACGAATAATGGACTCTGTGAAGCGCTCTGGGTCAGTGAAGAGCGCTATATAAATCCAAGTCATTATTATTATTATTATTATTATTATTATTATTATTATTAACATACACACACCTAGCAAGCTCAAGCTCCACCAATGAAATAGTAAACTGCAGATTCTACCAATGAGAAAAGACCCACCCATTATTATCACACACCCTGGGGTGAAAGAGTATAATTATCCAGCCTCCGAGAATGATGTTTACGTCTTGTTGAAACTTCATTGTTAACTCATTGAATAAACAGTTCCTCAAACCGCGGAGATCCGACCTGAACACAGCCTGCCGTGTCTTTCTTCATCTCTGATTTTTATAATATTGTATAAAGTCAGTCTGCCTTCAACAAAGTCAGCTACACATACAAGGAATGTGTCTGGGTCCTTTGGTGCATCAACATTAAACAATTAAAGTAGAATGAAATCAAATGGAATATATAAACTAAATTAGAATATTATTTTTTATTACAGGTTTACATCTATGGTTGCTTCACCGGGACGGAGCTTCTGCTCACAGCTACAGCCCAGACACCGACCGGTGGACTCGGATCGCCCCCATGAGCAGCAGACGTCGCAAAGTGGGAGTGGCTGCGTACGGAGGACACGTCTATGTGGTAGGTGCACACACATACAAATGCTAGATATTTTTATAGATATGTATCATTTGACTTGCAGTGCTGCTGTGATGCCCTCATTTCCCTAAATGGATTAATACAGTGTCTGCTTGCCGCCTGCCTGCCTGCCTTAACCACATACTAAAACATTCCTTTCATGTGTCCTGCCCTCAGGTTGGAGGGTCAGATGGAGTAAATGTCCTGCGTAGTGCGGAGGCCTACAGCCCCTTGACTGACTCCTGGCCCGCCGTGCCCGACATGCTCACCCCCGCAACAACTTTGGCATCGGGGTGTTGGACGGCCTGCTCTTCGTGGTCGGAGGCTCCAATGGCTTCTCCAAGGTGGAGCGCTACGACCATAGCAGCGACATGTGGACTGTAGCCGAGGACATGAAGATCCAGCGCACAGGCCTACACTGCTGCATAATGCATGGCCTGCCTAACATGAGCCAGTACACCGCTCCCCGGGTAGGATGAGGATGATGAAGAGGAGGATTAGGAGCATGAGGAAAAAGATGAGGATTAGGAGGAGGAGGAAGAGGAGGATTAGGAGCAGGAGGAGGATGATGAGGAATAGGAGGATTAGGAGGAGGAGGAAGATGATGATTAGGAGCAGGAGGAGGACGAGGAGGATTAGGATCAGGAGGAAGAGGAGGATTAGGAGCAGGATGAGGAGGAGGAAGAGGAGGATTAGGAGCATGATGAGGAGGATGAAGAGGATGATTAGGAGGCAGATGAAGAGGATGATTAGGAGCAGGAGGAGGATGAGGAATAGGATGATTAGGAGCAGGATGATGAGGAAGAGGATGATTAGGAGCAGGAGGAGGAGGAAGAGGCGATGAAGTAGGCGTTGTTCATTTTTATTTTAAGCTGCCTCCGTTGATCCGCCTCGGAAATAAGAACTTGCCTACCTAAGGCTGCTGTCACCGTAGACAAAGATTTATTGGTTCACATCATGTAGCTGTCTCTGCAGGCTGTGTGCTGATAGGACATGCTGTGTTTAGTTAAGCCATCTTTTTCAAAGTTGGGATTTCCCGTTACAAACGCAGTTTTCCCCGCCTGCTTCTGTCCCTTGCAGTACTTGCAAAACATTAGGTAATTCTCAAATACTAGCCAGGGGAATAGTTTGAGCCAATCTGACCTGAACTTGTGGACAGTGGTGGCGGGTGCAGCTATCTCGCCATCTTCATCTTCTTCGCTAGTAACGTTGGCGTCTGCAGACTCAGTGCTAACGACACTAGAGCTAGCCACGTTGCTGTCGCTAACGACGTTAGCCATACCTGTAGTAACGGTGGCTACTGCCACTGCTGGCTCACTGTTCTCGGTCACATTTTCATTCGACGGCTCACTAGGTCCAAGGCGTCGAAAATATGATGCAATACTAACTTTACTTTTCTTTATTTTAGCCTAGTAGCTAATCAGACTGGCAGCTGCGTGCACAATCACAGTGAGTGCTCAGTCGATTTTTCCCGCTGATCATAATAGAGATGTTCCGATACCATTTTTTCCTTCCCGATCCGATTCCGATACCTAAGCTTTAGGTGTCGGCCGATACCGATACTGATCCGATACCAGTACATACATTTAAATATTTTTTTTATATTATATAAATATTTTTTTTAAATAATCTTTTTTTAACAGCTATACAGATACTGTTTTATATATACTGTGTTTAAGTAATAACTAGAATGTAATGGTATTTATTCAACAACAGATGATTGTATAGATTAGTATTAGTATCATTAATTGACAAAATATGCTCAATGAGTTCACCCACGGAATGGTTGTTGGTACATTGGTTCCGCACGGACGTTCTACGTTGTTGCACTTCCTATCCAGGCTGCTCCGTTTTTGTTAGCTCCTAGCAGAGGCTCTGGCTAGTAGTAATGTGTATGTTGTGATTTTTAATGGTCAATAAATATTCAACATTCTCTTTTGAGACTCCGCCTCACTCTTATCATTTGGCGCTAAAAGCTAAACATTGTCACCGGTATGGCTATCCGAACATGTCATTAATTGTCGATCAGTGACTACACAGGTTAGCCACGTTAACGTGAGCTAGGTTAGCTAGTGTGAGCTACCGGTAGATGGAAAGAATGTAACATTACTGGTGAAAAAGTGATTTACCTTGGAATACTCCTTTGCCAACTTGCTGTACATTGCTTGCAGGTCTGCAGCCATTATTGCTGGATTATGAATAGTCCCAACTTTAGCCAAGGTAACGTTAAGCTAAAACTAGCTCAGGTTCAAGTTTCAAGTTTCTTTAATAGTTGTCATACAGAAGTACAGAATACTTTTATACAAAATGCTTCTTTATGTTACGCTCCAGAGACTGTGCTAGACAAAAGATAAGTATGAAATAAAATAGTATAGCATGTAAAAATAGAAGTAAAAAATAGAAGTCACGTACGTTGACACAGTGTTCAGTATATACATATACATATGCACAATTTTCAATGCAGAATAGAAGTAACTGAGTTACCATACAATATACAATATACTATGCAATATACTAATATACAATATACTATATAGTGCAAAGCAGAAATGGGATGAGGTACAATTTAGGTACAATTTACAGTAAGGTGTACTGCGGTATGGGTTGTAGTGCAAATCCTTTACCAATAAATATAAAGTGTGTTTAGGTGTTCTAAAGTGTGGAGAGTGGGTGCTGCAGTGTGTTGTTTGTTTAAAGTGAGTGTGTGGATGTGTGTGTTGTGAGTGCATTTGATGGTTGTTGCATAGTGTTATTGTTCGTTGAGCAACCTGATGGCCTGGGGATATAAGCTTATTCTGAGTATTTCTGTGCTTGCCATGAGACTCCGGTATCACTTGCCTGACCGCAGCAGTTCAAAGAGGCAGTTGTTTGGGTGACTGGAGTCCTTGATCATTCTCTTAGCCTTACCCCTGCACCGCTTGTTGTAAATGTTCTGGAGAGTGGGAAGCCCCCATCCAATTGTGCGTTCGGCTGAACGTGCCACTCTCTGTAGTCTGCTACTGTCTTGTGCGGTGCTATTCCCAAACCAGGAGGTGATATTGCCAGTCAGGATGCTCTCTATTGTACATGAGTAGAAGTTCTTAAGGATATTCTGACTGACTTGGAACTTCCTTAGGCGCCTGAGGAAGTAGAGGCATTGTCGTGCCTTCTTCACAACACTGTCAATGTGTGTGATCCATGTCAAGTCCTCGGATATGTAGGCTGCGAGGTACTTAAAGCTGTTCACTCTCTCAACCGGTGCCACGTCGATGCTGATGGGGCTGTAGTCCCTGACCCCCGACCTTCTAAATTCCACAATCATCTCCTTTGTTTTGCTGACGTTCAGGGATAGGCTGTTCTCCTGGCACCATCCCGCCAGGACCTTGACCTCTTCCAGGTAGGCCCTCTCATCGTTTGCAGAGATCATGCCCACCACTACTGTGTCGTCAGCAAATTTGATGATTGTGTTGTTGTTCCGCTGAGCCACACAGTCATGTGTGTACAGGGAGTAGAGGAGGGGACTCAGAAAACAGCCCTGGGGGGCCCCTATGTTGAGGGTGATGGATGAGGAGGTGCAGTTGCCTGATCTCACCACCTGGGGTCTGCCCGTCAGGAAGTCCAAGACCCACTGGCAGAGGTCATAGTTCAAGCACAGGTCCCTGAGCTTGGCTATGAGTTTGGAGGGGACTATGGTATTGAATTCTGAGCTGTAGTCGATGAATAGCATTCTCACATAGTTCCCCTGCCTCTTGTTCAGGTGTGATGCTGCTGTGTGCAGCACATGGGCTATGGCGTCCTCCGTGGACCTGTTGGGGCGGTATGCAAATTGCAGTGGGTACAGGTTGATGAGGAGGGAGGAGCAGATGTAGCCCTTTACTAGCTTCTCAAAGCACTTCATGGCTATGGAGGTGAGAGCTACAGGGCGGTAGTCGTTGAGGCAAGCAGGCTTGGATTTTTTAGGTACAGGGATGATAGTGGACTTCTTCAGGCAGGTGGGGATGACAGCCTGTTCCAAGGACAGGTTAAATATCAGTGAATACCGGGGCCAGTTGGTCGGCACAGACTTTTAGGACGCGGCCGGGGATGTCGTCCGGTCCTGCTGCCTTCCTGATATTAACTTTTTTAAAGGTCCTCCTCACCTCATGCTCTGTTACCCTGAACACTGAGTCTCCATCAGCAGACCCCCCCCCCCCCCCCCCTCCATTGCCGTGGCTTGTAGGCTGGTGTTGTTATTCCCAGCCTCAAACCTTGCATAGAAAGTATTGAGATCATTTGCTAAGGAGATGTCACTGTTCAGTTTGAGGGAGGTGCCTTTGTAATCTGTCATCGTTTTGAGGCCCTGCCACATAGTTCTGGAGTCAGCCTGTTCAAACTGAAGTTCAATTTTATTCCTGTAACGCCGTTTTGCTTCTATTACTGTCCTCCTTCCGTTGTATCTTGCCACATTGTGGTCATTCATGTTGCCTGCCACAAGCCCGGCGTTGTATGCTGTGGTGCGCGCTTTCAGAGCTTCACGGACAGATTTGTCTACCCAGGGTTTTTGATGTGGGTAAACTCTAATTTTGGTAGTGGGGATTGTTTCTTCCACCAAAGTACGAACAAAGTCCAGCACTGTCTCCGTGTAGTCATTAATGTTATCTGTGTTATCGCGGAACACACCCCAGTCTGTACATTCCAGTGCAGCTTGGAGCGTCTCCTCTGATTCCACAGACCATTTCTGCACCTCTCGAGTGCCAGAGTTTCAAGCTGCGTGATGTTTGCACACTTTAGGAGGTCCCTGGTGTAGTCCTTAAAGCGTCTCTTTTGGCCTCCAGCAGCCCGCTTTGCTCCTCTCAGTTGGCCATAGAGGACTTGGCGGGGCAGGCGGTGGTCAGGCATACGTATGGTGTGCCCTATCCAACGAAGATGTTTTTTGGCCACAGCTGCGGCCATACAGATTGAGTTGGTGTTGTTGAGGATGTCTGTGTGGGGGACTCGATCTTCCCAGGTCAGGCCGAGGATCCTTTGGAGGCAACGGATGTGGAAAGCGTCCAAGTTGGTGATGTGCCGGCGGTATGGGGTCCAGGATTCTGCTCCATAGAGCAGAGTGGAGAGACATACTGCGTTGTAAACGGCAACCTTGGTGCTGATCTTCAGGTTTCGGTTTTCAAAAACCCTGCTGCGTAGGCGTCCAAAGGATGATGCCGCTTTATTGATACGTGTGTGTATCTCCGCGTCAAGGGAGCAGCATGAGGACAGAGTGGAGCCGAGGTAGGTGAAATGATCCACTGTTTTGAGTGGAACACCGTTTATGTGAAAACTGGGAGGTGTAGAGGTTCGGGAAGTGAGTTGGGACATGACTTCGGTTTTTTGTATGTTGACCTGGAGACCGAAGGATTGGTACAGGCTAGATATGGTGTCGAGAGCATGCTGCATAGACTCTGGACTGTGAGCTAAGATGGCACAGTCATCAGCGTACTGTAGCTCACATACTTGGCAGGATTTTGTCTTTGTGTGTGCCTGGAGCCGGCGGATGTTGAAGAGGCTACCATCAAGGCGGTATTCCACATGGACACCGTCTTCATGTCCCATGGCTCGGCGGAAGAGGCAGGTGACGGCAGAGAGGAGGAGATTAAAGAGCACCGGAGCCAAGACACAGCCCTGCTTCACCCCAACATTAACCTTAAAGGATTCTGACTGGAGTTCACCCGTCTGGACTCTGGCTTGCATCCCGTCATGCAGCTGCTGAAGGATGGAGAGAAACTTGGGTGGTACCCCAAGTTTGTTGAGGAGTTTCCAGAGCAGCTCACGGCTGATGGTGTCGAAGGCTTTGCTTAGGTCTATGAAGGCTATGTAAAGATCCTTGCGATGCTCTCTGCTCTTCTCTAGCAGCTGCCTCAGGACAAAGACCATGTCGGTGGTGGATCTGGTCTTCCGAAAGCCACATTGCGTTTCCGGAAGCGCAGCTTCAGAGATGTTTTCCACCAGCCTGTTCAGCATGATCTTCGCCAGCACTTTCCCTGCGATGGAGAGGAGAGAGATTCCACGGCTGTTTCCGCAGACTGCTCTGTCCCCTTTCTGCTTGTAGATGACCACAATGTTTGCATCCTTCCAGTCCTGTGGGAGGGTCTCATGTTCCCAGATGTTGCAGATCAGGAGGTGCAGACGGCGCGTGAGGAGGTACCCTCCGTGTTTGAAAACCTCTGCTGGGATGCCATCGGGTCCAGGGCTTTTATTGTTCTTTAGACCCGCAATGGCTTGACTGGTCTCAGAGAAGTGTGGTGGGGTGTCCAGGTGCATGACTGGTGGCATGTCTGGGAGATTATCCAGGATATGTGGGTCAGTGGGGTTGGTGTGATTGAGTAAAGACTCAAAGTGGTTTGCCCAGCGGGTGAGGATCTCATGTCGGTCCTTAAAGAGTTTAGAACCGTCGACTGATCGAACTGGAGCAGTCGCCCGCTTCCTGGGGCCATGCAGTGCTTTGATGGCATCGTAAAAGCCCTGGATGTTGTGGCAGTCTGCCAGGCTTTGGATCTCCTTCGCCTTCTGTATCCACCAGGCATCCTCCATAGTCCGGAGGGCTCGCTGGGTTGCTGTTCTTGCTGCAGCAAAGGCAGCTTTCAGGGTGGGAGAACCAGGGCAGGACAGGAGGGCTTTGTGGGCTTCATGCTTGGTTTTTAGCAGGGACTGTATCTTGGCTGAGTTACAATCAAACCAGTCCTGGTGTCGTTTCCTCGTCTGGCCAAGTGCCTCAGAGGCTGCGCTGTGGATAGCCTGGCGCAGAGCTGGCCAGTCAGCTGATTCCTCCGGGATCTTATTGAGGTTTTCAGCAAGGAGCTGTCGGAGGTGGTTTTTTGAGGTGGGGGTATTCAGTGCTGCAGAATTTAGTTTCTTATTAGGTGCTACCCTCGGTCCACGGGGTTGGATACTCATGAGGAGTTTGGATCTGACCATGAGGTGATCAGTCCAACACTCGGCTCCACGCATGACTCGGGTGGTAAGGACGTCCTGTCGGTCTTTTTGGCGTACAATCACATAGTCCAGGAGATGCCAGTGTTTAGAGCGGGGGTGCTGCCAGGTAGTTTTGAACCTGTTCTTCATCTGGAAGATGGTGTTGGTTATGACCAGGTGGTGTTCTG
>NC_140168.1:140149628-140157128 GCF_963971535.1 Notolepis coatsorum | reverse complement strand
CACAATGTGACGAAGTCCACTACCAGTGCCCGGTATTCCTTCTCATCACCGTCCTTTATACATCCCACTATCGCAGAGTCATCACAAAACTTCTGAAGGTGGCAGGACTCTGACCGATAGTGGAAGTCGTTGGTGTAGACGGTGAAGAGGAAGGGAGAGAGGACTGTCCCCTGCGGGGCCCCGGTGTTGCTGACCAGTCTGTCTGACACACAGCTCCGTAGGCGCACGTACTGTGGTCTGCCCGTCAGATAGTCAACAACCCAGGACACCAGGGGGGCCTCTACCTCCATCGCCGCCAACTTCTCACCCAGCTGCCCAGGCCTTATGGTATCAAAAGCACTGGAGAAGTCAAAGAACATGACTCTCACAGTGCTCCCCGGCTTGTCTAGGTGAGTGTAGGCTCGGTTCAGCAGGTAGATGACAGCATCATCTACCCCCAGTCGGGGCTGGTAGGCGAACTGGAGTGGGTCTAGGTGGGGTTTGGTCACCGGGCGGAGTTGCTCCAGGACTAACCTCTCCATGGTCTTCATTATGTGAGAGGTTAGAGCCACCGGCCTGTAGTCCTTGGACGTGCTGGGACGCGGGCACTTAGGGACAGGGTCCACACAGGAGGTGTTCCACAGCGTCGGGACTCTCTGCAGCCTCAGGCTCATATTGAATATGATCTGGAGCACATCACACAGCTGAGAGGCACATGTTTTGAGTACCTTTGGGCTCACCCCATCAGGGCCCGCAGCCTTGCCTGCGTGTAACTTGCTCAGCTGTGTACTCACCTGGTCTGCAGAGAGCCACACTGTGGGGGTCTCAGGTGTTGGGGGGATGAGCGGGTCTTCAAGCCGCGGGGGGCAGACATGCTGCACTCATTGTTTTTTGGACAGCAACCAGATAGGTCGCCATTTCGCAGCAGCAACAAGTTCCCAGCACTTTTGCAAACATTTGCTTGTTTCTATCGCAAAAAAACATTTTGAGAGAAATCAAACGTCTTACTATCAGACTGGATTTGTCAGTGGATGAAACCATCGTCGATTTAGAAGCGTTTATTGACGTGTTTTATGATAATATGTATCAAAACAGCTGGAGAAGTTGGATCTTTTAAAAAAGCTAAGTGACGACGTGAAGGAGTTAAAGGAATCGGTGGAATTCAATAACTCCCTAATTGAAGTCCTAAAGAAGGACAACGCTTCTCTCAGGGCTGACGTTATTAGACTACAGAAAGTCACAATCGAGCTCCAAGAAGACAACTATAAAACAGCGAATGATGTCCTGGATCTTCAGAACCGAAGCATGAGAGACAATATAATCATACATGGGCTTCCTGAACAAAGTGGTGAAGAAAGAGGAGGTAAGGGAGCTTACATAAAGTCGGAGCAGATCGTTCTGTCTTTCTTGGTGGACAGTCTCAAGATGATGAAGCCAGACGCAGACGCAATACGCTTCTGCAGAGTGCACCGTCTTGGACAATCCAAGCCTGGGGTCCAGAAGTCTCGTCTCATAGTGGCGATGGTAACTGAGTCCAGAATGAAGCACGCCATCATGGAGAGAGGCAGAGAGTTGAAAGGCTCTACCTTCTCGATCACGGATCAATATCCATCGGAGATTATGAGGAGACAACGTTTACTACATCCAATCATGACGGACGCCAGAAACAGCAATAAAAAGACCCGTCTGTTCATCGATAAACTCTTCATCGATGGACAGATGTATCGCAACTCCGACATCACATATTGGCTGACGGGAGGTGATGAAAAAGCACAGGCTGGACGCTAACGTGTTTCTTACTGCAGTAAACAATGGCGCAGGCTTGTGACGGTACACACGCGACGATGGTTGATATGGTAACTATCCTCATTGAAAGCAACATCCCGTTCCAAGTGATGTCTGATGACCATGTATGTGTGTCCTGGGTTGTTGTGGTGTTTCTTGAGTATCTTTTAACATATGTGTGGTATTTTCTACATCATGTCTATGGGCAATTTACCTAAGGGCTTAATCTTTGCCCACATTAATATATGTAGTCTTAGGAATAAGACACATGAGCTGGCTCTCTTCTTACAGGCTAATAGGATACATATTCTTGCTGTGTCAGAAACACATTTGGATGACTCTATCTGTAACTCTAGTATGGCTATAGCTGGTTTTACTTTATATAGAAAGGACAGGAACCGATTTGGGGGAGGAGTGGGATTATATATATGCGATCTATTTCCGGTAAAACTACGAAATTACATTGACATCAGTGATATTGAGGCCATCTGGTTGCAGATACAGCTGCCACACCTAAAGCCCATATTGGTTGGTTGCTGTTATAGGCCCCCTAGCTCGGATAGCCGTTACTTCAATAGATTGTGTGATATGTTGGATAGGGTTACTGAAGAAGACTGTGAATTGTATTTATTGGGAGATATAAATGTTGATTGGCTCTCAGATAATTGTTATCTGAGTACCAAGCTTAAATCCATTACAAACACCTGTGGATTATTTCAAATTATGTCTCTACCTACAAGGATATCTGTTAATTGTCATGGAATCACCACTTCCAAATGTATAGACCACATCTATACTAATAATCCTGAAATGTGTTCCATACCTGTGTCTATCCCAGTTGGCTTCAGTGATCATAATATTATTGCTGTTTCCAGGAGAACCAAACTACCAAAGGGCAGGGCTAAAATTGTACTTAGAAGATCCTATAAGAAATTTAGTGAGGAGGCTTTTCTTGATGATCTTGGTTCAGTTCAGTGGAAGGATGTGAGGTCTGTAGATGATGCTGAGGTAGCTCTAAATATATTTATGGATTATTTAATGACAATTGTGAACAAACATGCCCCTTTAAAAAAGTTCACTGTCAAAGCGAAATGTGCTCCTTGGATTGATAACTCTTTAAAGGACTTAATGTTGCAAAGAGATGAGGCCAAGAAGATTTCGTTTTTATCAGGTCTAATTGAAGATAGAAATCATTACTGTAAATTAAGAAACCAGGTTACTAAAATTAACAGATTAAGTAAGAGAACCTATTATAAGCAGAAAATCTCAGAAAGCAGTAGGGACAGTAAAAAACTCTGGAATGTACTGAATGAAATCATGGGTAAAAAATCTGCCCTGGCTTCGTTTGTGGAATCAGAAGGTGGTATTTATCTGACTAAGCCTCTTCACATTGCTGATTATTTTAATGACTATTTTGTAAACAAGGTGTCCAAGCTTAGGCAGGGAATGGATAATACTGTCAATAACAACTCTGATGTGTTGATAAAAGAACACATTATGAAGGATAGAAACTGTGTCTTTGAATTCCAACAGGTGGATATTGTGACTGTGGATAGGCTATTGCGCTCTATACCAGTCTCTAAATCCACTGGTAATGACCACCTGGATAGCAAATTGTTGAGAATAGCTGTGTCTCATATCTCTGCACCAATCTGTCACATTTTTAATAGGTGTTTAATCAGTGGCATGTGTCCTTTGTTATGGAAGGAGGGAAAGATAAATTACTGGAAAAAATTGTGCCTGAGCAAGTCCAGGCCTACTTTTCAGCTAATGACATAACAACTGTACACCAACATGCATACAGGGCAGGTCATTCGACCAGTACTGCTTTGACACAAATGTCTGATAGTTGGCTTTCAGCTATCGATAGTTCAATGCTGGTGGGTGCTATTATGTTAGACTTCAGTGCCGCATTTGATGTGATTGATCACAATCTTTTAATACAAAAACTCATTTGCTATGGTTTTAATAACTCAGCAATTTTATTTTTTAGGAGTTATTTGTCCTCAAGGTCTCAGAGGGTCTATTTTAATGGTGCTTTGTCAGGCAGTAGAGGGTTAGAATGCGGTGTCCCACAGGGGAGTTGCCTGGGGCCCCTCTTATTTTCTATTTTTACTAATGATATGCCTTTTTCTATTCATCAGGCTAGTCTGACTTTATATGCTGATGATTCAACCCTTTATTATGCTGCAGCTACAAACTCTGAGCTCAATCAGGTTTTGGCTGGTGAATTGGACATTTTATATGACTGGATAAAAACAAATAAGCTGGTGCTTAACATATCAAAAACTGTTTGTATGCTTTTTGGGACCAATCAAAGATTGGCACGTAAACCTACATTGGTTCTACAAATTGCAGGTCAACCTATACATCAGGTTGAAAAAACTAAGCTTCTAGGCATTTGGCTTGATAGTACTTTATCATGGTCTGATCACATAAACAAAACTGTTTTTAAAATGGGTAGAGCTATTGCTACTGCCAGGAAATGTGCACCATTCCTTCCATTTGCACTGTTTAATCAGATTGTTTGTGCTTTGGTTTTGTGCCACTTGGATTACTGTTCTGTAGTGTGGGCTTCTGCTTCAAAGCAGTCGCTAAATAGGTTACAAGTGGTACAAAATAAGGCAGCAAGACTCGTTCTTGGTTGTTCATATAGGACTAGTGTTGTTCAAATGCATGAACGTCTTAGTTGGAGGAGTGTTGAGAAAATACTTTCTGCCAACCTTTTAATTTGTTTTCATAAAGTGATCACAACCCACAGTCCTAAATATATCACGGATAAAATAATTTACGCCTCAAATGTGCACATGCATTTTACCAGAGGGGCAAGTAGAGGGCAGATTATTCTACCCCATACAAACACTAACAGTATGCAAAGAACAGTTTTATATAGGGCTATCAGGGCATGGAATTATCTTCCAAGTGACATACGTGACATAAGAGGTGTAGCAAGCTTCAAAAATAAATTAAAATCTTACATGTAGCCAATATTGACAATGCTGAGATATGCAATATGTTAGCGTTGATGTACATATTTAGATATAATATGTTTGTGTGTTAATGTTGTTGTGGTTCCTCGGTTGGTACGTCTTGTTATGTTGTGTTTCCTTATTTGGTATGTCTTGCTATGTTTTAATTGTATTATGTTTTAATTGCAATGTATATGTTGTAATGTTTTAATGTTGTCTCGGACCCCAGGAAGACTAGTTGACGTCTTGGCGTCAGCTAATGGGGATCTTTTGCTAATAAACAATAAACAATAAAACCAGAGATGAGGGGGCGTGGGCAGTTGGGGGGATGGCGGGGGTTGCTCGAGTTGAAGGGCTGAGAGGTGTATGTACATTTGTGTGTCTATATGTGCTTGTGTGTGTATATGTAAATATGTATGTGTACACAGTACTGTATGTGCCTGTATGTGTGCTTGTGTGTATGTATGTACATATGTGTATGTGTGTGTGTGCATGTGTGTCTATGTGTGTGTGTGTGTGTGTGTGTGTGTGTGTGTGTGTGTGTGTGTGTGTGTGTGTGTGTGTGTGTGTGTCTGTGTATGTCTGTACTATGTGTGTGTGTGTGTGTTTATAATAATAATAATAATAATAATAATTATTATTATATTATAATAATTTTATTTAAAGGTGCCTTTCTGAACACCCAATGTCACCGTACAGGGTTAAAAACAAATACAATTCCACACAGTAAAAATACAGTATTACAGAGTTACATAGTTACATAGGGGAGCAGTTGTAATAAACTTAAAATTAAAGTGAATATTCCAGAATGAACAGATGTGTTTTGAGACGGGAAACAAAGGTGGGGAGGTTGTCTATTTCACGGATGTCTTGTGGGGGAATTCCAGCGGGGGAAGGCTCTGGGGGGGGGGGGGGGGGGGGGGGGGGGGGGGGGGGGGGGGGGGGGGGGGGGTCCCATGGTAGTCAGACAGGAAGGGGGAGTGATACGTTGGAAGGAAGAGGAGGATCTGAGTGACCGATAGGGAGTGTAGGACCGGAGAAGTTATGTGAGATAAGGAGGGGCTAGGTTATGGAGGGCCTTGAAGGTGAGTAGTAATACTTTGTAGTCCGTATAATACAGGTATTCACACTATAGTACATGTATTCACACTATAGTACAGGTATTCACACTATAATACAGGTATTCACACTATAATACAGGTATTCACACTATAGTACATGTATTCACACTATAGTACAGGTATTCACACTATAATACAGGTATTCACACTATAGTACATGTATTCACACTATAGTACAGGTATTCACACTATAATACAGCTATTCACACTATAGTACATGTATTCACACTATAGTACATGTATTCACACTATAGTACAGGTATTCACACTATAATACAGGTATTCACACTATAATACAGGTATTCACACTATAATACAGGTATTCACAATATAATACAGGTATTCACACTATAGTACATGTATTCAGACTATAATACAGGTATTCACACTATAATACAGGTATTCACACTATAATACAGGTATTCACACTATAGTACAGGTATTCACACTATAGTACAGGTATCCACACTATAATACATGTATTCACACTATAATACAGGTATTCACACTATAATACAGGTATTCGCACTATAGTACAGGCAATCACACTAGAGTACATAGTGTACCCCTGAGTTTGATCTGTACTTACTTACTGTACTTATGACACAGTGAGGAAAAACAATACAGTGCAGAACAACAGATCTTTCCAGAGCTCTGTTGACGGTGAGGGCGACTACATATGACATGCCTTCCACACGCGGGACGATGGAAATATAGGTCCTCTTTGATGATGTGGTGCACGCTGTCATGTAACCACCCACCCCACCACCATCCCCTTACCACACACACACACACACACACACACACACACACACACACACACACACACACACACACACACACACACACACACACACACACACACACACACACACACACACACACACACACACACACACACACACACAGTCACACAGGATTAGCCACCAACCTTGATCTGACGGCTATCTGATGGAGCTCGTTGTGACGTCGCACAGAAACACATATCTGCGGCGGTTCAGTGTGTGTGTGTGTGTGCGTGTGCGTGCATGCGTGCGTGCGTGCGTGCGTGCGCGCGTGCGTGCGTGCGTGCGTGTGTGTGTGTGTGTGTGTGTGTGTTATTGGGAAGCTCTCACGTAAGACACGTAAGATCGTCGTGACGCCGCACAGAAACACATAGCTGAGGCGGTTCAGAGTGTGTGTGTGTGTGTGTGTGTGTGTGTGTGTGTGTGTGTGTGTGTGTGTGTGTGTGTGTGTGTGTGTGTGTGTGTGTGTGCGTGCGTGCGTGCGTGCGCGTGTGTGTGTGTGTGTGTGATTGGGAAGCTCTCACGTAAGACACCGACAGGAGCACGTGTGTCAGGGTGTATTATATTACAGTCTGGTTTAACCGCGAGAACCCGACCATCACAACAGAATTCACAAATGGCGCTCCTGTGATCTGTGACAGTACGGTGTGTTTGTTGTTGTTGTCGTTTCTTTGTAAAGATGAACAGACTCTTTCCCACAGCTAGAAACCACAGATGAATATTCCCTTTAATACCCAGGTTACATTGAACCTGATCTGTCGTCAGGATGTGTAGTAAACAACAGTAATATCATGAGGCTAGGTCTAATACAGTAATATCATGAGGCTAGGTCTAATACAGTAATATCATGAGGCTAGGTCT
>NC_140168.1:140142128-140147128 GCF_963971535.1 Notolepis coatsorum | reverse complement strand
ATACCGGGACAAAATCTGGCCTGAGTTGTCTGATCCTGGATCACAAAAAAATGGGGTTTAAAAATCTGATCGGATCTGATTGAGATTAAACGTTTTGAACTACTGGGCCTGCGTGTAGTCTTTTACCAACAGAGTTGCAGTTCCGCGTTCGGGTTCTGTGATCTGATTGGCCACTGACGCGTCTGGTGGGAGAGATTATGCATGACCAGCCTGTGATCTAAAGACTCCTGCATGTGGCTGAATAATGAAGCCCAAAGTCGCGTCACATGCAAGAGCATATTACCTACAAATAGAATGCTCATGCGGTTTTTAGGCTACTGGTAGGCTATTCTTATGTCGTGCTCACTCCGGCGTTAGAAGGTAGCCTACTAACTGGCATGTTTCAACACCAGTCATCTGTCGTCTGATGTGGCTGCCGTTCTTATGGAACTCCACTCCACAAGAGCTCGATATTGAATGGCTACCTGTCAGCTGCTCAAACCTAGATACAGTAGAAACAGCTCGAAAGCACACATGGCTACACTCTGTATGCAGCAATGACCACCTCCTGACCTTAGGTGGATTATAGCTACCCGAATAATCAAGATATTAAAACTCACTGCTCGTCCACCCAACGTAAACAGAGCAGAGATAAGCTTCAAATCACTGCAATATCTGGCAATAATGAAGTCGTGTTTTGAACATTTATGTTGTGTTGATGGAATCACGTTAATATAGAGTGATGGAAACAATACGTTATTTCAATTGATATGAATAGCTAGTTAGTATATTGATGTGATGTCGGACTTGGATAATGCTAGCAGGCTGCATGCTGTTAGAGGCAGAACTAGCATAACGCGATTGGCGCAGAGAGAAAAGTGAGTGGCCAATCAGATCGCGGAACCCGAACGCGGAACTGCAACTCCGTTGGTAAAAGACTACACGCACTGGGCCCAGGTGATACATGACACAGATGCTCCTCTCCTGGTATCCATGGTGATAAATGACACAGATGTTCGTCTCCTGGTATCCATGGTGATACATGACACAGATGTTCCTCTCCTGGTATCCATGGTGATACAAGGACACAGATGTCCCTCTCTAATTGTATTGGTGCAGAAGGGAAAATGACTCACATCCAAATAACTCCCAAATTCCCTTGTACTGTGATCTCTGGTGGACATGTTGTCTTTATGGACAGACTATGATGTGACTTTGTGGACAGAGTATGCTGTTCTGTTCTGTTCTGTTCTGGTTATGGGCTGTGCTGCTGCTCTCTACAATATATTAAACCTAAGCCTGAAACAGTCCGCCTGGGTATATGTAGTTGTTATTGCTGTGTAATTGTCAGAGAATGTGCTGTGAGTAAGTGCTTTTCACCCTTTTTTCAGAATTATTTCAGCTTTCAATATATGTTATTGTTTTAAATTTACTGTATGTTTTGAGTGTGTATCAAACTGTTATTACACAAGAAAAACTCAAATCGGAATTGGATTTTTACAGGTTTTTATTGAAGTAGACACTGCAAGTGAACATCAATTTAACTTTGCACATGTACATTTTGAACTTGGAACTGTTATGCAACTGCAATACAGTTTGTGAACCCTGGCTTTTTAGATTTATTCTTCTTAGGCTCCTTTTTACTCACTTTTGTCTAGGCGGAAATTAGCCCTTGGTGGTTGACCTTGAAACAGTTAGAAGTCTACCTGTGTTTACTTCCTCAATAACTCCTGTAGTTTTTAATAATAAGCCATATATGTGGAGAAAGCGCAACTCCTTGGCTTTCAGACGGCGCTGAGCTTTTTTCGATAGCGCAAATACTCAAATAGTTACGGTAAAGAGAAGCAGCATTGGTAAATGGGCCCCAAGAGGGGCTGGTAGGATTAAAAGAGTAGTCAATGTGTAGCAAAAAGTGGAATTTGGCAAGATTCAGCTTAAACTCACATTGGTGACTGCTACCCTTGACCTAATCTAACAGAGACCATGGACACCACAGCCTAAGAAAAAAAAGCTAAGAAAGGGATTTTTGAAGATTACTAATTTTGTTATTTTCTTTTAGAATACTGTTTTGGAGTCTTAATTTTGTTAAGAATATAGGACAGGCATATATAAGCATTATGCTTCAGTCCGTACCTTTTCAGTCACTGCCTGAATCAAAGATTGTTAAATGATTGTGTATATTGTATTGTGTGATGATGACTGAATAAACTACTAGTACTACTACTCCCTGTCCTCCATCTTTGAGAGTGAAGTTATCACACATTAACCTTGATAATGTACTTTCTAGGGTGGAACGGTTCACAAAGATCAGTTTGGTTCATACCATGGTTTTGAGAATATTAGTTAATAATAATAACAATAATAAATATTTGCCTTCAATGCATTAGCTGAAAGCATAAGGAACATATACTTGTCTATTATCAATTATGTGTTCATTATAGGTGGCTCTCATAATGGGGCGTGTCTGAATAACTTTTTTTTCTCATTCCGGAGTAATCAAAGAGTTGTGGACTTACTAGACTTAATCATCGTGACCCTTGGGAGTGTTATATTCCGTTAACTTTTTAATTAATGTTACTTATCCTGTATTCCTTCAGGATACCACTCTGCGTTGTGTTGTTTGTTGATAAAGAAAAGTAACTGGAATGGAATGAAATCTCCCCTCGAGATGAAATACAACACAACATGAGCCCCGGTATTCCTCGTTAACACGTGTTTAGTGACAGAAATCACTCAACAGAGCGGTTGATACTCTCTCCTCCAAGCTGAATATGCATACCGCACCTTATGTGAATACTGTATACTTCATCAGATCATATATTTAGCATTTAGCATTTTTTGATTATATATTAGATTCATATATAAGGTACATACAGGTGGTCAGAGTGTTCTGAAGAGAGATACCATACAGGTGGTCAGAGTGTTCTGAAGAGAGAGACCATACAGGTGGTCAGAGTGTTCTGAAGAGAGAGACCATACAGGTGGTCAGAGTGTTCTGAAGAGAGATGCCATGCAGGTGATCAGAGTGTTCTGAAGAGAGATACCATACAGGTGGTCAGAGTGTTCTGAAGAGAGAGACCAGACAGGTGGTCAGAGTGTTCTGAAGAGAGATACCATACAGGTGGTCAGAGTGTTCTGAAGAGAGAGAGATACCATACAGGTGGTCAGAGTGTTCTGAAGAGAGATACCATACAGGTGGTCAGAGTGTTCTGAAGAGAGACCATACAGGTGGTCAGAGTGTTCTGAAGAGAGAGACCATACAGGTGGTCAGAGTGTTCTGAAGAGAGAGACCAGACAGGTGGTCAGAGTGTTCTGAAGAGAAATACCATGCATGTGGTCAGAGTGTTCTGAAGAGAGAGGCCATGCAGGTGATCAGCGTGTTCTGAAGAGAGAGAGACCATGCAGGTGGTCAGAGTGTTCTGAAGAGAGAGACCAGACAGGTGGTCAGAGTGTTCTGAAGAGAGAGACCAGACAGGTGGTCAGAGTGTTCTGAAGAGAGAGATCATGCAGGTGATCAGAGTGTTCTGAAGAGAGACCATACAGGTGGTCAGAGTGTTCTGAAGAGAGACCATACAGGTGGTCAGAATGTTCTGAAGAGAGACCATACAGGTGGTCAGAATGTTCTGAATAGAGAGACCAGACAGGTGGTCAGAGTGTTCTGAAGAGAGAGACCAGACAGGTGGTCAGAGTGTTCTGAAGAGAGATATCATACAGGTGGTCAGAGTGTTCTGAAGAGAGAGACCATACAGGTGGTCAGAGTGTTCTGAAGAGAGACCATACAGGTGGTCAGAGTGTTCTGAAGAGAGAGACCATACAGGTGGTCAGAGTGTTCTTTTTTATCTACTTGTTCTCCCCATTTTCAATTTTTCTCCCATCCCAATTTCGTATTATCCAATTCTACCCTCCCCTGTCTCGAACGTTGTTAGGCCATGCCTCCCACTGGTCGGCTGCAATGTGGACCAAGCCTTGCATCACGTGTCCCCTCCGGTACACAAGGAGGCAGCTGTCGCATATTTTCACCTGTACAGTGCGATCTCTCAGCGGCGAGGAGTAACGTGTGGGAGGCTCACGCTGCCCCCGTTGCTTCCTGATTCTGCTGTACAGGCGCACCACCCCCTAATACTGCCAATTGTATTAGTATGAACGACCAGCCAAGCCGGAAGCAACGCCGAGAGCTGGGCTCGAACCCAGCATCTCCTGTGTTAGTCGCGAGCGCCTTGCCCACTGCGCCACTTAGCCGCCATGTGGTCAGAGTGTTCTGAAGAGAGAGACCATATAGGTGGTCAGAGTGTTCTAAACCATTTCGCTGCCACACTACAGAAGGTTAACCCTTTACTATCACACTACCGACGGTAACCGGTTGTTGTGTGGCAGTGAAAGGGTTAATAGAGACCATACAGGTGGTCAGAGTGTTCTGAAGGCACATCTTCTAGGAGTGGCTTCTCAATAGTTCTTGTTTGGCGCTCGACTCTTATGACCCTGGTCTTTCCAACATTGCTCACGGGGCCTAGTTGTTTGCCGTGTTGTGCGTTCCTGAGATCAGTGCCAAGTCGTCTGCAAAACCGAGGTCTTCCAATTCGTTGTAATCCCGCGCCCGTTGGCCATCCACTGACTTGTTCATGGTCCAGTCGAAAAAAGCAGAGGGGTGACAGTGGACAGCCTTGTCGTACCCCCCCCCCCCCCCCCCCCCTCTACCTTAAAGACCCATCACTACTCCTCACGACATCTCCGCTCCGGCCAGGCAAACCTCCTCCAGCGCTCGAGGACCAAACTCTGCACCGTGGGAGATCGGGCTTTCTGCTCGTCCGCTCCCAGTCTGTAGAACGCTCTCCCTGACCGCCTGAAAGCACCACAGACTGTGGATGCTTTTAAAAAGGGCCTCAAAACTCATTTTTTAATAGAGCCTTTTGTTGATTTTTATCTAGTTTTAGCTCCACATATTTTATGTTATTTTACAAGTGTTTTTTTTACTCTTTTACTAGTTTTGGTGTTCTTTTTACTCCTTACTAGTTTTAGTCTTG